>NC_081848.1:33741931-34056098 GCF_963259705.1 Myotis daubentonii | reverse complement strand
GGAGGAAGGAGTAAACTGCCATCCAACAATAGAGAAGAGATCATACTTTCATAGAGCCACATGATGTAACATGATGAAATATATACTTGAAAGGAAATACATTTTTTATTGATTTTCCTTTTGGGGTGAGGGGGAGTGCCGGGAGCCGGTCCATCCTTGCTGTTTCAAGGGACCTGGCATATATGGCATACTGTTCTTAATATGTTTGCTCACCTTCTTGGCGCTGTGTTTTAACCAAGGTCACCTCTCCGAGAAAGGTTGAATCCCCAGGTAGGGATTTTCCCCTGAAGTTAGGGAGGGAATAAAACCCCTCAACTAAGTGCCAGGCGGGTAATTAATCCCTTTAACTACGAACAATCATGCTTAAACTACATAATCTTTTCTCCCTGGAATGGAGATAAGAAACGCCCTAACCTTTGTAATAGAGATTGATAGGATTGAATCAACTGGTATAAATACAGTTGTAACAAGACAGAAACAGACAGAACTCAGAACAAGACAGCAAGAGACAGAACTCAGACAGGGCTTGGAAGACAGGACCAAGAGAGACAGAGCCTAGGCACAGAACCTACACAGAACGTTCTCTAGGGACAGAAGAACTTCGCTGGCGAGAGCATGCCGGAGGATCCTGGACAGGGACTGGCCTCGGAGCCTGGAGGCAAAGCCTGGTGAGAGAGCATGGCAGGGGATCCTGGACTGAACCTGACTGCGGAGATTGGCAAGAGAACCTGACCAGGACCTGGCCACAGAACCTGGCTGGAGATCCGAAGCAGAACCTCTCTGGAGATCGAGACCATTCCTTCTTCACCGACTCCGTCCACACCTTTGGGGACCCCTGGACCTGCTGGGGTTGGACCCCGGCAGGGGAGAGATACAGAGAGGGAGGGAGGAAGAAAGGGAGAGAGATGGAAACATCAAATGAGAGAGAAACATCAAACGGCTGCCTCCTGCACACCCCCACCTGGAGTTGTAGGGGATCGAGCCTGCAACTTGGGCATGTGCCCTGACTGGGAATCGAACTGGGGACCTCAACCACTGATTCACACCAGCCGGGCAGGAAATACACTTTTTAAATACTTACCACTGGGTGGCAGGATTATAGTTTATGTCCTTCTTTATAGGTTTATGTCTTTTCTAAATTTTCTTCAATAAATATGAAATTTAGAAATAATACACTTTGTTAAAATACCAGTGACCATCCACATTCAACTGGCCCTTCCAGAAATCATGATCTTACTTGGTACAAGCCAAAGCCATCACAGAGTTCAAAGCTGTCATGCACTAAGCTCACTGCTGGGAAATCACTTTAGGGAAAGAACTGAACCAACTCAAAGTGCTAAGTGAACAAAAATGCTCACTACGTCTTATCTAAGAGAATTGGAAACAATCCAAATGTCCAACAAGGGATAGTTCAGCGTGGAACATCAACACCCTGGAATGCAGGGCAGCCGTTAGAAATGCCAATTATGAAAACTATGTAGAAATATGAAATAATGTTGACAATGGGCTATAAAATAAAAGGAATACACAAAGCTGCATTTGTCAGGACTGCGGCTATGAAAAATAAGCATGCATGTGAACAAGGGCACGTCAAACATAAGAACATGTGTTGTATTAGGATTATGGGATTACAAGGAGCTTATTTTTTTAAGTTTTTTTCATTTTTAAGTACATTTTTAACATTGTGCATGTACCACTGACATATTTTTTTTTTTAATGTAGAAAACATAGCACAGGGGAAAATAAATTACCAAAAGGAACACAATCACTGTCAGCATTTTGATATGCTTCTCCCTGTCTCTTTTTCCTGTACCCTGGGTGGGTTTGTTTGGTTTTCATCCGTGTAATCATGTTCAAGTTTTCTGAAAAGAAGCTACAAAATCATTTTGGTTTTTTGAAGACTCCATGAACTTAGCATAAGATCTGTAAGAGAAAAACATCGTGGTGGTTTTTTTCAAGTATTACCAAGAGATCTGACCTAATATAATATCTGCGTGTAACAACAACAACAACAAAGCAGAAATATTTCACCATTGTGACAGAATAGACAGATTGGTCAAAGTTCCTAATGCTTGCAGAAAACTCTTAAGCCTATTTCAGTAGCCATAAACCAGGAACATGCGTTACGAAAGCTGATGTAGTTGGAAATTAGAAGGGATTTTATGAGACTGAAAACAGAAAGATGCAATGATGAACTATGTTTTCAGATCAGAAAAAGCTTGAAGGGAACAAATCCAATCGGTCACTGGGTCCAGAATATTTAACCTCTTTACATCTCTCACATCCATACTCTCCTATGCACTTGCCCTGACCTTCATGGGGGCCAGCCTCTCACACCTGGGCTGCAGCTGCCCTGTGCTGCCTGCTCGCTCTGCCTTCTTCTCACTTCCCCACTCATATGCAGACCTCCCTCCACTCTGCTGTCATCAGGCACAGGCCTAACCGTGCCCCTCCTCCTGGGAGAGAAACAGGGACGGGGAAATCGCATCTAAGCAACACTTGGGCTCTGCAGCCCGTGAGTGAGTGTGGGCCCTGAAGAAAGTGAGAGGGGCAGCTGAGTCTGCTGTCACCACTGAGGGGCTCAGTTTCCACAGGACTGTGACACGCTTTTGTGCTTTTCAAACACCAGGGCCCATCGAGACATGCTGACTATTCATCTCTTACATGTCTACCAGACACTGCCCTCTGTTCCAGGGCTGGGGGAAAGCCGCTGTGTTGGGCTGACTGAGACATGAAATGCCACCGCTATCGTAGCAAACCTCACTCAGGCACTCCTCACTTCTAGAAGAAATGTAACTGCACTTTTGGCCTTAGATGCTTTTATTTTATTTTTTTAATATCTCTTTATTGATTTCAGAGAGGAAGGTAGAGGGAGAGAGAGATCGAAACATCAATGATGACAGAGAATCATTGATCGGCTGCCTGCTGCCTCATTGGTGATCGAGCCCACAAACAGTCTGTGTCCTGCCTCTGCCTTTGGGGCCTTTGGGCAAGTCCCCTATTATCCTGGTGCCTAAGTTTGTTTATTTGTAAACAGGGGTAATAACAGTACCTGTTCCAAAGAAGGTTGTGCAATCAAAGGAATTAATGTAATTCAGCATGAAGAAGTGAACCTGGCACAGAGGAAGCAGTCAATAAATATTAGGTGTTGCCCAGCCGGTGTGGCGCAGTAGTTGAGCATCGGCTCATAAACCAGGAGGTCACAGTTCGATTCTGATCAGGGCACATGCCTGAGGTTATGGGCTTAATCCCCAGTAGGGGGGCATGCAGGAGGCAGCCAATGGATGATTCTCTCATCATTGATATTTCTATCTTTCTCTCCCTCTCCCTTCCTCTATCTGAAATGAATAAAAACATATAAAAAAAATAAATGTTAGGTGCAGCTCCTGTCATTGTTACTGTTGGAGAAAGTTCACAGTCCCTAGCAGGGCACACAAAGCCATCCACAACTCAGCTGCTGCTCATCTCTCTGGCTTTGTTTCTCATGACTTTTGAGTTTCTACCACCTGTTGTGACCACACAGCCACACCAGGCTCCCAGAGTGCGGAGCCTGAGGCAGGTTCATCCTCCACACCTTGACTCACACACCCATTCTCTCCTTGTTGGCTGGAGAGCAGCCACACATCTCTGAAACCCTCCTTCCCCCTCCATGTGCATTAGTCACCCACGCCTTTGTGCCTCCACTATGATCTAAGGAGACTCTCTCCATGAACACTTCATTATCCTCACCGGTTTATGTATCCTGCTTTCCCCACTAGACCTTAAGGACAGAGGCTCCTATGAATTCTTATCTGTGTCCCCAGTGCCGGGCACTCAGTTGTCCCTAAATAAACATTTATTCAATAAATGCAAAAGAAAAAGTGATCAGGACACACAAAAGCTGGAAATGCTTTTCAGAGAACCTAAACAACAGGAGAGGAAATCAAACCCCCAAACACTTTGATCCTATGGAGAATTAATTGGCAAAGATCATATAACCAAAGAGAAGAAGAAAATTATAATTTCCCAAGAGAAAGCCAAACCTTGTTATAATGCAGTGTCTCTGTGTGTATGGGGAAGTGGGGGACAAAATTAATACATTAATAATGGTTCTAAACTAGCTTATGTTGACTATTCATTGGATAATGCTTTTTAAGCCTTTTCTTCAACAAACAGAGTCATAGCTTTACTTTGTCCAGAGTGTGGGTTATTTAAATAAAAAATACTGCAGGGGGTGCAGACTGTAAGAAAGAAAGACAATTAACTAATCTTTGTTCAATGTCTATGATGAGCCAGATACTTAGAAAATAATAGTTTCCATTTATTAAATACAGTGTGCTCAACACAGAACTATTCACTTTACATGTATTATCAAATTAGATCATGCAAGTCCTCAACAACTCCGAGACATGAGTATTGGCCTTTCCATTTTACAGATAGGAAAAACATATTCACTCATTCCATCCATCTATACTGAGCATCTACTGTGAGCCAGTCAGTCACTGGTCCAGGATCCACAGTGAAGAACAGCCAAGTCCCCCCATCATAGAACATACATCCTAGGGGGGCAGAAAACAGAGCAATGAATGAATGGGGGATGAACATATAGATAAATGAACAAGAAGAATATCAGATAGTGACAAGTGCTACTAGAGAATTAAAACAGGAGGAAGGGACAGAGGCTTGACTAGGTAACTATTGTAGACCAGGCTGTCAGAGAAGGCCTCTCTGAGATGGCTATATTTAAGTTGATATTTGAATATGAAAGAGCCAAGCACATAAAGATGAAAGAAGAACATTTCAGACTGAAATAACAGCTGGTGCAGAGGCCCTAAAGTGAAAATGAACTTGGCATGTTCCAGGAATCAAAAGTAATGAAGCTGGGTACTTGGTCAATAAGAAGAGGCTAAGAGACTGACATGGGCAGGTCATAGGTCACATAGAAAGTAGTGGCCTCAGATTTGGCAATATGAAGGTCATTAGTGGACACAGATAAGAATAGTCCTGGTGGAATGATAGGAAGAGATTAGAGTGAGAGGAAGAAGTCAAAGCAAAAAAAAAAAAAAAAAACTATGGACAACTTTTAAGTTTTAGTGAGAAAATAAAATTAAAAAAAACTAAAAGATAGCTAGAGAGACTGGACAAAAATCGTGCACCTATGAATGAGGACAGTGGATGGGGAGTGAGGGAGGAGGGTGGGGTGGGAACTGGGTGGAGGGGAGTTATGGGGGGGAAAAAGAGGAACAAATGTAATAATCTGAACAATAAAGATTTAATTAATAAAAAAATAAAGTCTCTTTTAGCTTCAAAAATAAAAAAAAATAAGATAGCTAGAGAAAAATACAATGTCAACAGAATTTAAAATAAATGATAAAATTAGAAAAGGTTTGGAATTTGTTATTTTGCTTTCAGATAAGAAAGATTAGAACATGCTTATTTGCTACCAATAATTACCCAGGGATGAGGGTAAATTTAATGATGGCAAACAGAGGGGACATAATTATAAGATCAGGTCTATAAGACTAGTCTTAATGAAGTTAATAATGTGCCCTAGGAAAAAAAATTGGTAGGTAGAGGAGCTGGGGTACTAATCCAGGTGTGTTTTGACTCGAAGGTGCGTCCTCTTTCTACCACACCATTGACTATAATAAATACAGGGTGGGGCAAAAGCCAGTGTACAGTTGTTTTTATGGAAAATAAAACAATAGTAAATAATATTACAAGAATTAACTGTGTTTTGCATACTCACAACAGTAAACCTATTTTTGTCCCAGCCTGTATAACACAATAGTATTTGGAAAAATATCCCAACTCCAACCTCTGAAGTGAATCATAACAGAGATGGAAGGAATATTTAGAGAAGTAAAAGCCAACACAAACACTCCCTTCTTCTGTGTAAGCAAGTTCTATTTCTCATACAGACTTCTATTACCGCATTTTCACTCAAATGTCATGGCTTTAGTCCTACTAACTATAGGACCCTCAACTGTTGCCCTTTTATGTTCATAGTGCGTTTGAGGAGAGGATGGGGACACTGAAATTAATCCCCGTACACTGTAAGGGAGATCTCTCAAGTGACTGCAATAAGGTAGTAAAAAGATTTTTTAAATGCCAGTTGTGTATTTATAGTCAGCTAAAGTGAAGATGGAAATTAAGGAACATGATCGTTTTTCTTTCCTTCCTCTTTCCATGGATGTCTGAAAAAGCAAGTGACATGCCTGTGCCTCTTGACATGTTTCCCATGCTCACTCCTACTCTACCACATGGTGGCACAACCTCACCCCTCCAGCCCCATCTTCTGTCACCTGGCTTCCCATTATCTGTTCTAGTTTCCCTTCTCCTTCAGGACAACATAGATGCCCTCTCTCCCATGAAGTCCTCCTTGGTCTCTCCTTCTCTGAATCTGATGGCACTAAGTTCTAGCTCTTGATCATATTAATGCTCAAAACTGTTCTCTGATTCAGTAGGAAATTCAAACTATTTTCAGTAGGAAATTCAATATAATCATTGGCCATGGTTACTTTGAGAGGTCACTTAGGGAAGATTCAGAGAGATTTGAGTTGAAATTATGGCTCTGTTCAACTTCTGACAAACTGGGTAATCTTGGGCAAGTCACTTTCTGAAACTCAATTCCCCCACCTAGAAAATGAGAATAATACTACCTACTACCCACCACCTAGGTATGTAGCCAAAATGTGTCAGATGGCTCACTTTTCTGCTGAAAACTCTACAATGGCTTTCCATGGTTTTCAAAATCAAGTCCCGAACTCTTCAACATGTTTAAAACATCATCTCAACTCCTCTAGTGTCACTTCCCACGTAACTCACATTTCATACTGCAGTAACAATAAATTCCTCAGGATATTTCTCAGCCCATGCTGTTATTTATTTAGTTAGGTATTTGGTTAGTTAGTTATATTTGTGTAAGTATATGTTTATTTTTGGTCCCTTCAAACCCTGCACTCTTGTTCCACCTTGCTCAGACATCACTCTCCCAGAAGCTTTCCTGGACTTGTCACCTTCCCCCCATATACAGGTTAAGTTCTCCCATGATACCCTGGCCACAGCTTAATCACTGCAGTTACCCCACTGCAATGATTATTTTATTACAATTCATTTATTTATTACAATTATTTATTTACAAGACTTTCTAGTCCATAAAACTAGGGTCCCTTCAGGGAAAGGCCTGAGTTTTAGTCATCTTGTGTCCCCAGCACAGTGCTTGGTACATACAGGTACTTACTCCTACTTCACTTTTCTGATGCCCCATTTCTTCATCTATGAAATGAGAAGAATATCATCTACTTGAAAGGTTAGAGTTAAGGTTAAGTATTCAAAGCTGACCACAGGGTGGCTGGCATACAACCAGCCTTCAGTACATTTGATTAATGCTCTCAGCATCCCTGATTGAGCTTTCCGAATCTGTCCTTCAGGACCAGGCTCTATGCTGGCCCTGTGCCCTTGCTGTGAGCCCTCTCCCCACCCATATCCCTCAGCAGTGAGAGTCCCACTCAGCCAGTGCCCTCTGGACTCTGTGGATGACTCAGCTAGGGCACTAAATGCAAACGTTTCTTGAGCACCTTTGTACAAGGCAATGTCCCCGATGCAGTGGAAGTGATACAACATGTATATGGAATTTATATAGGGAAAAGGTGAAGGGACAATCAGACAAATGAAGGCAGTGCAATTCAGAAAAGGAAAAGGGTATATATCTCTGGGGGAGACAGGAAAGCCTTGGAGGAAGTGGCATTTGAACTAGACCTCAAAGGATGAATTTAAGCTGAGGGGCTATTTCCAGAGTTGTATGTGTTCTTCAAAACACAAAACTCAAATCACCTGCTTATCAGAAGAAAAGTAAATTTAGGGCGCTAGCCAGTTTGGCTCAATGGAATGAAGGGTCTTGGGTTCAATTCCGGTCAAGGGCACATGCCCCACTTGTGGGCTCGATCCCCAGTAGGGAGCGTGCAGGAGGCTGCCGATCAATGATTCTCTCTCATCACTGATGTTTCTATTTCTCTCTCCCTCTTCCTTCCTCTCTGAAATCAATGAAAAAAAAAATATATATATATATATTAAAAGTAAATTTAGGAAATTCTGACTACTACATAGCCCTCTAAGGAGACCCACATGCACAGTAGCAAGGCTTTGAGAAGTCTTGAAGTAAGGAACTCTATTTAACTTTGTTGAATCCAGCACCCCAAATTTGACCACAAGTTCTCTACTTCTTTCTCTCTGGAGGATCACAGCATCTTGAGTACCAAACTTTAAGAAAAAACAGGTTAAGTGTTACCGTTGCAAAGTTATATTTTGCAATAGGACCTCTCATAGATAACACCTTAACACCAGATTTTTAAGTACTGTAATCAGTAATTTTAAAAATTCTCCTGGCATTTTGCCCAAAGGGAAAAAGCAATGGAAGACTGTGCAGAGCTAAGTAGCTCTCAAAACAACAAATACCTGCCCTGTCCAGTGTGGCTCAATTGGTTGGAGCACCCTCCTGTGCACCAAAGAGTCACATTGTCGATTCCCTGTTCGAGGTGCACATGGGATGCAACTGATGTTTCTCTCCCTCTCCTTTCCTCTCTCTCTAAAATCAACAAAAAGCATATTCTGGTGGGGGGGGGTGGGAGGGGAGGCATATACTAGGGTGAGGGTTAAATAAATAAATAAATCCCCCCACCCATAAAAGAAAATAAATACCCTCCTCCTGCAGTTGTGAGGTAGACTGCAGACCACAAGCCTTTCTTTCTTTAATTTTTTTCCCATCACCATTTATCCCCCCTATCTTCCACCTCCACCCCTTCACTCCCTCTCACACACCCCTCCTCGAACCACAAGCCTTTCCATCAAGGGAAACAAGGCATCTCTGACAAAGCCCATTCCTTCTTCGGTAGGATGTTTACACTCCAATAGCCACCCTCCCTCCCTCTCCAACCTGCTGACTAAGTGAGAAACACCAGACTTGAAAGCAAAGGGAACAGCATTGCGTAACAGCAAGCCACCAGACGAGGCATGCTTTGCTCCTTAATATTTACCAAACAGTGGTGTCAATAAAAGGCGAGAAGGAAAGGGGCATTGTCTGCTGTCTGTCCCCACCCTGGAAGCACAGTGTTCAGCAATCCAGTCTGCGAGTTAACAAATGTGCACTGGCAGCGAGGCACTGTGCTCATGATTCAGAGACAAACAGACACAGTCCCACCCACAAACCCGGCTTCGCAGGGAAATAGGCAGGTAAACAAACTGCAATGCAGCACGCAAAGTGCAAGCAAACAACTCTGTAATAAGAGGGGAACACAAAACGCCAGCAAGGCACAAATGCGGGACTCCTTAACTTTGCCTAGACTCAAGGTCAGAAGGAAGGCGAGGTAAAATAAGAGGAGTGCTCAGAAGATTGAAAATGAGTTGTGAAGGCAAAAAAATAAAATAAAATCAAAACATACATAACTAAATGAAACAGGGCTCTAGGGTTGAGTAGATCAGGGTAGGATAGAGCACGACTGGGAGGGGAAGGGGGGAGGAGGCGCGAGCAGGCGACACCGAGAGCAGCGGGTCTTCCTGAGCCTGCGGCACACAGAACAGCTGCATCTCATTTCACTTGCTCCTGAAACCCACAGAAAGTAGGTGGAGTGTTGTTTTCTTCTTAATAACATAACCGTGCAAGTAAAGGGGAAAAGGAGACTGGCTTAGCAGATTCAAGAAATCTGAACCCTAAACCAGATGCAGGGAAAGCTGAGAACTGAGCCGACTGAAACCACAGAATCCTTCCAGGCCTGGACTGGCAGTCCCGTGTACCTAGGGGCATAGGATGCTACAATGACGAAGACAAGAGTGAAAGCCGCTGGAAAGCAATCCCTACATCCTCTCCCCACTGGCAGAATTCTGGATGCTTAGTCTCTGGAGAACATAAAACAGAAATGTATTTGCTTTACAACCATCTGGGAAAAGGGGTTGGGGGATACAGATGAAGCAAAAAAGTCCATGAAGTGATCACTAGTGAACGTGGGTGATGGGAACATGGGGGTTCACTGTACTAGCCTCTCTACTTCTGTAAATCTTTGATATTTTCCATAATAAAAAGTAAGAGTATCTCTGGTCCAGAAGTACCCAGCACGTCTGAAGGGAAGCATAACGAAGGGCACGTGTCTACACACGTGGAGTGCCCCACACCTTCCTGACTACCAGACACTGTCGGGTAGAACCACACACCGCAACGAGGAGCGGAAGACTCCTCCTGGGCAAACACAACCTAGGGAACCTGAAGATGCTGCCTCAGGGGCTCCCCAAAACAGCCCAGCCCAATCATGCCATAGGGAGGCTCAGAGTTAATCATCTCCATCCCATACTCAGTTTCCTGACAGCTTTTTTTTTTTTTGACAACTTTATTATGATAGAACTCACATAATCAATTCACCTTCTTAAAGTGTACAATTCAATGGTAGTTAGTATACTCACAGAGTGTACAACCATCACCACTGGGATGGTTTATTAAGATATAATTCACATACTCAATTCCCTCTTCTAAAGTGTACAATTCAGCGGTGTTTAGTATATTCATAGAGTTGTACAACCATCACCACCATCAATTTTAGGACATTTTCATCACTGCCTCCCAAAGAAAACCCTATACCCATTAGCAGTCACTCTGCATTTCAGCTACTTTCCAGCCCCAGGCAACTACTAATCTGTTTTCTGTCTGTATAGATTTGCCTATTCTAGACATTTCACATAAATGAAATCATACACTGTGGGGTCTTTTATGAGTGGCTTCTTTCACTTACCACAATGTCGAGATCTTGACAGCTTTTATTCCCCCCCCTCCCCTCCTGCAATCGGAGTGACATCTTGGGAAAGCCTCTAATAAAGACACAGACCACAGTAAACACAAAAAGAGCAACTTGAAGGAAACAGATATTATGTGGGAGGGGGAGAATGCCATTAATATTCTCACACAAAAAAATAAATAAAACTGCCTCCATGAAGTGAAAATAGGATACTATAAAAAGGAAACACTTAGAGAACAAAACAAAAACAGAGCTCTTAGAAGATGACAACTCAATAGCAAAAATTTTTAAAAAGCCACACCTCAATAAAGGGATTAAAAGATAAAGTTGAGGAAATCTGCCAGTGTAGTCAAAAGATAAAGATAAGGAAAACAAGAGAGAGAAGTTGAAAACAGGAGAGAGAAGTTAATATTCTAGAGCAAGCATGTCAAACTCCCAGCCTGTGGGCCACATGCCTGGTTTATTTGGCCTGTGTTAGCCTTTGAGTTTGACATGCTTGTTCTAGAGGACCAGTACAGGGTGTTTCCTATCAGAATAAGAGAAATTCCCAAGAGAGAACAGAAAAGAAGGAAAATCATGATGAATCAATATAATTCGACAAAACTGTGAAGAACTGAGGGGCGCAGGTTGCCAGGTTGAAAGGGCCCAGCACACAGCACAATGTGAAATGACTGTGAATTTGCAGAAACTGCGAAGAGAAGATTCTACAAGCTGGAGGATGTCCTTCACCAAGTGGTAAACAAGAATCAGAGGACCTAGTAGAGACAAGAAACTGAGGACCCCCAGATAACTACCACATGAAGAAGCTAGCCAGCCCAGAGAAGTATAACTCCAGGGAGAGACACACCGAAGATGGCCATCACCACCAACCCCTCTGCCATTAAACCCTCTTTATTCTAAATATTTAAAATGTATGATTATAAAATTTTCAAACATACTCAAAAGTAGAACCTCCATACCCATCACCCAGATTCAACAATGATGAACATTTTGACCTGTTTACTTGATCTAGCCTTTATTCTCTCTTTGTTTAAATATTTCAAAACAAACTCCAATCATATTTCAACCCTATGTACTCCTGAACCCATCTCTACATTACCCATTTTCTAACATCACAACACTACTATCATACCTAGAAAATTAACAATAATCCCTTGATATTAGTCCATAATAAAATTTCCCCAACATCTCAAAGACACCTTTTAACAGGTAGACTGTTATAGGCTGCTAAATTGTGTCCTACACACACACACACACACACACACACACACACACACACACACACACACACATTTCTATGTTGAAGCTCTAACCCCAGTACCTCAAAATAGGACTGTAATTGAAGATAAGGCCTCTAAAGGCCTAATCTAACCCCCCTGGTGTCCTTGTAAGAGGAGATTAGGACACACACACACACACCAGGTCTGCATGTGCACAGAGGGATAACCATGTACAGAGGTGGGAAGAGGGCAGTCATTTGAAAGCCAAGGACAGAGGCCTCAGAGGAAACCAACTTTTACAGCACCTTCATCTTGGGTTTCCAGCCTCCGGAACGATAAGAAAATAAACTTATCTTGTTTAAACTACCCAATCTGTGATGTTTTGTTATGGTACCTAACAAACTAACACACAGACTATCCAAATAAAAACAAGATTTATATATTACATTTGAAAATGTTCCATGTGCACTTTAGAAGAATGTATATTCTGTAGCTTTGGGGTGGAATGTTCTGAAGATGTCAATTAGTTCCATCTATTCTAGAGTGTCATTTAGGATTGCTGTTTCCTTGTTGATTATTTTGTCTAGAAGATTTATCCAGTGATGTCCGTGGGGTATTGAAGTCCCCTACTATATATATATATATAACACATTTGGTTATCATTCCTAAACCACGTTATTTTTTTCATGCTATTGACTTCATGCAGAGGCCAAGTCAGTTGTTCAACACTAACCTTGTGTGTTTGGTTTCTTAGAGTGTGACTTAACTTGTCATCCTTTCCCCTGTATTCCCAATAAATTTAAGTCAGCTCTAGAGGTTTGATCAGATGGAAAGGTCAACTTTTACGTAAGAATATTCCATAGGTGGTATACTACATACTCTCTTTTGAACCTGACAAATTATGATAAATAAACTTGGTCCAGATTCTTTCCTATTTGCCTTGACCATGTGCTGATGAAGTATCTTGCTTGTCCCCTCCCTGCTGTCTGTTTGGTTAGCTGATGGCATTCACTTCATCCACAGAGAGCTAGAGATAGGCCATAGAGATACTAGGAGTAGAAAAGACAGAGCAGTCCTCTCTCAGTGATCATATTCTACCAGACGGCCAGTGCCTGGCCCACACTACCACCCCATCAGATGCCCCAATTGTGGGTAGTGCTATATTTCCTAGGATTCACTCACAGTCTTGCCCATTGACTTCCCCATTAGGACCTTTGGAACTCACGGGGAAGCTAAAGCCAGACTATGACCCTGAGTAAGTTCAGCTTATTTTTGGATCTAAAAGTGGCAATGTCATCCTTTTCTTATAAAGCTTGCTAGATTTATGCTTGCATCTTTGTTTTAAAAAACTAAACAATGTATAGTTTAGTAATATAAACATGGGTGATTAAACCATAAAGAAAAGTACAGGAATGATGAACACAAAAATCCAGCTAGTCACTGCCTCTGGTGAGGAAGGAAGGAGACAGGATCTGAAGGCAGAGAGTACAGAAGCAGCTTCTAAGGTACCAATAATACTCAACTTGATAAACTGGATGGTAGATACACAAGGTTCATTCTATTCTTCTACTTTGAACTGTAAATGTGTATTTAAAATACTCTTTGGTATGTATGTGTTCTATATTAATTATTGTACGTGAGCAGTGTGCTGTGGCTAGAACACAGGGCTTGAAGAGTAGAGTGAAAGGGAAAAGACTGGAAGTGGAGTAGACTCTGCGGGCAACTGGGAGCCTCAGCGATGCTCTCTTGGGAGTATCTATAGGGGACATTTGTACCCAAGATCAATTACAATGGCTTTCTCACAGCCTGTCTGTCCATCAAGAATGATGTCAAAAATCTTTTTTTTTTCCTACTAAGTTACTCAAAGATGAAATGTCTAGCATTGTAAGCCTTTCCCTGGGAAACATAATAATGTGTTTGGTGTATTTTTCCAAAGAGAGAAGATTCAACTTCCTCTAGGGAATACATCTGCCTCAAATTCTTTTTTTTTTTTTAATGAAATTATTATTTTTTTAATATATTTTATTGATTTTTTACAGAGAGGAAGGGAGAGAGATAGAGAGTTAGAAACATCGATGAGCGAGAAACATTGATCAGCTACCTCCTGCACATCTCCTACTGGGGATGTGCCCGCAACCCAGGTACATGCCCTTGACCGGAATCGAACCTGGGACCTTTCAGTCCGCAGGCCGACGCTCTATCCACTGAGCCAAACTGGTTTCGGCTGCCTCAAATTCTTAAATGACAAAGTTGGGAGGGATGCAGACAAATGTTCTAGATGGCAGAATTGGGACATAGAATGGCAGGTCAAATCTAGTCCAATTTATATCAACATCTACCGTTTAATGAGAACATATGATATGTCAAGAGCTTTACATAATTTATCTCATTTTATCCTCACAACCACTGGGAAGCAGAGACCCAGAGAAGTAACTTGCCCAAGGTCACAAAGCATGCCAATGGGTCATGATTTGAACCTAGGTTTTCAGATTAAAGTTTCAATCTCAAGTGAGATTTCTTCAGCTACTAGAAGATTTGGAAACAACCTAAGTGCCCATCAGCAGATGAGTGGATTAAAAAACTGTGGTACATCTACACAATGGAATACTACGCCACTATAAAAAAGAAGCAACTTTTACCATTTGCAACAGCAGGGATGGAACTGGAGAGCATTATGCTAAGCGAAATAAGCCAGTTGGAGAAAGATAAATATCACATGATCTCACTCTTATGTGGGATATAATGATCAACATAATTTGATGAACAAAAATAGATCCAGAGACAAATGGCAGGGGCGGTGGGGGGTTTAGAGAGCAACCAAATGACTTGTATGCATGCATATTAGAATAACCAGTGGACACAGACACTGGGGTGGTGGGGGCTTGCCTGGGGTGGGAATGGCTGTGTGTGTGTGGGGGGGGGGGGGGGTGGTGTCAATCGGGAGGGAAAAGGAGACATATGTAAAACTTTAGATAATAAAAAAAGGGAAAAAATTTAACATTTAAAAACCAAATCCTCTTTACTCAATTCACTCTGTCAAACTCAGAGAACTGCCACCCAATTTCCATCTCCTTGGGCATATGAGGGTATCAGCACCTCAGAAAAATGATTAGACCAGACTGATCTCATTCATGAATGTAACTAACATTCAAGGACCCTCTGACAGCTGCCAGGAAACTCCTGTCTGCCTCAGAGCAAGTCTGTCATCAAGAGTAAGTTGTAAAAGGGTTCCCAGCTCGGCTCTGTCTGCCTCCCCATCTGTATTTAATACTTTGCCAAATTCAAGCTCTGCTGTTGTAGATGGGGGTCCCTTACACAAAGGCTGCTGAGCAAGACCCTTTAATCAGCCTGTTCCCCCACCTTCAACTTTCTCTAGCCTTCAGGGCCACTGTGATTTGATGGGTGTGTGCGGCTGAGAGAACAGCACAACCAGCTCCAACGCACAGTCATAGCCAATGGAGCAATCCCGAAAGACAGCCAGAGAATTTTAATGAAAACCAGAAAACTCCAGGCCGCAAAGTCCAACTGCAGTCCAACTGCCAGCCCCTCCTCCTGCAGCTAAGAATCCCTGAGCCAGCACGGCCCCAAAAAGCAGGGAGAAAAATCCATTTAGCATTCAGAAACCTTCCACAGCAACCACTTTCCAGGGTCATTTAGGTGAGAGGCAAGGCACGTGCTAAGTGCAATAGGACGCAGGGTACCTAAGAGGCACAGGGTGTGGCAGCAGCAGATGAGCCAACAGATTATGAAACAGTCATTTATAAAAAAATTAAAAAGCGCCTCTTTCTTCTGCCAAAGCTGTCTGAATACAGCTGCATACAAGGTTGGTGAGGAATCTTAACAAGCTTAAAGGGACCGTACTTCAGATACTCAAGAACCAGAGGTGAAGGAAAAGAATATTTTGAGCACTTACTATGTGTCAGGCGCTCTTATCTCATTTTACCTTCACCTTGTGGTGGGAATTATAAACTGCATGTAACAGATAAGAACACTGACTCAGAGGTTAGATAACTTGTCCGAGGCACACAGCTGGCAGGAGTGAACCAAGACTCAAAGTTCAGTGTGCATGAGGCTCATCAGAAATAAACGCAGAATCCTGACCTGATAAAAAGAATCATCATTTACTGAACATGGGCTATGGGCCTGTAACTAAGCTAGGATTTTTGCATGCACGATATCATTTAATCCTCACAGCAACCATATAAGCTAGGAATTATTATTATTATTATTATCTTCATTTTCAGTGAGGAAACTAAGGCTGGATGTTAAATAATTTGACCAAGGTCATGACTTTGCCAGCATTTGATCCCAGGTCTATCTCATTTTAGAGCCCCCATGTTAAAACACTCACCCTAAGAGCCTACAGAGGGGAACCACCGAGGCCATCAGGCCAAGCCAGCAAGTCGCATAGAAACTTCTGCCCCCTTCCCAGCAGGTAATCCATGTGCCAGGGTTACCCTGTAATTCCTCCGAGCGTTCCTTAGTGGTGGCACAGACGCCCTGGCTCGGGATAGGCTGACAGTGACAGTTCCCCTTTCCCATGATCTGTGGGCTCTGCTGACACTGCGTGTGTGAAGGAGAAGGCTACCACCATGATCCTGAGATGCTTGTGCGTCCAGAAGCCGACAGCTCCCTTCTGCAGGCTCTGCTCCACAGACCCACACACCTCTCAGCAGCCTCCACTCCTCCACCTGCCGAAAAACAGCTCACAGGCTATTTGTATTCTTAACAGGAGACCATGTGCCTCCTCTTAGGCAACTATGATTTCCCAAGGGAAGACAAATGTCTAGACAGAGCATCCCAATCCATCTAGACAAGAGATTTGCCACAACAAGGTCACATTTGAGCATTTAGTTTTGGGGGCTGTATTCAGTGGCCCAGTGAAGGCTCTGGGCTTGGCACCCCTGGGTTATCAGACTGAGCATCACTCCGCACAACTGATATCCAGGGTTAGAACTGTCTTCCCAGACAGGCAAGCATTACATCAGAGGAGTCACAGGCATCTTACACCTGACTGTGAGTCACACACATAGGAACACTATATAAACAGTTCCATTAATCAGGCTGAAACTTCACAGAACTCCTGTACACGTGCTCAGAATAAAGCCCCAGGCTTTGAGGTGGACTGGACATCTAATGTGCGTCTGGTAATGTGACAGGTACATTCACAGCTGATATCTTAATTAATCTTCATAACATTCTGTGAGGTAGATAAGATTGCTAGTATACAGGTGCAGCAACAAAAGCCCAGAGGTTAACATAATTTGCCCAAAGTCACACCAAAAGTGGCAAAGTTCATATACACTATTAAAAAAATATTTTTATTTATTTATTTATTTATTTATTTATTTATTTATTTATTGAGAGAAAAACCAATTTGTTACTTCACTTATTGATACATTCACCGGTTGCCTTTTGGATGTGCCCTGACTGGTGATCAAACACACAAACTTGGTGTATTGGGACGACGCTCAACTCCATTTTTAATGACTCCACAACCTTACATTCAGTCACTCATGAGGCCATTCATTATTCCTCAGACATTTATGGAGCACCTTCTATGGACAGCTACTGTGCTACTGTAGAGGATACAACTGCCAGCATTGTATCCTAGGTCCAGTCACCAAGAACTTACATTCTCATGAGGAAAGAAGGCAGGGTGATCTGAAGAATGGGTACAGGATGACGAGGTGAGGGGCTCAGATAAGGGATCAGGACAGGCCTCTCTGAGGAAGTGGCCTCTGAGCTGAGATCTGAAAGATGAGAATGAGCCAGCCATTTGCAGAGCTCAGAAAAGCAGCACACAGGCAGAAGGACCAGTGCAAGGGCCATCTGCAGGAAGACGCTGGGCGTATCAGAGAACATACAGGCCACCAGGACCAAGGTTGAGTGAGCAACAAAGAAAAAGAATGTTTGAGATGAGGCAGGCCTACTTGACCACAGAAAAGAGTTTGGATTTTGTCATAAGGGCAGTGGAAAAATCAAAAAAGTGTTTTAATTAGGGGAGTGACAATCTGATTTGTTCCTTAAAGAGAGAGTTCTGGTGGCAGAGGGAGTGCAGGGAGGGGGCAGAGTTAGGAATGAGGGCAGACACAGGAGAGGAGTTGGGCTGATGTAAGGAAGGGATGTCTCCTGGTCAGAGCTGGGGAAGTGGAATGAGGTTCCCCAGGTGCTGATGACTTTCCTGTCATTGGAAGTGTTCAAGAATAAACCAGATGACCCCTTGGCTACATGGTTAAAGAATTCAATAATTGGGTGGACAAGTCCTCCTAAGCCTAAAATCCTTCTAAACCCTAGAATTCTGTGGTTTTAAGATAAAATCTTTATTAATCTGACTTTCAGAACTGGAGTTGCCACAACTTCCTTGGTAAATCCTACCTATCAAAAGGCAACTGAGAACAATGTTAGCTTATTTCAGTCCATATAAAGTGACTCCTACTTTACTTCTTAGTGTCACGCATTTGCTGAAAGGCCTTGGTGTAAGTAAAAGGCACAAACTATGGAATCAGACAGCCCAGACCAGCTTTGAAATATCTGGCAAGTTATTTAAATCCTTAGAGTTTTAGTTTCTTTCTTTGAAAAATGGGAAAAATAATGCCTAATCCAGGATAATTGCTGTGAGGACCAAAGTCTAATGTCTGAAACATCATAATAAGAATAATGATAAATGGCATTTATTGAGCCATTACTGTATGCTTGCATGTACTATGTGATCTAGGGGCATTTTGTCATCTAATCCTTTAAAAAAAAAAACCCAGAAGGTAAGCACTATTACTATCCCAACATTAAAAATTAGGGAACTATTTCTAGAGGTTAAATAACTTATCCAAGAGTCATATAGCTATTTATTGCTCAAATTATTAAAAAAAAAACAAAAAAAAACAACAACAGGCAAAGAACAAACTTCAACAAAAGTTGAAAGAAAAAAAAACAAAGAAACCTATACTATTTATATAACTTGAGAAAAAGATGTAACCTACTGTTAAATTTAACAATCCATTTAATTCGCTGATTACACATTTAGTAAATATTTATTGAACATATAAATGAATAAATGAATGAATAAATCATTCCAACAAACCTATATTCCAACAAACCAGACAGAGATTTTACATCAATTTAATTTAGAGTTTGCCATAAAACCACAATCTTCAAACTGCAGATAAATGGCCAACATAATGACCCATAGTCCATAAAGGAAGGTCCTGCCTGGCCGGCATGGCTCAACCATTGAGCATTGACCAATGAACCAGGAGGTCATGATTCAATTCCAGGTCAGGGCAAATGCCTGGGCTGCTGGCTCGATCCCCAGCGGGGGGTGTGCAGGAGGTAGCAGATCAATGATTCTCTCTCCTCATTGATGTTTCTATTTCTCTCTCCCCCTTTCTCTCTGAAATCAATAAAAATATGTTTTTTAAAAAGAAGGACCTAAGAAATGTCATTCTCATACAGACCAAAAGAAGCAGGAATTACTGTTGTTCTTTCTTTGGAAAGTCAAACTGTTAGAGGAGTACTCAGGGCAGTTGGAAGAAGACAGAGCGCACAATAAATGGAAGCCTGGAAGAAGTGGTCTCAAAGAAAAGATGAGAAGCCGTCCAAAGGAGGCAGAATCTAAGAGAACAAAGCCTGACTTAATAACCAGGAGTTACTGATGGACTTCCTTAGAATTGTGGGAAAGGATACCAAGTTTCAAGGGCATTTGGATGAATGGACTAAAGAGGAAGGGAACATGGTCTTTTTAAAAGTTTGGTGATAAAAAGGAGAGAAAAGTCCTAGCCAGTTTCGCTCAGTGGATAGAGCGTTGGTCTGCGGACTGAAGGGTCCCAGGTTCGATTCCGGTCAAGGACACATGCCTGGGTTGCTGGCTCGATCCCCAGTAGAAGGCATGCAGGAGGCAGCCGATTAATGATTCTCATCATTGATGTTTCTATCTCTCTCCCTCTCCCTTCCTCTCTAAAATCAATAAAAAAAAAATTTTTTTTTTAAAGGAGAGGGAAAAGCAGAAGGATGCTGGTAAGTATAGAAGGTGAGGAACAGGAGCCAAAAGAAGAGAAGCTGAAGACAGAACACCGATGAAGATACAAGAAAGAACTAGGAGGACCAGACCTAAGGAAGTGAAGGGCAGGACAGACTACACAGGGAAAGGCTACCCTTGGAAAAGAGAGGTCACCTTCTGCACTTGGACAAGAATGAAGAAGGAGAGACTAATGTATGGGCATAGTGAAAGTTACTCTGATTCAAGCTTGATGAATCCAAAGAGTGATTGTTAGATAATACCATTTGAACTTAAAAGGGTATTGATTTTCTTGGGCCACTCATAAATTGCTATCGAAAAGAACAGCCATCATTTGTACCTACATTTTATACAGTTCAAAATCAGGCTTATTGAGATGTGCTTACATTCTGTTTCTTAATCTGGGTGCTAGTGCACTGGTGTGTTCAGTTTGAAAACTTCATCAAGCTATATGGTTATGTGTGCACTTCTCTGTATGTTCATTCTATTTCAATAAAGAGTTTTATTAACTTAGAATCATCACTACTGTACTCTTCATACAGTTTTTTAAAAAGTAACTCAACCTCTAGAAAATTATATATTCTTTAGACAGGCAACATTCCTTACCATTCTTTTAGATCTTCCATAGTAATAAATTCAAGATTACATATACAGTAGGTATCTAAACAATATATGTTGATGTGATTGGAAGAACTTTAGCACTTAATGTCCAGACTTAATACAAATATATCTCCAGGAGGAGACACCTTTATGATTGTGAAACCTGGCAGACCCCACCTTAGCCAAATGAGCATCACCAATAATGGAATAAACTAACATATATGCCTCTCCTTGTGAAGCTATTTAGAATTCCTGCCAAAAATGTTTAACCTATATATAACCATGGAGAAATAACTAGACAAATTCAGGTTGTGAGATATTTTAAGAAAACAGGCCTGGAATCTTAATCTTAAAAATATTAATGTCATAAAATACAAAAAAGAGGGAAACCTATGAATTAAAAGAGACTATAAAAAGGAGATTAAAGATGCATAGCAACTAAATTTAATGTGCAATCTTTGAGTAGACCTTAGATTAAAAACAAACCAACAACTACACTGTTAACATTATTAAACTAACATCATTAATATTCTTTGAACAATGGGGGTTTGCAAAAATGCTGCAATTGTTCATGCCCGTGTATCCAGGCCCCTGAGCAATATGACTTTCAGCTCCTCTCATTAAGAGGAGCTTCTGACTGGTTTTGACCAAAAGACTGCAATAGAAGTTATACTGTGCAAGCTCCAAGCCTAGGCCTCAAAAGGCTTTGCACACTTCCACTCTCTCTTAGAATCTGGCTATTTGCCATGGGACCAAGCCTAGGCAATTCTGCTAGACTTCACAGGGGTCACCTAAGACCATTGGAAAGCACATATATAATTACATATTGCTTTTGTGATTAATCACTATGCTTTAATTATGTTCAATTTATAACAATGAAATTGGGGGTCACCACAACATGAGGAACTGTATTAAAGGGTCGCGGCATTAGGAAGGTTGAGAACCACTGTGCTAGAGGATGGAAGACCCTTTGGAGCAGAGATAAGCCATCCAAACTAAGATCAACTTAGACCAGCCAGCCTCTGATAGATCCAGCAGTTGACTGCAGACTTTGAGGGGACCCAGCCAAGATCAGCTGGTCCTGATGCAAATTAGAACTATCCATATGACTCACAGAATCATGAGAATTAATAAATGGTGGTTTCACCTCGCTGGCGTGGCTTAGTGGTTGAGCATCAACCTATGAACCAGGAGGTCACGGTTTGATTCCCAGTCAGGGCACATGCCTGGGTTTGGGGCTCAATCCCCAGCAGGGGGAATGCAGGAGGCAGCTGATCAATGACTCTCTCATCGTTGATGTTTCTAACTCCCTCTGCTTTCCTCTCTGAAATCAATTAAAAATTTTTTTGGAAAAACAAATAAATGGTGGATTTGTTATACAGCAAATGTTAACTGATTAAAGATGAGATTTAAATATAGACTGTATTATGGAATCAATGTTAAATTTCTCAGGCATGATAAAGCTGTTGTGGTGATGTAAAAACACGTCCTTATACTCAGGAGATAAATACTGACATATTTAGAGATCAAGTATCATGACGTCTGCCCCCCAAAAAACATAAATCTGCATATATAAAAATAAAGCACATGTGACAAAATGTTAAGAATTAGTAAATTTAAGATTTTTTGAGTGTTCTTTGTACTAATCTATTCATTTGAAATTTTTGAAAATGAAAAGTTAGAAATCTACATGTGTACCTATCTCCAGAACATGGTGACTCTGAATGCTTATTTGGTAACACAGCAGCCAGCACATAATGAACAGATCGTTCTCCTTTTGTGCTGTCCTCCACCTCCTACCCCTTTCTTACTGAAAGCGGCTACTACTGCTGAAGAGGGAGGTGGAGTAAATCAGGGGCAAACCCTGGTAGAGTTAAAAGAAAGATTTATTAATACATAAGACATGTTTAAAAGTAGGTATTGCCCTGGCTAGGTGGCTCAGTTGGCTGCAGCATCGTTCCGTACACCAAAAGGTTTTGAGTTCCATTCCTGGTCAGGGAACACACCTAGGTTTTGGGTTTGATCCCTATAGAGGCTTGTACAGGAGGCAATGGATCGATGTTTCTATCCTACATCAATGTTTCTCTCTCTCTCTCTCTCTCTCTCTCTCTCTCTCCCCCTCCCTCCCTCCCTAAAAATCAATTTTAAAAAATATCCTCAGGTGAGGATTAAAAAATAAATAAATAAAAATTTGAAAGTAGGTATTAATAGCAAGGCATCACTGAGGATTTCTCCCTGGTATAATTAAAAAACATTTGTGGTGGTTGGCTGAAACTTGAAAAGAAAAAAGCATTGGCAAGACAAATGGGGAGGTCTCTGAAATATTTTGTGTTAGAAAACAAATATTCATGTGTTTCTATTTTAAGGGATTTCTCATATGCCTACAAATGAGAAGATTATCTTGTATTACATCTCTTCCCCCTGAAAGGCCCTCAAACAAATAAATGGTGATTTATCTTTACCAATAGAGCCTGAATCTGTTTTTCCACAACCTAATGAAAGCCTCCTTTATTTAATGTGGATTTTCCTTCAAGTGATATGCAGCAATTATTAATGCTATGTATTGACGTTATGAATCAACCCAGGGGCCTAGATTCAAAGGATATAAGCTTTCTGAGCTGAAATCCAAGAACCTCAGTTTTTCTATGCCATATAGAGATACTCTGCTTACAATGAATGGCAAACAATGCTGTTCTTTATATAAAAAGCAGTAATCTAGATAGAGAGGTTATGGTGGGTTGTTTTTTGGGTTTTTTTTTAGAACAAGCTCTACAAATGTGTTAAAAAGTCTTTGACTTCAAAAACTTCCAATCAAACAAGCCCAAATATTACCACTGTTCAGTGAGAAAAACTTTCAACTTATAAGGAAAGAACAGATCACAAGCTACTGTACATCTAATGAGTTGGTTGTTCTCATCTGTCAGAGCTAAAAGAATTAATGCAGCAAAGATATTTGTTTTGGGCATGGTTTGGCTCAAAGCCAAGTCCATGCCCACGCTTTCTTACAGAATCCCTCAGTTCTCTAGCCCACAAACCCCAGGATGCCTCAGACTATAGTTTGAAACTACAACTTTAAATTACATATTTGTGGGGGAAAAAAAAGAAGAAGAAGAAGGTACCTCATACAGAGAGAATCTTCCAGTTGCCTCTACAAACTTCAGCACATTCAGAGAAACCAATCAGGCTGTCACATCTTCAAGGAACCTTTGATGTTCAAAGAGAATTCTACTGTGCACATTAATTCTCAAAACTGTTCAGTGACACCATAAAGACAGCTGCAGAACAATACACTTTCCTGGCCCACATCTGCATATTAGCATATACAACTGGTGACGGGATAAGTCATCAGAAGACCTGGGCATGGCTCTAGCTCACCACTGAGTTCCAATTCACTTGTCCCTAAAAGTGTCAACTGCCTGACTCATTGATTCACTCATTGTGCAAACATCAATTGGGCAAATTTTACTTAATCTATTCAAGCTTAGTTTCCTCAGTTTTAAAATAAGGATGGTAATTGTACCCATTACATTGGGTTATTGGCAGAATTAAATAATACATACTACTACACATGTCAATAAACTTTCAATAAATATTAGCTATAATTATTATTCCTTATCTGGGTGGATATACTAGATATCTTTTAAAGTCTTTTGCAACCCTGAGATTCATTCTATGAATTAATTGTGTGACCCAGAAATTTAACATCTCTGAGCCTCAAGCTCTTTATATGTAAAATGAAAGGGTATATAGTTACGTGATCTCTAAGGTCCTTACAACTCTAGAATAGTAAAAGGCTCCATGGTTGATATTATATGATTTCAGATGTGTCTCAGTGCCACTGCTTAGATAAACTGGTATGTCAAAGCAACTGCCAAATAAACCATCTTTCTCTGGTGTCGGTCTGAATCTTCTTTCACTTTTGTTCTTTTAATATCATAACCCACCCCTGCATACATAGGATGTATACAAGGTATGAGTCCTCAAAGAGAAAAACAAGCAAGTGGGGAGGAAGCCAGACCCTGTCCCCTTCCTTTAGGCTGGGCAGTGCATCCAAAACACAATTGGGGGAGGTGCAATGAATGAATGAACTCATTCATTCACCCACAGAAGCATCTACATACTGAGGGTGGAGTGACTTCCTGTGCCTCCCGGCACCCACCACTTGTCTCCATATGCACTTTCCACACTGCCATCTTATCTGCGCCAGTTACTAAACTGACTGATGCCTGGGACTTTGTCATGCTAAATTTGCATCCTAATCCGAGGCACAGTGCCGCCCTAGAAGAATGTGGTAGGCATTCAGTAAGTTAAAAATGAACTAAAATTCATACTTCCCTCAGTACCAAAACTAGCTGTTTGCAAAATGACTAGGCACTTTGGGGATCCTTACTTAAGGGTCACCAATCCAACAATATCAAGAACTAGCTGTGTGACTATGGGAGCGGGGGGCAGGTGGACAATGAGGGGAGTAATCATTTCATCATCTGGCTCTCAGTTTCCCCTTTGATTAAAAAAAAAAAAAAACTGGAGGAGAATTTAGATCAGGGACTGGCAAAGTATAAAACTATGGCTCATGGATCAAATCCAGCCTATGTGCCCCCTCCCCCCGGTTTAGAATAGTTTTTACTCTTTTTTAAAATCCTCACCAGAGGATATGTTTATTGATTTGAGAGAGAGAGAGAGAGAGAGAGAGAGAGAGAGAGAGAGAGAGAAAGAGAGAAAACATCAATCAATCAGTTGCCTCCCGTACATGCCCCACCAGGGATAGAACCCGAAACGTAAGTATATGTAAGTATATGCCCTGACAGGGAATTGAACCTGCAACCTTTTGGTGTATGGGACAATGCTCCAACCAACAGAGCCACCCTGCCAAGGTGGCTCGCATTTTCAAATGGTTATGAAAGCAAACAAAGAATAATATACATCATAAACTGTTTGTGGTCCCCTAAAATGAATACACTTATTCTCAGACGCGTAGATTATCTCTAAGTTTCTTTCAAACCGGGAATTTTAGCATTCTAATTCTGCTGGGTTTCCTTGAACAGTCCAATTCCGGCTTCTTGTACAGAGTATTCTCCCGTCTGAAGAAATACTGGAGGCAAAGCAGGAACTCAATTGATATTTGTTTAATTGAATAAATGGATTCCGCAGCAGTAATCCTAAGAACTAAGTCTTCCACCAAAAGGGTCGATGCGTATCAAATGACCGCCGAGTAAAATACCTCCACAATCGACTGCCCGCAACAAGGGGAACATGCAGCTCGATTGGCCCTTTGGATGAGAACAGTCCCTGTACCAGCCTGGAGCTCAGATAACCAGGATTAAGACTTACCTTGTTTTAGCAAATAAAAAATACATGTAGCCATCCCCTGAACAAACCCCTTGGGCAAATTATAAAGCTATCTAGAAGTAGCTATCAGAAACACAGATCATCTGAACAGATCATCTTAATAGCCGTGGACCCACGAGAATAAATTCCATCCACAATAAGGCACATAGAATCATTTAGCACACAACATTCTGTTTCTCTTTCCCTCTGTTGTTAAGACTACATAATACTAAAACGAGGAATTCAAACAGTTATGTCAGGGCAGCAGGCCAAGGAAAGTCTAGAATATATGACCCCATTAACACTAATGGAAGTTGGAGCAAGGTAAAATAGAAAATAAAGCTCCCTGCCTCCATTCTCACTGCCCATACTTTAAAATAAACAGCCAACAATTATTCTTTTAATGTTCCTCCTCTGTACACACATAAATCACTCCCGGGGATATACCTTTTGCTGATTTCAAAAGATGAGCTTCTTGTTCTCTTTTTCCCCCTGCCCTTTGTTCTTGCTCTTCCTGTATGCCTGCAAAGCGCTTTCCTGAAGGGGGCGAGGGCTGCTTTTCTGCCATCTCTCATCGAGTACCTCCAGTACAAATAGAGCTCACTCCAACCTCGTACTGTGTCAGACTGTCCTGAGAAACTGCAAGGTGGATGTAGAGATTCCATCCTCTTTACTTTCCTCTAAAGAAGCTACTTGGAGCCCTGGACAGTTTGGCTAGTGGATAGAGTGTCAGCCTGGGGACTAAAGCGTCCTGGGTTCGATTCCAGTCAAGGGCACATGCCTGGGTTGCAGGCTCGGTCCCCAGTAGGGGGCGTGCAGGAGGCAGCCAATCAATGATTCTCATCATTGATGTTTTAATCTCTCCCTTCTCCTTCCTCTGTGAAATCAATAAAAATATATACACACACACAAAGAAGAAGCAGCAGCTATTTGGAGCTCTCTCCTCTCAACTGACCAGAGGCCTGAAGGCCCCCCTTGACCAATAATAAAGTAGATTCACACGTTTCACTCCCCAACTCCATGCACCATGCTCCAGACACACTGACCCGAAAGGTTAAGGAATAAAAGCCTTGTATGCTCAGTGGTTATTTCCAGGCTCTTCATAAACCAGAGGAGAGAATAATAGTTAGTTAAAGATTGGATTGTCTTCCTGACTCATTAGGTAAGCTTTTTCTAAGAGTCAGAAGACAGACAGACACTAGCCCTCTGCGGTCCTCTGTATAAACCTCAAAAAAGTCCCTTTATTTCCCAGTCTTCTTGTTGTTTTCATGAGCTTTTTAAATGGATCAAAATGGGTTTATGTCCTGGCTGATGTGGCTCAGTTGGTTGAGCATCCTCCCATGCACCAAAAGGTCACAGGTTGGGTTCCTGGTCAGGGCATCTGCCCAGGTTGCAGGTTCAGTCCCCGATAGTGATGGGTACAGGAGGCAACTCATCAATGTTTCTCTCTCACATCTATGTTTCTTTCTCTCGCTACCTCTCCCATCTTCTCTCTCTAAAATCAATGAAAACGTATTTTTTAAAAGTGGGTTCAATCTTAGCTGAAAGATAAGGATAATCTTTGCTTGAAAGAGAAGGATCCAGTACTCGGGTTACAGTGTTGGATTCTGGGATTCTCTAAGGAAAAGCCCAGCAATGGCTGTCCACTGATCCCTGGTTCCGAACAGCCTCACCCACATTTTCTCCAAATCCCACCACTGTAAACCTTGTTTCACGTGGGCCCAGCACGGCCCTGAGTGCCTGCATCAGCCCTTCTTGGCGGCTCCTGCTCTTCTCCTGCGGAGCATGTGATCCAGAGCAGCCACTTGGGCCTGAAAAATCATCAGTGGGTGAAAAAGCATCTCTGGAAGGAGCCTAGGTGATTAATGTACAGAAATGCAGGCTGTCTTCACTGCAAGATAAAACTGCTACCTACTTACTTTGTCTCTATAAAGAGCTTCACAGACTATTCATTAATACTTGCATAAAGAAGAGACCCACATGTGCCTTTTGAATGTGAAGTTTAATAGGAAGTTTGAGATGATTCAAACAGGCGTTGGAAAACACGTTGGCCTACTTAATATTATCATGTATATATGGGGAAACTGTATATTAATACTCAAAACAGACTACTGTTTATTCTTTTAACAGTGTACAATCCTCTTGGTAAACACAGTACAGCCATTCTTACTCTTCAAAGCAGAATTGACCATTCCCTCTGCTTTACGGCCCCATGTACCCTTTAAGAACTTTAATATCCAGACCTGTGACCCTTTATTTACACATCTGTTTCTATGATTGTCTCCCCACACCCTACAGCTTCTACTACCCCCGCGGTATGTCCCTTGAGGACAAGGACCTCATCTTATTTCTTCTTGAGCCCTTAGTGCCTAACAGAGTGCCTAGCACACAGCAGATACTACATAACATCAGAATGGAAAACGGGGGGAGGTGGTAAACAATAAGAGGGTGGAAACTGAATCTGTCTTATTCATTGTTACCTGGCCTATAAATACTTTAAAAATATATATATATATATATATATATATAGAGAGAGAGAGAGAGAGAGAGAGAGAGAGAGAGAGAGAGAGAGAGAGATTTCAGAGAGGAAGGGACAAGGAGAGAGAGACAGAAGCATCAATAATGAGAGAGAATCATTGATCGGCTGCCTCCTACATGCCCCGCACTGGGGATAGAGCCCGCAACCCAGGCATGTGTCCTTGGCCAGAATCGAACCTGGGACACTTAAGTCCGCAGGCTGATGCTCTATCCACTGAGCCAAGCTGGCTAGGGCCTATAAATACTTTTTAATTAATGGATGGACTAAAGAAACAAAGGAGCAGTAGTACTGAGGCATGAAAGTATAGGTTCTGAAGTAATAAATATCATCTTTCATTCATTCTAAAAACATTTTTCCTTATATTTTGACAGCCTGAAAATTAGGATGCACTTTTCAATGAAAGGCATCTTGGCATTGTGTCCTAGTTTATTTGGAACCTTGTTTTTTCTTTCTTTCTCAGTAACACATAGAATATAGTCATGCACATTATAAATGATGAAGTCTTAGATTCAGTGAAATACAATCAGTTAATGTAGCTGTGGAAAGAAGGGCTAAAAAGATGACTATAAAACTGCACTGAAAAAAACAAAGAAGGGGAAAAAAAGCCCGGTCAGTGTGGCTCCATGGTTGTACATCAACCAAGGAACCAGGAGTTCACGGTTCAATTCCAGATCAGGGCACAAGCCCAGGTTGCGGGCTTGATCCCCAGTAGGGGGCGTGCAAGAGGCAGCCAATTGATGATTCTCTCATTGAAATTAAAAAACAAATATATCTTTAAAAGCCAGAGGTTCTTTAAAAAAAAAAAAAAAAGCTCAGGAACAATCCTGGTCATGCTCCCTGCTGTGTAGGAGAGAAACAAAAGCAAGAAACAGAATATTGACATCATTTGAGTCCCTGTGTGGCTCAAACTAGCTACATGCTCACCAAACCTGCTTCTTTTTCTTTCTGGGCAAACAGGCCATATTTCTCAGCCTTGCTTTATCATTATGTGAGCCATGTGCTGAGTAGTAATTGATGGAATAAGGACAGAAGTGATATAAGCCACTTCCAGACTTGGCCCATGAGAACCTCCCACATGAGATCCTTCAATCTCCTTCTCCATCTGCAGGTTAAAAGGAGAGAACTTTGAGACATCTAGAGGCCAGGGGATCCACAAGATGGAAGGATCCTGGCTTCCTGAAACATAGAAGGTAGCCTAACCAGGACACATCAAATAAACTTTGTGTTAAGCACCGAAACTTGAGGGTTGTTATATCTCTAATGTCTCCTGATTCCAGCTGCACCCATCCTTCCGTGGTTACATGAAATACCCTAGTGTTCTTCCCATAAATTCCCTCTTTGCCCAAGCCAGGTTGAGTTAGGATCTTGCATCTACAACATAAAAGAGCTCTGAGAGCTTAGCTGGTTAGAACATCCTCTCAATATCCCAAGGTTGTGGGTTTGATCCCTGGTCAGGGCACATACAAGAATCAACCAATGAATGTATAAATAAGTGGAACAACAAATCAATGATATTCTCTCTCTCTCTCTCTCTCTCTCTCTCTCTCTCTCTCTCTCTCTCTCTCTCTCTCTTTCCCTTCCTCTCTAAAATCAATAAATAATTTTTAAAAAGAGTTTTGAGGAACATAGTCAAGAAGAATAAACTGCAATCATTTGAAATGGCATGAAGATTGAAGTAAGCAATCCCCAAATGTCTAGAAAATTTCTCATAACAGAGTAATAATTCCAACAAACTGATGACAATCCACAAAAGACTCTTTTCAGTTTCAAGAGTTACTACTAGCTCTAAAATCATGAACCACTTAGCCCAACTGGTGTGGCTCTGTGGTTGAGCATCGACCTATGAACCAGGAGGTCGTGTTCTATTCCCAGTCAGGGTACATGCCTAGGTTGTGGGCTCAATCCCCAGCAGGGGGCATGAGGGAGGTAGCCAAGCAATGCTTCTCTCTTATCATTAATGTTTCTATCCCATTCTCCCTCGCCCTTCCTCTCTGAAATCAATAAAAATAGATTTAAAAATAATAAAAAATAAAATCGTGAACCATTTACAGTGTGATACACTCTCTTCCTTCTCATTTTATTACCAGAAGCATGTACCAAGTTGTAATAGCCCTCCCTCAGGGTTTACTTACTATCAGATACCCTCTGGAATCCTCAAACATACAGAATCCTAACTAGCAAGATAAACCTCATTTATCATACATAGCCAGCTCTGCTGTCCCATGATTTATTGGGAAATGGATCGACATAGAGCTCTAAGAATTCAAATAATTACTCTGGGCTAAATAGCTCTGGGTATAAGTATACAACCCTGGCCAGAGTTTTCAAAGATAAATATTCAAGAATTAGCAAAGCTTCTGGGAACATTTATAAGACCATAAATGAAAAGATTACAAAATAAACAGGAGAGTGATGTGATGAATGCCTCCTTGAGCACTGAAAAGGTCTGCCAGGAACTGGGGGCCAGTGATGACAGAGCATGCATCCTGTTCAGTTCCCAGAAACGTTTATCATTAAGCTAAAATTGTTTTATAACAGCAAGCACTGACATCTGTGATATATTCTATGGGCTTGTTATAAAGCACTTTTATACTATACATTGAGTTATTTGATTCTCAGAACAACAGTGTGAAGATGAGATTGTCATCAGCCCTTCATTGACAGCTAAGAACACAGGCTCAGACAGGTCAAGTGCTCATGGCCCCAGGGTTTGTGACTTGAGCCAAGACTTGAGATCCGGTCTCCGAATTCCAGAAACTCTGTCCATTTCACTATGGACTTCCAGGGCAGAGGAATGGCCTGGCTGGGCAAGATTTTTTCCCAGTGCCATAATTCTTCAACCCATGTTGGAGGTTAGTTTGCTCTATTTCATGTAGTCATATGTGGGAACTTTCCAGAGGGTTAAAGGGCCTGGGATAGATGCCTGGCCTACCTCCAAAACCAGCTGGGAAAATATTCCCTGACAAGATACCATAGCTTATGCCCACAGGGAGGCCTTGCGCGAGGAGGAGGGGGCCTGAGGCATGGGTTAGAAGTGCTGAGACCTCCATGTGATTTTCTCAAAATCGCATAGTTGGAGGCTTCTGAGACCCAGACAACAAGGTCTCTCAGGACTCCAAAGATAGACGACAGGGCAAATGAGTTAAAGGTACCCTTTGTTGGAGAGGGAGAGGGGATCAACTACATAGACTGAGCTGGCCTCAATCAGCATTCTCTAACATGATTTTTTAAAATGATTGTAAAGAGAGAGAGAGGGGGAGAGGAAATCATCAATTAGTTGTTCCATTTATTTATGCATTCATTGGTTGATTCTTGCATGTGCCCTGACGAGAGATCAAAGCCACAACCTTAGCATATCAGCTCTAACCAACTGAGCTACCTGGCCAGGGCTCTCAGATGATTTTTTTTTAAAATATATTTTATTGATTTCTTACAGAGAGGAAGGGAGAGGGATAGAGAGTTAGAAACATCGATGAGAGAGAAACATCGATCAGCTTCCTCCTGCACACCCCCTGTGCCCACAACCCAGGTACATGCCCTTGATGGAATCGAACCTGGGACCCTTCAGTCTGCAGGCCAATGCTCTATCCACTGAGTCAAACCGGTTTTGGCTCAGATGATTTTTAAGAGCCACTTGTAAGAAACAAATTTGTCAAAAGCAAACATTCATATACTGCCTGAGAAAGGCAAGAAAGGGAAATAATTGACATTTTAGTAAGAGCATTTATCCCTGGAGGCTGGTGATCTATCAACTCAGAAGGAAGACACAGGACATTCGGGGAGCTGTCTTTCAGCATGTTGAAAAGTGTGAAGAGCTGGCCTCTCCTGACTACTGTTACTTCCTGGGCTCCAAGGATGAGAGGGAGGTCCCATATACCAGTGAAGTTCCTCCAGAAATAGAAAATGCAAGATCCTGAAGAAACATGGGTTAGTGTAAGGGGCAAAGGCTTTGATTTTAACAACCTGTGCTTGAACCACTGCTCAGACTCTAGTCAGCTGTGACCTGAAGCAAGTCACAACCTCTTTGAGCTTCAGTTTCTATATCTGTAAAGGATAAGAATGCTTATTTTATAGGACTGTGGGGAGGATAAAACAAAATTATGAATCTAAGGGGCATTGCACAGTGCCTGATACACAGTAGCTGTGTATCAATAAAATGTTAGCTCCTAAGTTTTCCCCCTCGATCAATCCCCTAATATTGGAATTCTAATACTTAGTCATTCTAATTATTATTAATCTACTGGCCCTTAGTAATATTGAAAGAATCACATATATTATCCAATATCTTTTTTTAAATATGTTCTACTGATTTTTTAGAGAGAGTGGAAGGGAGAGGGATAGAGAGATAGAAACACCCATGATAAGAGAGGAACATCATCTATCAGCTGCCTCCTGCACACCCCCCATAGGGGATCGACGCTGCAACTGGGCATGTGCCCTGACGGGGAATCAATCCAGCGGCTTCTGGGTTCCTGGCTCAATGCTCAACTACTGAGCTACATCAGCGGGGCAGTTATCCAATATCTTGACCATTTCACTTGCCTCTTTGAAATATAACCATCAAAAACAACCAAAAAGACAGACAAAAAGTAAACAAAAGAATGAAATATAAATCAAATAACTCTGGGCCCTTGGGCCTCTTACTAGTCTACTTTATGCTTCAAGAAAGAAAGGAAAGAAAGAAAGAAAGAAAGAAAGAAAGAAAGAAAGAAAGAAAGAAAGAAAGGAAGGAAGGAAGGAAGGAAGGAAGGAAGGAAGGAAGGAAGGAAGGAAGGAAGGAAGGAAGGAAGGAAGGAAGGAAGGAAGGAAGGAAGAAAGAGAAGGAAGGGAGGGAGGGAGGGAGGGAGGGAGGGAGGGAGGGAGGGAGGGAGGGAGGGAGGGAGGGAGGGAGGGAAAGAAGGAGGGAGACAACTCAAAGGTCTCTTTTCAACTTTATAATATTCCTCCAATCTGAAAGAGAATCCAAACCTTATAGATCTTTGGCACATAGCTGTACTTAACAATGGTCAAATTCAACTAAACTTTCCACAAGGCTTAAAATAAAAAGGAATTCTGACTTTACCAATGTTTTCTTAAACTTAATAAATACGGCCATAGGGACAAGAGGAAGGATGTACAGTTCTTGTGATCTTTTTTTATGTTATCTTCCTGATCTGTAGAACCATTTCTTCTTGACATCCTCTATCCAAGACAGGGTCAGGCACCCCTCCTCTATGCTCCAGTATTCTGTTTATACCACTACCAGCACTATGACCATACTGTACAACAATCATCCATTTTATGTCTCCTTCTCTAGGTTACACTCTCCTTTCAGGCAAGAACAGTGCACTGTGAAATATCAATTACCAGTATCCACCAGCACAGTAACTGGTATATAACAGATACTAAATTAGTGTTGGATGGATGGATGGATGGATGGATGGATGGATGGATGGATGGATGGATTGATGGAGGAAGGGGTGAATGGGATTTTTAATATGGGAGAAACATTAGAAATAATCTCGTCTACAAGGTCTTCGTTTCACAGATAAGGAAGAAGCCTCAGAGCTGTGAGATAATCCAGCCAAGGTAGCCTCATAAGCAGCTAGAAGATGACAAGTGGTGGCAGTCACATGCCTTTTTGACTTTGAGTTCAAAGACAGATACCATTTATCACTCACCACCAAGGGGAGGCAGTAAAGCTTGGAGGACACAGCATAGGCTCCACAGGCAAAGTCTTCTTGTTCCTGCTGCCTGTCAGTCATGTGACTTTGGGCAAGTTACTTCATTTCTGAGTCACAATTTCTGCATCTGTTAATTGGGACTATTAATAACTTCAGAGTTGTTGGGGGTATTAAATCTGCCAACATACACAAAGTGCCCAGCATAGCACTATGTGCTAAATAAATGTTTACTGAGTGAATCATGAATAAGTCCCTGTCCAACATACCACGACCTCATGAATGTGGTTTAGACTTTGCATTTGAGTCTCTGCCCACATGGAAGGTGGCTGGGACACCATAATTACAGGACCATGTACTTGGAGATTTGTTCCTTGCTAGAATCGGATCTTAAGGCAGCACCAAGCAGCCCCAGTAACTTTGCTCACTGTTCCCTTCACCTGGGATGCCCTTCCCACCTTCCTCATTGCCACACAAATCTTACCCATCTCCCACTGCCCAGCCATATCCACCCTATGAAGGAAGCCATCTCTAATTCCTATGAATTCATTAGACATTCCTGACTCATAAGTTAGTTTCCACCACATAGTGGAAGGGTATATCTGTTTGGGGTTTATAATTTGTGGTTAAATACACATAATATAAAGTTTACCATCTTAACCACTTTAAGTGCACAGTTCAGTACTGTTAGGTATATTCATACTGTTATGCAACTAATCTCCAGAACTTTTTCATTTAGCAAAAGTGAAACTCTATATCCATTAAACAATAACTTCCCAATTGCTCCCTCCACCCCAGCCTCTGGCAACCACCATTCTACTTTCGGTTTCTATGAGTTTCACTCCTCTAGGTAACTCAGTAAGTGAAATGATAAAATATTTGCCCATTTATGTCAGATTTATTTCACTTAGCACAATGTCTTCCAGGTTCACCTATGTTTTAGCATGTGTCAGAATTTCCTTCCTTTTCAAGACTGAATAACATTCCACTGTAAGTACATACCACATTTTGCTTATCCATCATCTGTTGATGGACACTTGGGTTGCTTCCACCTTTTTAGCTATTGTGAATAATGTTGCTATGAACATGGGTGTACACGGGTGCATCTGTTTTTCTCTTTTACTTGAATGTGAACTTCTTAAGGACAAAGAAAGGGTCTCAATCATCTTTACAGTTCTCAAGGTGGTTGACAGGTAATGGGCACTCAATAAGTACCTATCGAGTAAATAAGACAGGGCTGCTCCAAACATGAAGTGAAAAAGTAATCAGCTTCCATACAAATTTGCAAAAGGGCAGAACCACAGCAGAAAAGCACAGACTTTGCAATAAGACAGTCTTGATTTCTGATCTTGGATCTGCCTCTTACTAGTCATAGGACCTTATGCATTCTATTTTTTTAATATGTTTTTATTGATTTCAGAGAGGAAGGAAGAGGGAGAGAGAAATAGAAACACCCATGATGAGAGAGAATCATGGATCGGCTGCCTCCCGCAAGTCTCCCACTGGGGATCGAGCCCACAACCTGGGCATGTGCCCTTGACCGGAATCGAACCTGGGACCCTTCAGTCTGCAGGCTGACACTCTATCCACTGAGCCAAACTGGCTTGGGCAGGACCTTATGTATTTTAATAAGCTCTCAGAGTTTCAACTTCCTCATGTGGTTTTGCCACAATTAAATGCTATAACTTAATGTAAAGCAGCACAGATCTTGGCACATCACAAACTTTGAAACCTTGCCAATATTATTTTATAAAGTTATATAATAAAACTCACTTACTTCACATGCAAACATACCACTTAACTTCCTGACCATGATAACTTTAAAAGCAAAGAGCATGGAGTATTCTGAGACCGAAGAATTTATGGCAAGAAACAGTCAAAAAAGGCACTTTCGCAGCAGTAACAATGAATCCAATTGGTACCACTGAATGTGGAATCTTGAGCTATACGGTTACAACTCTAGTAGCTGGAAATCACTTCAAAGGCACAGACCTAAATGTTATACTAAGGGTCATCTCACTCAGCACAGCAGCCTGTCCAAGATCTCATAAATGTTTTTTAATCAGGATTACTTGAGGTTTTTGTTTTATTGGTACCTCGGCTAAATTGATTTTGAATTTAATCATTCATGTTGTAAAGCTTTTAGCAAAAAGATGGAAGAAATAAATAGCCCTTTATTACTATTTCAGACAGAAATATTTATTTTAATCTGTCTCAAAGGAAACTGAACTCCCCACTCTCCTCCCAGTTCCTCTAGGACATGAATTCCTTTTGAGGTTGCTATCTGCATTTTCCAGACCAGAAACATTCCTTCCAAGGTTAGCTCTTAGAAAGTAGTTTTTTAAGTATTAGAAGAAAAAGCTTATTCAAGTTTCTGTCTGCCATAACAATTAACATCTGACATGGCTAATTAAAATGGCTCTCTGAGACAAAAATAGGAAACTTGATTGTGTGGTGGAGGAGAGGGAAGGGAAGGAAAAGAAAAGGTAAATGGAAGTTGCCTGAATGCTAATATCAGCCCGAATGTGGCCCTAAGTGAACAACCCCTAACTTTCCTAGAACAATCATGACTTCATGTAAATGTAACACTATACTAAGATGATTTGTTACATGAAAAACAAAATGAGATTTAATAAATGTATTTGTAAAATTTTGCAATTAAGTGAATTTATAAGTAAAGAAAAAAATTCTTTGTCAGACCATGAATTACAATTTTGGATTCAGAACAATGCTGTCACCATATCTCATGTGTCAATTTTAATTTGGCTCCCCAGCAATGGCTAAGAGCTACTGGCTGCCTTGTCCATCAAGGTCCACCAGGTGAAGGGTACCATGCTAAGACTTGACAATCAGGGGCCTATTTTATCTTCACAACAACCCTATGCTCTAGGTATTGGCATCGCCTCTCCCTCCTTTTCTATCTTTTTATTTTAAATTAATTTCAGACATACCAAAAGAAAAAAAAAGGCAAAAAAATGAGGAATTCATATATATATTTCACCCAGATTACCTATAGGTTAATATTTTCTCACATTTGCTTTATCATGCTCTCTCTGTAAATAGATATTATATTACCACTAACTACTTAGCATTTCCTTGAAAATGAGGACATTCTCACCCTGGCTTGTGTCGGCTCACATGTGGAAGGATCTCGGGTTTGATTCCCAGTCAAGGGCACATACCTGGGTTGCAGGTTTGATGCCTGGCTCCAGTCAGGGCATGTGTGGGAGGCAACCAATCTGTGTCTCTCTCACATCGATGTTTCTCTCTCTCTCTCTCTCTCTCTCTCTCTCTCTCTCTCTCCCTGCCTAACTCTCTCTCCCCCAACTTTTTCCCTTCCACTCTCTCTAAAAATCAATGGATGCCAAAACTGGTTTGGCCCAGTGGATAGAGCGTCGGCTTGCGGACTGAAAGGTTCCAGGTTCGATTCCGGTCAAGGGCATGTACCTGGGTTGCGGGCACATCCCCAGTAGGAGATGTGCAGGAGGCGGCTGATCGATGTTTCTCTCTCATCGACGTTTCTAACTCTCTATCTCCCTCCTCTCTGTAAAAAATCAATAAAACATATTTTTAAAAATCAACGGAAAAAATATCTTCAGGTGAGGATTAACAAATAATAATAAGGACATTTTCTTATATTTTCACAGTATGATTATCAAAACCAGAAAATTAATATAAATATTATGCTATAATCTAATCCGAGCCCTTATTCAAATTTCACCAATTCACCCAATAATGCCTGTTAATGCCAAAAAAATTTTTTTTTCTGGTTCAATCTGATTTAGGATCATGTGATTTATTTAGTTTCTATGTGTCTTTAGTCTCCTTTAATCTAGAACTATTCCTCAGTCTTTGTCTTTCATGAACTTGACATTTTTGAGAAATACAGTTCATTTATTTTATAGAATGTTTCTCAGTTTATCTAACATTTCCTCATAATTAGGTTCAGATTATGCATTTTCCGCAGGAATGCCACACAAGTGATATATCCTCAGATGTTGATTTGTCTCATATTGAAATTAAAAACGGTGCCTGCCACTGTTCTCCACTGTAAAGTCACTCTCTCCCCCTTTGTAATTAGTAAGTACCTTCTGAGGAGATACTTTAGGTTCCTTTATTACAGATGAGGAATCCCTCTCTCTCCTCCCCACTCCCTCCCTTCCACTCTCTCTTAAAAAAAAAAAAAAAAATCAATGGAAAAAACATCCTCGGATGAGGATTAACCAAAAAAAGAAAGAAAAAAGCAGAAGAGGGAAATGTATATGCATCAAGACACCAAGCCAAACAAGACAAACCTTATTCATTCCTACCCTAAGGCCGTCTCACCACACCCTGACCCTTTGGCTGGCCATCTGAAACTTCTTTCTGAGCTGTCATTTCTTTCTAATTTCCTGTTTTAATTTAATTTTATTTTTGGAATAAATATTACATAGTAATATATTCATGTGGTTCAAAACTCAATGTGATATACCCAAGCAAAGGGTTATAATAAAAAGAGCAGATAATAACAAGTGTTGGCAAGGATGCAGAGAAATTGCTGGAGGAGATGTAAAATAGTGCAGCTGCTCTGGAAAACAATTTGGCAGTTCCTCAAAAGTTCATACATAGAGCTCTCGGTTGGCCCAGCAATTACACTCCTAGATACAGATGCAAAGTAAATAAAAACAAATGTCCACTTAAAAACTTGTATGCAAATGTTTAAAGCAGCATTATTCATAGTGCCCCCAAAATGGAAACAACCCAAATGTCCGTCAATTAACAACTGAATAAATAAAATATGGTATATTCATACAATGAAATATTATTTGGTAATAAAATAAGAATGGGCCGAAACCGGTTTGGCTCAGTGGATAGAGCGTCGGCCTGCGGACTGAAAGGTCCCAGGTTCGATTCCGGTCAAGGGCATGTACCTGGGTTGTGGGCACATCCCCAGTAGGAGATGTGCAGGAGGCAGCTGATCGATGTTTCTCTCTCATCGATGTTTCTAACTCTATCTCTCTCCCTTTCTCTCTGTAAAAAATCAATAACATATATAAAAAAAATAAGAATGGAGTACTAATTTATGCTACAACACGCTAAACCTTGAAAGATTATGCTAATGAAAAAAACCATTTATATAAAATGTCCAAAATAGGCAAATCTATAGACAGGAAGATTAGTGGTTGCCTGGGGCTGAGGTCCTGGGGTGAAGAAGATGGTAAATGACTAATAATGAGTGCAGAATTTCTTTTTGGGATAATGAAAATGTTCTAAATTGAGTCTAGTGATGTTGACACAACTCTGTCAACACACTGAAAACTACTGAGTTGTATACTTTCAATGAGTGAATTGTGTGATGTGTGAATTATATTTCAATAAAGCTATTTTAAAAGTCAGCATTACATAAAATAGTAAATCTTAAGAAATCTCATTACACACACACCACTCACCCCTACTGCCCTGTACAAGTAACCAATTTATTTTACACCCTTCCAAGGAATCTTCATGCAAACTGAAATATGTGTAGCCCCATTTCTTTCACAAAATATGCCATGTTCTGCCACCTTCTTTCTTTCACTTAACATATCATTGGAGATCTCTCCATATCAGTACCTCAAGAATACCCTAATTCTTGTCTGTAGTTTCATAGTTTCCCCTCTGTGAACGTATCCATTCATTTAACCAGTTTCCCACTGATGCACACTTAGGCTATTCCCAATCATTCGCTATCACCAACAATGATGCAATGCTTTTAACCTGGTCTCATCAGATGACTCTCTGTTCCTGGACTGCCAGGAAGCACTGAGTAGCAGGAAGCAGTTAGAGTTAGTCAGAACTGAGTTTGCATCTGGCCCTGTCTGCTAACTAGCTATGTGACCAGGGAAGATTATCTGTACTTTCTGAGCCTTAATTTTCTCACTTATAAAATGGTCAAAATCCCACCTACTTTATTAGGTTGCTTTTATTTTTATTTTTAAATATATTTTATTGATTTTTTACGGAGAAAGGGAGAGAGATAGAGAGTTAGAAAAATCGATCAGCTGCCTCCTGCACATCTCCTACTGGGGATGTGCCCACAACCAAGGTACATGCCCTTGACCGGAATCAAACCTGGGACCTTTCAGTCCTCAGGCCGACGTTCTATCCACTGAGCCAAACCGGTTTCGGCTAGGTTGCTTTTAGAGTTAAGTAAGATAAGACAGATACCTTGTGACCAAGGTTGAAATAATTTGTGTGTCAAAAAGCATAAGGTTGGGGGCGGAAAAGAAGACAGAAGGTTGGTAATGGATTATAACAAACACATTGGGTGGATAAGAGAATCCAGAAGTCCAAGTGATACAAAAAAAAAAAAAAAAAAGGGAAGAAGAAGAGGAAAGCTGAAAGCTAACCGATCAGGAAAACACCAATAGATACCCATTGACCAAGGCAAGGATTATCAATACGTAGATGTTAAAACCATTGGATGAAAGTTGCAGCGGAACAGGATATCTAAACAAGCTCAAATGATAACCCCACAGATAATGTTATTAATTACAAACAGAAAACATTATCTTTACAATGCAGAGATCTGGCAACACCACCTACTCAAACGATCAAACCTCCCATACCAGTGATGTTACAAACTCACATTATGTGTCACCAAATATGATGCAAGGGAGGGATGCAACATTCCCTATGGGGAATTCTTACCACAAACGTTTAACCTGAGTCTCATAGTGAGGGGGGGAAATCAGACAAATCCAACTTACAGTCTACAACAAGGCAACAGACTTGGAATCTTCAAAATTTCAATGTCATAATAGACAAAAAAAAAAAAAAAAAAAGGCAGGGGTACTGTGATACGTTAAAGGAAACTAAAGAGACACAACTACGGTGTGTAATCCTTCTTTCCATCTTGGGTTCCAAAACAAAGGTTATAACAACGTCGGAACAACTGGGAAAGTCTGAAAAATATTATTGTTTCAATGTAATGGTGTTGTGGTTACACAGGAGAATGTCCTTGTTCTTAAGAGATACATGCTCCAGTGTTTGGAGATAAAGTGTTGTCATGTCTACGACTCAGTTTCAAGTAATTTGGAATTGGGGGCGGGGGGGGGGAGGGAATGTGTGTACATAGATAAAGAAAGCAAATGAATCTAGATGAAGGGTGCATGGGTGGTTGCTGTAATATTTTTGCAATTTTCCCATATGTTTGAAAATGTTCAAAATAAGTTGGGGGAAAATCAAATAAAACACGTAAGCCATCTAGTACCCAATAGATGCCATGACAGTTCACATCATGGCTTCAGCTAACTCAACAAATCTACAGAAAGCTCCTTCCCCCATGCGTCTAGGACTAGGTACAATGACTCACATTAAAGGAAAGGCCACCAGCCAGTCCTTACCTTCATGAAGTTTATATTTTTGATCAGAAGTTAAGGCAAAAACAGGAAGCAGCTGAAGAAGCAGTATGGGTTTTGGTTCCAGAAAAATCTACCTAGTACCTACATCTGCAAAAATTTTTAAGCTAGGTAACTTTAAAAAAACAAAACAAGTTACCTAACCTCACTAAGAATTGTTTCCTCATTTATATGGAAAAACTGAACTCAAATCTTCTACCTAGGACAGCATACATAACACGCCATTGTGAAGCATCTCTTATTTTAGAGATTCTCTTTAAAAGATATTAGTCTCCTAGAATAAAAGTGGGGGAGAAGGAAAACTGGATGGGTCCACCTTTGTTTCCCTATCAGAACACCCAATGCAGGGCCTTGCATTTAGCTTATGCTCACAAATATTGGTTGAAGAAGTAATGAGAGACTGACTGTATGAGACAGATGCTTCTTAGGCTGCAAATTGCATTAAAGAAAATATCAAGAGGAGCTGGCCCAGTCAGAGACAGCAGCACCTTCACAAAAGCACATACATTTGCCAAAATCTTTTATACACGTTATCTCATTTGAGCCTCACAATAATCCCCATTTCATAGATGAAGAAACTGCAGCTTAAAAAGATAAATTACCCACTTAGCACACAACTCAAATGTGTGCTTGCTCCACTCAGACACAAAAGAAAGGGAATAACTGGCTAACAGAATTGAAATAATTCACAGCCTATGATCCTTACAATCTCTTCCTCAGGGTTTCTGCTGGGGCAGAATGAGTCACCTGAACTCATACCTTTTTTACCAGAAAAATGCCGAAAACCTGCCCTCGGATTGCTTCTATTGATATTCAGAAAGAGAAACAATCAGGCCTTTTAACCACCTGCTTCAGATATTTAAAAGGGGAGCTTCAATTCCCCTTTCTATTGTGGTTGTGTGACTGAGATGGAGCGGAACTAAGCAGAAGAGGTTATTTTCATCTCAAGATTGACGGTGTCCACATTTTAGTGAAGTGAACCATAACTCAAAAATAAAATTTCCTGCAGAATTTTCTGGGGAAAACTCTTGGCTGCTTTATTCTTTCAGTTCACTTTTTAAACATCATGCTGTGCTACAGCTTAGATAATGTATTTTACTTTTCCAGAGGTTTCCATGTTATTTACATATCAACCTTTTATTACAGCCATTTCAAAAACCAGCAGGAAGTCTGCGATTCCATTTTTGCCCACCTTCTGTCTACCCATCACAAGTTTCTTCCCTTAGTAAAAGAGTTTCGCTCCAGTGGCTAAGTAACTTGACAAAGGTATATAGAAATGGCTCTCTCAAAGACCGTTAATAGGAATTCAATTGTCAAGGGACAATTAAAGGGGAACTGTTCATGCCACCTGACCCAGTATTTCTACCCTTAGAAAATGTATTCTACAAAAATAGTCCTACAAATTCATCAAAAAAAGATGCATATGCAAATATTCACTGCAGCAGTGCCCAACAGCCATTAAAATGGATAAATCAGAGCAACATGCAAATATGTGGGACAAATGCCCAAAATATATTAAGTTAAAGGAAGCAAGCAAAATATGTATACAGTATATATATATATATATATTATACTAATATCATTAGCATATGTGTAGGAAAAAATGACAGAGGAATATACATAAAAATCTCAACAGGGTGAAATTAAGGGAAACTTTTCTTATGTAGTTCATTGTGTATTTCTATAATAAATTTTGATTAACCTTATATCTAGAATTTTAAAAAAATAAAATTAACGTATATATTTATGTGCCCTTCCTCATCCTTTCCTCTTCACTTTGGAACCAGCTAGTTTGCAGCTCCACCTGCATTACTACTTCTAATAATATCAAAGGTAGAATGCCAGCTGTAGAAGTCTGCATTCTTTTTTTAAATATGTTTTTACTGAGTTTAGAGAGAGAGAGAGAGGAAGGGAGAGGGATAGATAGAAACATTGATGAGAGAGAAACATCAATTGGCTGCCACCTGCACGCCTGCCACTGAAGATCAAGGCTGAAACCTGGGCATGTGCCCTGATCTGACCGGGAATCAAATAGCGACCTCTTTGGTTCATGGGTCAATGCTCAACCACTGAGCCACCCTGGCCAGGCAAAGTCTGCATCCTTATAGAATACTAGAGGCCCGGGGTGCACAAAATCGCACGTGGTTAGGATCCCCAGACCTAGCCTGGCCTCCATCGCATGGCCTCTGCCGCCCTGCGACACGACACTACGTGAAGCTCCCGGCCCCAGGACCTCCACGATGATACTTGTAGCCCCTCGACTGCTCCGTGAAGCTTGCTGCCACCCCGCGAAGCTCGCCACTGGACACTCTGTGAAACTCCCCCCGCCCCACGACTGCTTCGCGAAGCTCGCTGCCCCCCGGGTGACTGCTCCGCTAAGCGCATGGCCACCCAGCAAAGTAGCCCGCCACTGCGGCTCAGCAGTCCCCAGTCCCGCCCCACCGCCAGCCCACCCTCATGGTGAGCGGCTCAGGGGCCGGGGGAGGGGGTGGACCGAGAGGTGCTCCATGAACTTCATGGTGACTGGTCGCCCGTTCGGTCGTGATGGCACCTAGCTCTTTATGTATATTAGGATATACAGGATCATGTTTAGAAAAGATACAAAGATCACTTACAATGCCCCCCAACAAATGGTATTCCAGCACATAGGTTGATTAAGTACTTGTAGGGACCAAGAAAATCACTACCTTCTGAAGCAACCCTTGATGTCTTCTAGCTTTGCTGGAACAAAGACCAAGGCCATAACATGTCAGGCTAAACAGAAGGTACCATTACCACATTCAAGAAAACTAACATTGTAACTGATTATCTAATCGGCAGCTCCCATTCAATTTCCCAAAATGTCCTTTATAGCTTTTTAAGTCGGGGATCCAACCAAGGATTACATGTTGCATTTGGTTGTCACAACTTTTTAGTCTCCTTTAGTCTAGATCAGCCACCCACACATTTTGTTTTATTTCGTTTTGTTTGTCTTTCATGACATTGACATTTTCAAAGATCGCAGGCCAGCTGTTTTACAGTATGTCCCGCAATCTGGATTTCACTGATTATTTCTTCATGATTAGATTTAGGTCAAACATTTCTGGCAAGAATTCTACATCAATGATGTTGTATACTTTCCGTTGCATCCGGTTTTCTAGTTACACTAAGTATATTTTATTCGTTTTATCACTGTGGGCACTAAGCAAGCTTCAGCCAATAAATAAAATATTCAAAACAATAAATGCATTTAATGTTAAAAACAGCTACCATGAGCACCAGGCATATTGCCAGACATTTAAAATATATTATCTGCCCTAGCCCAACTAGCTAGTTTGGCTCAGTGGATAGAGTATCAGCCTGCTGACTGAAAGGTCCCAGGTTTGACTCCCATCAAGGGCACATGCCCAGGTTGCAAGCACAATCCCCAGTAGGGGGCATGCAGGAGGCGGCTGAGCAATGATTCTCTCTCATCATTAATGTCTCTCTCTCTCTCTCTCTCTCTCTCTCTCTCTCTCTCTCTCTCTCTTCCTCTCCCTCTCCCTTCCTCTCTGAAAGCAATAAAAATATATTTAAAATATATATATACATTATCTCATTTAACCCTCACAACAATCTTGTGAAGAAACAAAGGTTCAAAGAAGTTAAGTAACTTGCCCAAGGACACACATGTAGTGACAGAAAACATGTGTATGCACATGTGAACTCACACAGACACACTTTAACATATGATCTCAGGGGTTCATATTCTCCCTGAGAATCCTCCATGGACAAGTTAAGAACCCCTGCCTTAGCCTACTCTTGCAGAGGCCTATCTAGTTTTAAATGTTGGATTCCTATGAAGAAGAAACTGAAAATAAATTAGCTATGGTCCACATAAAATTCTTTCATACTTGGAAATGTTCTTATTTGGAGATGGGCCACATTTTCATCACAGCCAAGAATATAGGACAGTGGTTCCATGAATTATTATAATATTGCCCTCGTCGCCGGTTGGCTCAGTCGCTTAAAGCATCATCCCCATATGCCAAGGTTACGGGTTCAATTCCTGGTCAGGGCATATGCCTGAGTTGCAAGCTCAATCCCCAGTTGGGGGTGTGCAGGAGGCCGCTGGTCAATGATTCTCTCTCATCATTGATATTTCTATTTCTCTCTTCTTTCCTCTCTGAAATAAATAAAATATAGATATGTATTTTTAAATAAAAATTTAAAAATAAATCTAATCCATATTTATTTTTAAAAATCAATCAATGAATACATAAATAAGTGGAACAACAAATTGATGTTTTAAAAATTATAATACTGCCCTAACTGGTTTGGCTCAGTGGATAGAGCATCGGCCTGAGGACTGAAGGGTCCCAGGTTCGATTTCGGTCAAGGGCATGTACCTTGGTTGCGGGCACATCCCCAGTAGGAGGCGTGCAGGAGGCAGCTGATTGATGTTTCTCTCTCATCGATGTTTCTAACTCTCTATCCCTCTCCCTTTCTCTCGGTAAAAAATCAATAAAATATATTTTAAAAAATTATAATATTGTGTTTTTATTGTTTGTCTTCTTTAAAATTTTTTTATATATTTCTTTATTGATTTCAGAGAAGAAGGGAGAGAGAGATAGAAACATCAATGATGAGAGAGAATCATTGATCGGCTGCCTCCTGCAGGCCCCCAATTGGGGATCAAGTCCGCAACCCAGGCATGTGCCCTTGGTTAGAATCAAAGCTTGGACCCTTCAGTCCACAGGTTGACGCTCTATCCACTGAGCCAATCCAGCTAGGGCTATTGTTTGTCTTCTTTAAACCATTCTCCAACAAAGTAAGAAAATAAAGAAAATGTAAAAAAAAAAAATTATAAAGCTAAATATATTCTTAATTTTTAAATTATGCTCTTCCTACAGCTTTTGGTAGTAAATGTCCTTTATGAGATAAAAGTCAAAGGGGACATTAAAAAAATAACTATTGTCAACCAACTCACCCCCCCCCATTATATCTCATTTTTTAAAATTCTACATATCTATAAAATTCAAAAGTCTAAGACCCATTGATTTAGCGAACTATATACAGTTAACATTATTTCTGAGAAACTAACTTGAATAAAGGAAGTGAAGATCAAAAGGAAACCAGATTTGAAATATTTCTGAATTTCCCCAAATTCATCCACAAAACATCTCAGAGGCTTCAGATCTCAGGAATACATGTCAATGGACTTGTTAAAAACATTTCACATTTGACATTTGCATTACTAATTGCTCTCTTTCAATATTTTGATATTTCCTGCTTTTGAATGGGCCCTTAGTAACCTAGGTTAGTTCACTCAATCAACAAATATTCAGACTCCCTAATTTATGCAAGGTACTCTATTAGGTGCCTGGGGGCACAGTCTAGAGCAGCGGTTCTCAACCTGTGGGTCGTGACCCCTTTGGGGGTCAAACGACCCTTTCACAGGGGTCGCCTAAGACCATTGGAAAACACATATATAATTACATATTGTTTTAGTGATTAATCACTATGCTTTAATTATGTTCAATTTGTAACAATGAAATTAGGGGTCACCACAACATGAGGAACTGTATTAAAGGGTTACCGCATTAGGAAGGTTGAGAACCACTGGTCTAGAGAGTTCTTTCTTACCTCATGTCAAAGATCAAATGTCACAAGCCACCGTAGACACAATCCCTCCCCCCCAGGAAAGAAGAATAAAAGCATCTCTTGGGGCTGTGCTCTTCTATCGAGGCCTACATACCTCTCTGTATGTGGTTATTTGTCTTTCTCCCTCAACTCTTCCAAAGCAAACACTATCTTATCAGTGCTATCTTCCTAGCACAGTGCACATACAGCTGGAGATCAGTATAAATTCGTGGAATACATATATTTTACAGATGAGAAAAACAAAGGTCAGAAAAAGAATATGACATGTCCAACATCATACAGCTAATAAATAAGTGGTACCCGGTCTTAGAAAGAGCTCTCACCAGAGCTCCAGTCTATTCCACCATGCCACATCATACGTGCGGACAGGGTGAGAGAAAGATCTTAGATGTCTTCCTGGAACTTCAAACTCAACATGTCCAAAAGTCACTCCTTCTTGAAAAAAAACAAACAAAAATCTGGTCCCCCCATCCAGTGTTCTCATTCTCTATACATGACATCCTTAGTGGCTCAAGAAAAAACTCAAGTTAACTTGACTCTCTTCTCCCTATCCTCACATCCAGTCAATTAATAATCTTATCAATTATAATCTTCAAACTTTGTGTCTCTCTCATCTCATCCCTTCTCTCCAAGCCCTCTGCCACCACCCTGGATCCAAGCCACCATCATTATTTACGTAGACAACAAAAATGACTTACTACTTGGTCACACATTCTGTTTGGTCAATTCTCTCCAATCTCTTCTTCCCCTAACAGCCACAGGGATGTTTTTAATATCTTTCTACATATTACATTGAACCAACTACATATGTAATTGAACTTCCCATTACCATCCTAAAGTACTTGAACTCACTCAAGTCTCTTGAAATGTCACTTTCTACTGGAAACTTTCCCTGACTCCTCATCACAAGGGGAGAGCACCAGTTCGGCACTCCTGTTCCACCTTGTAATACACCCCCCTTGTCAGTAACATTCATCACACTTGCAATAACGTGTTTAATGACTGTCTCCCTATAAGAATATAAGCTCCATGAGGGCAAGAGAAGCTTCTCTTTTCCCTGATGTAGCCACAGACCTTAGAACACAGTAGCTGCTCAATTAATATTTATTGTCAGAATGATAGGCTGGGCCCAGATTGTAGCAGGCCAAGTAAATCAAGGGGAGAGGATCATTATCCCTTTGTAAAGATATAAACTAAAATAGAAAGAACTGCATAGTTATTCAAGAGCACAGAAATAGCATTTCTCCTCCCTAAAACACTAAAAAACGTGGTTGGGAAAGGGAGCATCTTAGAAGAAGAATACTAGAAATGAGAAGGTGGTATAGAGAGGTCTAGGATGACAGCTTCTGAAACTGCCTGTCATACTAGTTGCTTCTAGATAATTAGACATTGGACTTTCCATGCCTAGAGAAGCACTCATGTTAAACAAATATAACTACCACCACACTCTTCTTCTAAAGAGGGGGAAATAAAATAACAAACTTTGGCCGAAGCCGGTTTGGCTCAGTGGATGGAGCGTCGGCCTGCGGACTGGGGGGTCCCGGGTTCGATTCCGGTCGAGGGCATGTACCTGGGTTGCGGGCGCATCCCCAGTGGGGAGTGTGCAGGAGGCAGCTGATCGATGTTTCTCTCTCATCGATGTTTCTAACTCTCTATCTCTCTCTCTTCCTCTCTGTAAAAAATCAATAAAATATATTTAAAAAATAAAATAACAAACTTTGCTTCTAAAATAACAAATTAGAAACCACAGGAGAAAAAGATGTCTTTGCTCAAGGTGTTCCCCCTGGACAATGCTCCTCAGCAATCAACAGAGAAGGGAGCGGGGGAAAGGCAGACTTCCCACCACTTACTGGAACAGGGATAAGGAGGGGGGAAAGTATTAAATGAGGCAAAAGCCATTTGAAATCTATTTATTCCTTGGGAATCATGAGAACATTCCAGGTAAAGCATTTTAAAACCTTGCTAACCCATTGGCAGTTCTTAATAAAGGTAGCAATACAGTTGGCATGAGCTCTACTGCAACATGTCACTGTCCACATGCTGCCACAGAAGCCACAAAGCAGGCCAAGGGGTCAGGCTCGTTGTTGCTCATCCTGCCAAGCACCAACTGAAAGAAAGGGAAAGGACAAAGCCTCCTCAAAGAGAACTCTGTGGGATAAATATGCACACTGCCTCCATGTAGCCTGGAGTTTCTGGGTAGGGTAGAGAATGGGCGGGGAGGGTATTCAGAGACTGGAAAGAAACTTAAAGAAATAGATGTGATATACCGGTGATGAGAGGGAGATTCTGAAACACAGAGGAAAAATGAGAATTGCAAATGGAGACATGGGAAAAGAAACTGAACGAACTTCGAGTGATGTAGAAGGGTCAGGAAAGGAAGGTACAGGGGAAACGAGTAAGGTGCCCCCAAAAAGCAATAGAGAAACACAAAGCAGACAGTAAGCAAGAGAGAGGCAAAGCCAGGCAGCCCATCTTTTCCCAAATCCAAAAGCTGGTCACTGCATTCCAATAAATCACTCTACTACAAAGACCATACAATGGATTGTCCTTTGCATTCAGTAACAAGCAGCATTAAATGAAGCATCACCCAGCTGTAACTTTGGAGATCTAAGGATCAGAATTAAAAACGAACAAAATCAATTCAGCAGCAGAAGATAACCAGTAAAGACTTCCCCCCAATGCCTGGCTTGACTATAAAAAGGTTTGGCATTTTAGAGTTAAGTGTAAAGTGCCTGGCATTTCTCCTTCTTTTGACATTCTAAGAGGGGGGTGTGGTTGACCCCAGGTCTATTCATTTCCAAGGGTGTAGATCTCTCAGCTAAGACTGGCCCCATCTGTTCTCGAGTCAGCCAGTTGTTTATGTCAAAGTAACATATTTATTGCACTAATCATCCTAATTACTTACAAGAAGAGAGCCAACATCATACAAGATAGAACGCTTTCTGTCCTGTTAAATGTGTTGGTTCCTTTAAGAAGAAAACAAAACAAAATAAACAAACAAAAAATAACACTACTATGCTCCTTGGTTTCCTTGGCCAGGATCACTCTTCAGTGGGTACCTTTCAGTAAAGGCAAATGAAGGTTAACGGTGCTTCTAACTTTCCCTTCCTTAACGCCTTACAATGAACCCAGGTTTCCTTAATGATCCCTTCTCCAAACCGTTATTCGTGCCTGGTGACTGTGCCTCAGGAAACAGCAGCTCATTATGGTACCGCTGCCAGTGGCAAGGAGCCTATTGCCATGTAATTTAAAACACTCACACAAGCACAAATCTGTCAGCTCCACTCCCAAACAATCCTGAAATCCTGCAGTCGGGAAAAGAACGCTGAACGAAACGGCTGTCTCCAGCAGTCGAAGAGAAGCTTCCCGAGACACGTGAAACATTTCTGACTGGCACGGAGTGCACCATTAAAGGACACTGTCACCTCAAATCCGCAGAAAAGGCGAGGCAAGCGACATAGACACACATGCAAAATAGAGCCCCACAAAACTTAGCCCACTGAGAAGCAGCACGCTCCGCTTAAAAGCGAAGAGCGTGTGCTCGCCCAAGCGACACAGAAATGTTCTAAAGTAGTGCGAGCACATTAAATCACTGTCTCCATTTCTCCCCACGCATCGCCCCTTCCCACTCAAACCTCAGCACGCGGGCCGTTGGTGACAGGACTGCAGTGGTCCCCCACCTCAGCCTTCTTCTGATTCTCCAAGAGCACTTCCCAACATCCTCCCCAGCCCAGCCCCCTCTCTCGGCTTCAGGAAGGTTGAGGGGAGTTGCGACTGGAGAATTGGCAGGCATCGGTCCTCCCGCGGGGGAAGGTTGCCGGAGTTGTTCTGCACAGTGACCCAAATTGCACAGAGCTTTCGGCTTAGCAGCGCTTGCGAGCACCTCCCCAATCCTTCCCCCGAACCCCCATCTTCCCAAAAGAAAAGCCTTGAGAATTAAGCGGGAGGAATAACTTGGTAGAACCATTTGAATAAATCACTTCAACTCACCTGGTTTGGGATATTTCTCCCCACCCCAGGCATAAACAGAAATGATATGCGAACGAGTCACGCACGCAACGTAAGGTGGTGCGAAGCCTTAGTCCAAGGGCTGGAGTCAGTCCCTGCCCTGATGCCGCTGCTACTCTTAGCTCAGCTGGAGCGAGCGGCAATCACAAGCCCAGCAGCGGCAGGGGGGTGGATAGACCGTAGCACAATGAATGCAGTGGGGTTTTTGCAATGACATCATCCCTCTGTCCAAAAGGCCCCAATAGCCATGCTCAGGAGCGCTGCATTCTGGGAATTGTAGTCTTCTTCAAGCCTGTTCGGAATCTTGAGGCTGCTGTCGGAACTACAATGCCCAGAATGCACCGAGGTCGGACGCACCCAGAGCGAACTGAGGCAGCGAACGAATCTCGGCCGCCATATTGGGGGAGCCTGGCGATTCTGCTGAGCCGCAGAGGCTTTAGGAAGCGCGGGAGGCGAGTGGTGGAGCACTGGGGACGGTGAGGTGGAGGATAAGCCCGTAGGAGATCGGGGGCCGGAGTCTGGGAACCGGGAGGTGGAGGTTTCATCTGGAGACAGATGTAGGGCGGGCCTGGCTGGAGGAAGCTTCCAGAGGTCGAATGGGCCTCGTCCTCACGGCTCTGCGGGGCTTGCCTAGGCCCCCTACGCCTCTTGCTCCATTTTCTAAGGAAGCTACTAAGGGAGTCAGTTCACGTCTGGGCTCGGAGCATCATTTAGACCCTCTGACAGGACCGTCGGGGGGGGGGGTCGATATCTTTGTTGGGGTGCGGGGGCCCCGGACGGCGACCTTCTCGCCTGCGGTCGGAGGAGATTCCACCCACAGAGTTGGGCTGTCCCCTCCAGACGTATGTTTAACTTCTTAATTTACTTTCCTTACTCCTTCCAAAGGTTTCGGACCCTCGTTGGTTTTTCATGCAGAGTGATTTGCAAAAGGGTCTAAGGAAGTCGATGCTGGAAGGTAGACAAGCTGCAGAGGGTCGGACGGTGCTTCGGGGCGGACCGCGCTCTGGCCCCGCGGTTGAGGAAGGATAAGGAGCGGCCGAAAGGATGAGCACACCCGGGACCCGGGTTAAAATGGCATCCTCACACCTGCCGGCAGAAGCGGGGAGGTGTGGGAGGGGGTATTATGACGGCGGGCGATCGTTTCCCGAGTAGCTCGGCTTCTTGGGTAAAACCCAGAGAGCGTTCGCCCAAATCCTGCGGAGATGGGATGCTCATTACTTAGCACGGATCACCGACTGACTTAAGTGTGTGGCGCTCCCTAATTACCACTGCGTAACAACTGATTTTTTTAAACGAAGTAACTGAAATCAAAAATCACTGGTCCTGGAAGTGATTTTGTCTAGTGCCTCGAATGACCCGCGTGTCAATCGTGTTACTAAAGCAATGCTGTGTGTTTATTTTTCAGAGCCTGTCTGCACTGTGGAAAGATGGGCGCCTTCTCTTCCTCCAAGGGTGTCTGAAGGGTTAAAAATGCTGATATACTCTATGCTGTTTGTCTTCCTCCGTTTTGCACCTCATGCTGAAAACAAAAGTAACTAGTTATTTTGGGTCAGTAAGGTAGGCACTTCACACTACTAGAAGTTAATAAAACTGTAGCTGATAAACAAATCCTCTTACCAAAGAAAGGCTCGGGCACGATGATTCCAGACGATGAACGCATGGTAGAAATAGTCTCTTCAATGTGAGCAGTTTTATGAGGAATGATCTTATATGTCACGTTTCCGGGGAACAAGTCACAAGATGAATGGCTTTGTTTTATTCTTAAACAAAGATAACACCTATTGGTCTCATTTATCTATGAATATAACAATGGGAAGGGCTCATGCAAATAATTCTGTTACTCAAAAATACCTTTGAAGGTAACGATGGTAAGTATACAAAAAGGAACAAAGTGTTTACTATTTTATTCCTGACCTTCAGTATAACTATAGAAGTGTTTCAAGCTTAATAGATGTAAAATAGATTAGACAGGTTTACATTTAGGCTTAATTTCAAAACTTAAATTATTTTTAGGAGTTGGTTATACAAAGTGTTTTTGTGTCTTATACAAAATTATTGTGACTTGCTCATTTATATTTCTTTAAGCAATAACCTCCTCAATTTGAGTTACTATGGAAGACAAATTTGTGGGGAGAAGAAACACCAACAAATTTCTTAGAAATGTGTGAGAGTGAGACCTATGTAATGCACTGATTTCTGTAATTTGTCATGTGTTTGGGTAGTTTGAAGTTTTTCTAGCCTTATGTCCAATGGACATCTAACCATGGAGAAATGAAATGAATCTAGTTGATAGCTACAGTAAGTAAGATTTCATGAGTTAACCCTTAAGTTTTTGGGGGGAGGGAGGATCTATACTATTTTTTTAGAAATTTCATTTACAAAATTAATATTTGAGGAGTCAGTGTTGTCAGCTTTTAAAACAATAACCTCAGTGTCCCAAAGAAAACACTGGGTTAGGAAAACTGAAAAGTGGAATTCAGACGGCCTTAAGTAGATACAGAAACCTACTCTTCTCATCGCTCAAAAGAGAATTAGGGGGGATAAATGTGATGGAAAAAAATACAATAGGATTAGTACATTGATTTTTATTATAATTATAGGTAGATCATTAAGTAGTATTGTATTGTCAGTTGCTTAAAGAGCAAGGATTTTTTCCAACAGGGTTAAGTGTCAGGATCACCTATAGAACTCGAAAAATACATAGTTATTGCCCACCCATCCCTGCCTAATTCTGTAGGGTTGGAACTAATTATTGTGTATTTTTTAAATTATAGGTGACATGGTGGATATCTATAATACTGTAAACAGTATTGGCAAAGATTTTAGGTTTATTACAAATTATACCCATAAATGAATTGTGATATATATAGATGAGGAAATCACCCAGGGATCAATTTATACTTGATAGTTGGGGAGAGAGAAAGAATACCAAAATATCGACTTACCTGGATATTTCTTAGAGTAAGGATTTAGTCTAATGCTAAGGAAGTAATAATAAGAGACACTTTTCGGTAAGAGTGTAATGCAATCACGAAATTATGGTAAAGCTATTCAGATATTTAAAAGAAGACTCTAGACAGGCAGCCAGATACTAGAATTTTCTGAAAATAATTTTTAGTAAGTCCCTAAATTTTAAAAATTGTTGATTTAATCTTAGTACTCTTTTTTTTAAAGGGAAGAATGATGATTTTTATTTTTTAAAAATAGATTTTATTGATTTTTTTACAGAGAGGAAGGGAGAGGGGATAGAGAGTTAGAAACATTGATGAGAAAGAAACATTGATCAGCTGCCTCCTGCACACTCCCTACTGGGGATGTGCCTGCAACCAAGGTACATGCCCTTTGACCAGAATTGAACCTGGGACCCTTGAGTCCGCAGGCTAATGCTCTATCCACTGAGCCAAACCGGTTAGGGCTTAGTACTCTTGATATTTGGGTGCAACATATGTAATATAGTATCTTTAAAAAAATAAATAGATTTTTATTGCCCTAGCCCAGGGGTGGGCAAACTTTTTGACTCGAGGGCTGCAATGGGTTCTTAAACTGGACCGGAGGGCCGGAACAAAAGCATGGATGGAGTGTTTGAACTAATATAAATTCAAAGTAAACATCATTATATAAAAGGGTACAGTCTTTTTTTTTTTTTTTTTTTTAGTTTTATTCATTTCAAACGGGCCATATCCGGCCCACGGGCAGTAGTTTGCCCACGGCTGCCCTAGCCGGTTTGGTTCAGTGGATAGAGCATGGGTGCACGGACTGGAGGATCTCGAGTTTGAGTCCAGTCAAGAGCAGGTACCTTGGTTGCAGGCTCAATCCCTGGCCCCTGTCAGGGTGTGTATGGGTGGCAACTAATTGATGTGTCTCTCACATCGATGTTTCTCTGTCTCCCCCTCCCTTCCACTATCTCTAAAACTCAATGGGAACATATCCTCAGATGACAATATGATTTCAGAGAAGGAGAGAAATATAAACATCAGTGATGAGAGAATCATTGATTGGCTGCCTCCTACACACTTCCTATTGGGGGTGGAGCTGTAACCTGGGCGTCTGCCCTGAGCAGGAATCAAACTGTGACCTCCTGGTTCATACTCAACCACTGAGCAACACTGGCCAGGTATAGTATCTTTTTTGCTCCAAATTTTACTCCGTTACTAAGTTTGGAATCTTCACATTCAAAATCCTGTAGCATTCTTTGATCTATATCTGCTAAAGAATAAAGATAAGACTCGAGAGAACAGCATTTGAAATGTTTAAAGCAGCCCTAAGATTCACACAGTTAGGGTCTGTCTTCTTTAGAGGAAGGAGGTCCTCTTGGAGATGGTAAATGAAGACTGACTTTAGAGTTTTGGAGAATATTAGTGACCTCTGGCTTCCTACTGCTTCAGTTTGAAATCTGTCTTGAATGCCTTGCACAGTATCACAGAAATTAGTAACATTCTTTGCCTTGGTGATAATAGCCTCAGGGTGTGGGAGAGGATTAAACAGAATAATCTATATAAAGCATTTAGCCTAGGCCTTGGGAACAGATAAGTTTGTGTGTGTGTGTGTGTGTGTGTGTGTGTGTGTGTTTACATTTTTAGGAAGTAGCCCCTGAGTAGTTAGGATCAAGATACCTTTTCAGGCCTCACCTTAGGTGGAGTTGAATGTTTTCTGAAGTGTACATTTCTATAAGCGGACACAAATGAGCAATACCGTACAGGGTTCAGCATTTGGAGTTTCACTCATTCTGTAAACTTTTTAGTATTTCACATTTTAAACATTTTACTTTGAGTTAATATTCAGGAAAAGAAAATATATTTTCTAGTCTTGTTTAGTTGACCCACTGTTGTATTTGTAGCAAATTGGCATAATTTTAGCTTCAGGCTTAATGTGCAACTTAAAGGTAAATGCTGTAAATATCCCAAAGTCAAGATTTGAAATCTAAATGCCTGTAATTACTGATTAACCGAAAAGTCTGCCCTCTATTCTGTGGTTTTCTTTCTTTTTGTAGGTTTCGATGATTGAAAACATTTATTTTTAAGAATTAAGTATATGAACATGAACTTAATCAAATATAAATATATCCCTGAATATATCCACTTAATAATAAACTCACTAGGTGATTCTTCTCCACCTAATTTTACTTGAAAACACCAAGGTAAAATAATTTACCAAAGTCAGGCCTCTTAAGTGTAGCCCCCTCTTTTGTGTTCCTAATTCAGTCTTCTTTCCATTGTGCTCAGTACATCTTATTTTTGTTGAAATTTCAAGACAGTTACCAATTTTTTGTTGTTAATCCTCACCCAAGGATATGTTTTCCATTGATTTTTAGGTGGGGGGGCGGGGGGGAGCGGGGAGAGAAACTATGTGATTGAGACACATTGATTGATTGCTTCTTGAGGCCAGGGAGCAACCTAAATATGTGCCCTTGACCAGGAATCAAACCCTCAACCTTTGGTGCTCTGGCCAATACTATACACAGACACACTGGCCAGGCAAATGCCAAATATTTTTTAATGTTTTTTTGTACATATATATTCAGTGAAGAATGTAATCCAACCACATGAACAAGTATTGCTTAACCAAGGTGTATCATAGTTTTCTTAGGGAAATGAGCAAGTTATATGATCCATGTCTTTAAGGCATTTGATTAAAAATATTTTTGGATAAGGAACCCTATGGTACTCTTATAGACATTCAAAGTATCAATATTTGGAGAGTGCCGTTTAACCAGTTGTAAATCCATTTCATTCCTTTTTTTTGTATATATATATTCCTTTCAGAAAGGGGGAGGGAGAGAGAGAGAAACATCAGTGATGAGAGAAATCACTGATTGGCTGCCTCCTGCATGCCCCATACTGGGGATCAAGCCCACAACCTGAGCATGTGCCCTTGACCAGAATCGAACCTGGGACCCTTCAGTCCGCAGGCCAATGCTCTATCCACTGAGCCAAATCAGCTAGGGCCATTTCATTCTTTAAGTATGGAGTAATTATCAGGTACAAGGCTCAGGATACAACAAAGACTATGATCCTTCAGACCATTAGACTCAACCTTTTTAGTGTCATTTTCAAAAGAAATTTTTAAAGAACAGTATGTTGGGTTACAAAGGGAGCCAATATTGAAATATCAAAAATTGAAATTCGTGGTATGCTGTATTAACTCATTAAGATCTAGCACTGGCTGTAATTTCAACATTGAACATAAAATACTTCAAGTTGTCAACATTTTCTGTGGACACTACTCTGGTCTGTTACCTACATTCAAATTTTATTTTATTTGAAGTTATTAAAAATAGAGATACAAAAAAAATAATAATAAAAATAGAGATGTAATTTTTTCCCATCCAAGTTCATGGACCTCCTGAATTCTGTGACCCCCTGATGCACAGCCCTGTTTTAAATTTTTAATGACAGGAACTTTCTCTTTTTCACTGTTGCATGTCAGACCTGATTAAGAACTTCAGAGACCTGCTCACTGAAAAACTTGTGATGCCTTGCTTCTATTTCAAAGTCAGATTATACCACAAAGTGGATTTAAGGAAGTTCTCGTATTTCTCATGGTGGAGACAGACACTTTTTAGGACATACCTCCTTTTGTTTTATTAGGAATAGGCAGGGAAAGTGGCTGCTTTACTATTGTCTCAAAGTGTGTGTTTAGTATCCAAGCTTGTCTGTATCCACTATACTTGGTACATAGTAAAAGCTCAATAACAGTAGGATGAATGAATGGACCTTTGACATAAGAGGTTCACAGTTTTGAGAACATCGGGTACAACATGAAAAAGGGAATACTAGAGTAAGGACTAAATGCTTTATTTGCTGTATTAAATGAACAGTTTGCAGGGGTTGTTTGTAAATCACTGTGTCCTAGACAGAATTAAAAGATAGGGTGAACATCTTCGAGTGGTCCCACTGGTGTGTAAGCTCCATGAGGTAAGGTGTATGTGTTTTCATTATAGCTGGTGGTACTACAAAAGCCCAGGAAAGTGCCTGGCACACCCAACAAGTTTATCTTCACCTAATCAGCCTCAATTCTGGTACCTTCCTAGACACTGCTCAAAACATTCCAGCATTAACCTACCTCCAGCTGTGGAAAGTAAGAAACCTCTTAGACATTCAATAAGTAAATGAGGTATTTTCTCCTTAATAGAAATCTAATAACTGCTACAAGTATATTTTTAGCTACCATTTTCATTCAACAGTACTTAGGTAAAAATCACCTCCATTTTTTAAAAATTTTTTTTATTGATTTCAGAGTGAAGGGAGAGAGAGAGACGTCAGTGATAAGAATCATTAATCAGTTGCCTTCTGCAAGCCCCACACTGGGGACCGAGCCTGCAACCCGGGCATGTGCCCTGATCAGGAATCAAACCCTGACCTCTTGGTTCATAGGTCAGCACTTAACCAGTTAGCCACACTGGCCTGGGTCACCTCCATTTTTAAATTAAGGCACAAATCTCAAGTTCACCAATTAACAAGTAGAGGAATTAAGAATAGAACTCACGCTCTGGCTGGGTAGCTCAGTTGGTTAGAGCGTCCTCCGAATACACGAAGGTTGCGAATTTGATCCCTTGTCAGGGCACATACAAAAATAACCAATGAATGTATAGATAGGTGGAACAACAAAATGTTTTTCCTTCTAAAATCAATAACAAAAATTAAAAAGAGTAGAACCCAGGTTGTTGACTTTTTTTTAATATATTTTATTGATTTTTTACAGAGAGGAAGGGAGAGAGATAGAAACATCGATCAGCTCCCTCCTGCACATCTACTGGGGATGTGCCCACAACCCAGGTACATGCCCTTGACCGGAATCGAACCTGGGACCTTTCAGTCCGCAAGCCAACGCTCTATCCACTGAGCCAAACCGGTTTCGGCGACTTTCAATATCTATATAAGAACTGCTACTAGTATCTTAGGAGAAATGAGAAAGTAAATGTCCCAGACTTAAAGTATCTCCCATTTGGCGGAAGACTGTTCTTTCCCCCCGCATTTCCCAAGGAAATAAAACAACCATATGAAACAAAGACCATATGGTGAAACAAAAGTTCCATAACTATTTAAAGCAAGTTTTTAAAAATAGCTAAGCTAGAGTTCATCCTGCAATTTGCTCTGCCTTCACAGTGTACTTGGTATCTTTTCATCTTTTCTACCCTCTAAAAAACATTTCAAGTTTTCTGGGGTTTGTGTTGGTAATTTACAGCTGAAAGGATTTAATAGCTTTTCTCTTCCTCCCTCTCCACCCCTTAAGGATATCACTGGGTTTGTTTCTTCATAGCTTGTATAGGTAGAAAGCTGTAAAGCAGTTAAGACAAAAACATTGGACTGAAAAAAAATGCTAAAGTGAATAGTGATGTTCAAGACCTTTTGATCCACATGGGGCACACTAGATCAATATTTAAATTAGTACATCAATATTTGTCAACTTCCAACTTAAAGAAGTAGAACTTTGCTTTGCCAATGAGGAAATTGAGCATCTTGGAAGTACAATTTGGCCTGATCTGTGCTGATGTAAAGCTATTTACAGGCTGAGCATTCACTTCACTGCAGACGTATTGTTTGATACCGGTGTGCTGACTTAGACCCTCCTGGGGGCATTTCGTAATACAGTATGTTAGAGGCACCTCTCAGACACCAGAGAGGTGTTACCGGACAGCGCCCTGAATCCTTGGGAGCGGGCTGTCCCCAACCTTGATCCTATCTTCTCATATAAGTGAATTTATATGAGAGACCTTTATTGTTTTGTATGAGGCCAATTAAAACAATTCAAGCATGCAACTTTATTAGAGAAGCAAAGCAAGCAAACCTATACATCTGGTTTACGAAGCGCAGATGGCTCTCAGCTAATCTCGAGTTAGTTGGGGGTCTGAGGCATTATCTACCCTCCTGTCTATAGGTTTCAAAATTCCTTTGCTGAGTATTTTGATACAGATTAATTCTCAAGGTCCCTTTTTACTTTGTTGTGGACTTCTCAGAATTCATGAGAAGCACCTGGCAACTTTATCTTGCCACGCCTTGAGACTGCTGGCTTCTCTGCTTATGGAGTAAAACCCCTGTTTTTCTTTCCCCCTTTGTGCATTCTCTCCTCAGGGAGGTTTTTAACCATTTGCTCTCAAGGGTCCTTGGCTGGAGAAGATAGGCTTGTTAGAACGTTGCAAATTGGCCACACTGGCCTGCTTCTGTTAACCCATTCCTCCTGCCCTGGAACTGTAATACAGTATAAGGACCTTCCAGGGATTTCTGAATTCTGCATCACACCTGTTCTCAAGGGTTTAGGATAAGGGATTGTCCACCTATAGTTATTTCCTTTTCACAATAGTCATCTAGGTGATTTGGTACTAAAAGCATAGACACTGACAATGTGCCTCAGACATTACAGAACAATTTTAATTTTCAGTATTTTTTAACTTGTAGTTCTTGTGCAGGCTACATGACACAATTTTATATTTTGAAAATAATTATGAATATACTGAATCATTTAGTTCTTGACCTGGAAAAGGTAGAACCAGTGACTAGTTGTAGGCCAATGAAGAGAATTAAAAGCTACCTTTAAAATTAACAGTGTTCCCCAAGAGCTGATTACCATGTCTAGGACAATTTGATTCTACCTTCCAACTCCCTGTTAGCACAAAGTTGCAAAATAACTGGCTCATAAACCAGAAAGTTGCCTTTGGTGGCCAGATGTTATTTTTACCTGTAGTTAATACACACTTCTGCCTGGCACTTACACAGTAGATACGCAGCAAATTGTTTAATGGATCAACAAGTTGTAAGTTGTTAAATTATAACACTAATGGATTGTTTAATCCTTTAAGCAGTAACTGACATCACCCCTTATCACCTGATTATTTTGTGACAGATTCTGTGCTAATGAAGTAGACTTTGAGACAATGAAGGAAATAGAACATTGCTTGATGAAGTTCTTCAAGTTTTGGACAGGGAACTGAATTGGAATCCTTGATTCCCAGTGCAGAGAAGACCATGAAATTTGAGAATAAAATATTTATTGATAGCGGGGCTTTATGCCATTATGTGTTCCATGTCATGACCACAAAGCCATTATTGCAACACTTAAGTTAATTTTCTAAAGGAAACCTGCAAAATTACTCCAGAATGACTGTTTTGGTGACATTATTTACTGTTTTCCTTTGGGACCTGATTCTTTATGTAAAAAATTTTAAGATGCAACTTTGTCAAAGGCTGTACCATCCTCAATTTCTTTAAAAAAAGAAAGAAAGAAACATATACTCTGCAATTAGGTAAAGCATTTTTAGATAGACTACCTCCATCTGGTCTGTTCTGTCACCCAGTAAGGTGTTTTATCATCAGCCACAGTGCTATGAGGAGATATTAAAGGGTCTCCTGTTGTACATTATAGCACTAATGATCATAACAAAATACTAAGATACGTTGAAGATTTCCATCATCAGCCTACACTCAATCTTTCCCTACCTCTGCCCTCTTATTTCCCACTTGTTTGTATACCATAAACGATATTTCGAGTATATAGCCACTACGTTGTTAAATTCCTTTGAGAGCAAGAACTATACCATACTTACTTTCACATTTCCTTCTGTGCTTAAACACTTTCGTTTCTTCAGATATTCATTGAGTATCCACTAGGTGTCAGATATACTAGGCAGATTCTGGGGGCACCAAGATAACTAAACACAAACATGCCTTTAGGAGGCTAACAGTCGTGGGGGTGAGGAGTCGGGGAATAGATCTATAAGCCAAAAAAGCTGCAGTATAATATATTGTAGTGGAATAGGAGATTTCCTGGTTTAAGAGAACTACCATCATTTCCAAAAATATCGCCCTAATAAGGCAGCCTCTTCTGTGACCAAATTTCCACCATTATAATATTTTTTATAAGACTACTATTGCCTCTGGGCAGGAAAACTAAGGGTTATTAATGAGCTATGAAATTACTTTTTCCCCTCTTTTAAAAATTTTCTGTTAATTTAAAATGTTTAATACAGTAAGACTTATTCTTTTGATGTATAATTCTATGCATTTTAACAAATGTGTAGAGTTGTATGATCACTACATAGAACAGTTCCATTACCCCCCAAAATTTATTGTGCTGCCCCTTTTGTAAATTTTTTTGTGGTAAAAAATAATTTTATTTTTCAAAAACTAATGTTTGTTCCATGTACAACTTATTCAAAAAAGGCATTTGGGACAGTATCTTTTCTAATAAGCCTCTATAGAAATATATATATCCAAAGAGGGGCTAAATTGCCCTGGCCAGTTTGGCTCAGTGGATAGATGGTCGGCCTGTGGACCAAAGGGTCCCAGGTTCGATTCCAGTCAAAGGCACATACCTTGGTTGCAGGCTCCTCTCCGGCCCAGGCCCTGGTCAGGGCTCGTGCAGGAGGCAACCAAACAATGTGTTTCTCTCACAGTGATGTTTCTCTCTGTCTTTCCCTTTCTCATTCACTCTCTCTAGAAAAAGCATGGAAAAAATATCCTTGGGTGAGGATTTAAAAAAACAAACAGAGGGGCTAAATCATTACACCATTATTAGTCATCTTCACCTCAGTTTATAGATCAAGCTGTTAGAAATAAGATTCACAAAGGTATATGTAGTGTTGTATGTGTGTTAGGTTAGGAGGAGGATGGGGTGAGTGGATGGAGTTGGAGATTAGGGTTTGACAATGTGTTCTGAACAATGTGCATGCAATGACAGATACAGGAAGTGTGTTTTGAGTAGTATTAAGGGCCCTTGGTTCTCAAAGATAGGGGGCACCAAAGAAAGGAAATGAGCCCTGAAGAGGGCTGGCCTTCATGTAAAGTTTGATCTGACATACAGAACTGGGATTCCAGTACTGACTTGGCCAGTAATTTGTCTTGAAAAGTCACTTCCCCTTTCTGGGACCCAATTTCATCATTTATAATAAACTAGGGGCCCGGTGCATGAAATTCGTGCACTGGGTGTGTGGGGGGGGGGAGTGTCCCTCAGCCCAGCCTGCCCCCTCTCACATACTGGGAGCCCTCAGGCGTTGACCCCCATCACCTTCCAATCGCAGGATCAGCCCCTTGCCCAGCCTGACGCCTGGGCCAGAGGTGTCAGGCCTGGGCAGAGGACCCTCATTTCCCCCCATCACAGGTTCTGCCCCCAGCCCAGGCCTGATGCCTCTGGCCCAGGCGTCAGGCCTGGGCAGGGGACCCCCAGACCCCTCCGATTGCTGGCTCTGCCCCTTGCCCAGGCCTGACGCCTCCACCAGAGGTGTCAGGCTTGGACAGGGGACCCCCATCTCCCGCCGATCACTGGCTCTGGCCCCCGCCCAGGCCTGATGCCTTGGCCAGAGGAGTTGACCCTCATCACCCTCCGATCACCAATCACCGGATCGGCCCCTTGACCAGGCCTGAGGCCTCTGGCAGAGGTGTCAGGCCTGGGCAGGGGACCCCCAGCTCCCCGCGGTTGCAGGCTCCGCCCCTGCCCAGGCCTAACGCCTCTGGCTGAGGCGTCCAGCTCGGGCAGCGGGAACCCGCAGCTGCAGCGGCCCCGCAATCGTGGGCTTCGCTTTAGGCCCAGGCAAGGGACCCCTAATTCCCGGGACTGCCAGCTTCGACCGTGCCCAGCTCCCATCGCTGGCTCCACCCCTACTTCCTGCTATCACTGGCCAGGGCGGCAAAGGCGCCTGATTCTCCGATCATGGCTGGGGGGGCAGGGCAAAGGCGGCCCCAGGGCCGCCTTTGCCCTGCCCCCCAGCTCTTAGCTCCCCCCTGGGTTTCCGATCACTGTCAGTGGCAGGGGGCTTCTTCCTGCTTTCCCTTTCGCCTCCCTGCATTGTGCCTACATATGCAAATTAACCGCCATCTTGTTGGCAGTTAACTGCCAATCTTAGTTGGCAGTTAATTTGCATATAGCCCTGATTAGCCAATGAAAAGGGTATCGCCGTACGCCAATTACCATTTTTCTCTTTTATTAGTGTAGATAAGGTTAGATTAATTATATTCCAAAGTCTAATTCAGTGTTCTCCAATTACAAGTAAAAGCGTGTGTGTGTGTGTGTGTGTGTGTGCGTGTGTGTGTTTCCTGAGTTTCTACCTTTTTTTTTTTTTTTTGAGAATATGTTTATTAAAGCTGGGGAAGTGAAACAAGGGAGGGCTTAGGGTAGAAGAAGCAACAGAAGAGAAACTAGGCAGGGCCGCTTTGGCTCTCTAGAAAGTTATGGGAAAGAAGCCAAGGCGAGGCCACCGTCAGCTCTCTGGAGAGTCAGAGAAAAGGGGCCTTGGGGACAGGGTCAGGAAGTTAGCCCAGGATGAGCTGCTGCTGCTCACTGCTCCCCGTAGAGTTTAGGAGATGCACGCCTGTGGGGAAAGAGTAGGAAGGGAAAGGCGAGGGCATGCTCCCAGGAGGGTGTACCTGCTCTGTCCAATTTTAACTGAAGAGACACATATGTAGATGACAAAACCAAATTCTAGCAAGCATTACGATCTCTTAAAATTTCATGTATGTTGCCCTGGCCAGGTAGTTCAGTTGGTTAGAGTATCATTCTGATACACCAAGGTTGTGGGTTCTATCCCTGGTCAGGGCACATACAAGAAGCAACCAATGAATGCATAAATAAGTGGAACAACAAATTCATGTCTCTCTCAAATTTTTTTTTAACTTTCATGTAAGTTGATGTCAAAAGTTGCAAAGTTAAGGCTGATCTGAACTGGACACCTGTGATAGAGCTCTCTGATCCTTAACCTTCTCATTTATAGAATGACTGTATATACCAGTGATGGCGAACCTATGACACGCGTGTCAGAGGTGACACGCAAACTCATTTTTTTGGCTGATTTTTCTTTGTTAAATGGCATTTAAATATATAAAATAAATATCAAAAATATAAGTCTTTGTTTTACTATGGTTGCAGATATCAAAAAATTTCTATATGTGACACGGCACCAGAGTTAAGTTAGGGTTTTTCAAAATGCTGACACGCTGAGCTCAAAGGGTTCACCATCACTGGTATATACTCTAATGTTCCCTGTAGTTCTCACTTGTTATGACTGTGAAACCTGTTAAAACTTACCAGTGTTGCTTCTATTCTCACTTGTGCTGAGTCTGCACCTATTGTTCTAATTTTGAATATCTTGGTTTATTTTTATTAGCCACTATTCATTTAGTACCTTCTATGTGCCAGAGCTTTTAATGTAAGGTATTTGACCTACATTACTTAAGGACTTTTATAGTGCTGCCATCCTTTACAGATACACAGATACAGGGAAATCACACCGTGTCTCCTATTCTCATCCTGGGTAATATAGTCAGTCCTAAGGCAAGATTTTCTTTCAATGAATATTAAAAGCACAAAGGCCCTGGCCAGTGTGCTCAGTGATTAGAGTGTCGACCATGCACCGAAGGGTCACGGGTTGGGTTCCCAGTCAAAGGCATGTACTTGGGTTGCAGGCTAGAGCGCTCACCCCAGTTCGGGGCATGTGCAGGAGACGCCCAATCTGATAAGTCTCTCTCACATCAATGTTTCTCTCTCCCTCCCTCCCTCTCTTTCACTCTCAGTCTAAAAATCAAAGGAAAAAAATATCCTTGGCTGAGGATTAACAGTAACAAAAAAGTAGCACTAAAGAAGGGGGAAGATGTATGTTGTTTTAAACTGATAATTGAAGGAAAATGAACTAATGGTTGATAGCTTACTGTTAGGCACTTTATAAATACCTATCTTTTTCAGGTGATTGAGATAAGCAGATAAAAAAATCACAGAGCCTGATTGTTTTGATAACAAAAAGGAGAAAAACTGTTTCATACCTTTAATTATTGAAAATTTTCAGAATATTTGTCTTTCACGTTATTCTCTACTATGAGGGCACAGAAGGCATGGTGCTCTATGTAGGGTTTGGTGGATGTTTGTTGAATGAATAGGGATTTTTCTCATACCCTAACGTAGTGGTTCTTAGGGTCCATTAACCTCTTAGAATATTAGAAAAGCTATGGACCTCCTCCATGTACACAAAAAGAAACAACCACATCCCTCTCACCTTAACCACCTTCACATCTGTACAGGTATTTGGAATGTTTTTAGCCCTTCTAAAATCCCTTCATGTGCCACAGGTTAAGAACTCAACCCAGAAAACATTTCTGGGTATCCAGGCAGCCTACAAACATAGTTCCATAAATTTATAGTGTTACCATCCTTTCTTGGTCCTGTACATATTAGGGAAAATCATATTATGCCTCCTTAGCATTAACTAATGGTCATGTTCAATTTTCTTTTTATGATCAAAGATTGTTTTCAACTTGCTTTTAGGTTTATTAATATGTGCTACAACCAAAGGATCAGCATCTTTATCTTTTCAAGGTTTTTGAAGTAAGGATTATGTGATTTTAAAGATGAAGAAATTAAGGTTTGTCCCAAAGCTTACCTTACGTGAGTAACATTATCTCTGGCTTTCTATTATTACCTCTCTGTGTTCAGAAACCCACTTAAAACACTCTTAGGCTAGTGTCCTCATCAGTGAAATTTCATCTATATAGAGAAAGATGATGAAAAATGTTCCTTGTCTCCTAGTGGAGGAGAATGACATGTGAAACACAGAGTTCATCCTTGAACAAGCCAGGGTTAGAGGTGCCGACCTCCTGGCAGTAGAAAATTCTAGTATAACTACAGTCAGCTCTCTACACACAGGGATTCCCAATCAAAGACTTGACTCTTGAACAGGTCAACTGAAAAAAAATCCAATATAGAGTGGACCCATGTTCAAGGGACAACTATAAATAATTCCAAATATGATATGAGAACTACCCCATAAAGTTGTGAGGGTCAGACTGGTTAAAGGTAAAGTAAATGCTGTGTAAAGTCTAAGGTTTTTAAAGTACACGTGGCTCTTACCTGATATAAAATCCTCAGAACCTAATATAGTCCAAAATGCTTGCCTAATCTCCCATAGTGTTGTCCCTTTTATAGATGACAACAAGATTGCATCTCATCGGGCTTGTGACAGAAGAAACTTGAGTTGTTTACTATTAATATTAAACTGGGAAACAGGGAGTTTTTGATCAAATAAATTAATGTTTGAGCGCTGACTCTGTGCCAGGGGCTTTTTAATTTTACACAAAAGCGTTCTAAGTGTGAGTGAGAGAATCTCCATTGTTCACTTACTCAAGGCTTCACAGTTACAGATAACGTTTAATCTCTTCCTCTAAGCAAAGTTTCATTCAGAAGTTTCTCAATATTTATAACAACTCTGTAAAATACTGTTAATATTACCATCCCTAATTTATCAATAAGAAATCTGGAATCTTAAGAGATTGGAGCCCTCGCTGGTTTGGCTCAGGGGATAGAGCGTCAGCCTGCAAACTGGAGGGTCCCAGGTTTGATTCTGGTCAAGGGCACATGCCTGGGTTGTGGGCTTGATCCCCAATAGGGGGCGTGCAGGAGGCAGCCAATCAATGATTCTCATCATTGATGTTTCTATCTCTCCCTCTCCCTTCCTCTCTGAAATCAATAAAAATATATTTTTTAAAAAAGAGATTGGAAAATTTGTCCAACAATATGATAAAGCTAAGACTTTGAACTCTGGCTGATTTGACTCCAAAGTCTGTACTTCATTCAAATACGCTACCAAAGCTTCCAAGCATTATTATCGTTAATCATTCTTGGTTTTTGCATAGTAAGTGTGGCTGTCGGGGGCGGGGGGTGGGGGGTAGATGGAATTAGTTGGGAGGGTTTAAGGGGCCATTTCTGATAGGTGATGCCTTCCTTTGCAAACAAGTTTTTTGTGAAATCAGGTTGGAAGGATAAGTAAGGCTGAGGAAGGTGGAGGTGGTGTGGTTGAGCCTGTTCAGGAACTGATTACATCTGAGACTCTGTTCCTTTTGCCTGCCAGCTGACTCAGAGCTGGCTGATGGCCAAGCCCAGGCAGGTTGATTTCATGGGCTGTGTACTTCAAAGGATCTGATTCCTGGCACTGCTATGCACATTGCTTTTCAGAGGGCACAGTCTTACGGGAGAGGGAACAGAATGGTCTCCACGAAGTGTTTGCAAAAGGCCTAGGCAGTGTTTGCTTTAAATCCAAATACACACAGCTTTGTTCTATCCCTGAGCACAGTTGAAAATTAGGTATTTAAACCATAAGTATTCCTCTACACTCTACAGTAAACACAGCAGTTAGAATATGGGCCTGAGAGTCAGATTCTAATCTTGGCTCTACCACTCATCTGTGGATAAATAACTAGGCTTCAGTTTCCTCACGTATGAAGTGGGGATTAAAGTAATACCTACTTCATATGGTTGTTGTGCAGATTAGACACATATAAAGCATATACCACAGTACCTGAGACATAGTGAACACTTGAAACATTATTATTTATAAAAAACTCATATTTTATAAGAGCTCAAGCCAAATAAATTAATTGGTTCAACACTCTTTCACTTAATGTACACTGAAAAGGTACTTAGTATTTTGTTGGGTGGGAGGGATGGAGAAAACGGGTGTTGTGTTGAACACCTAAAATGAGCCATATATATATATTTTTTTTTTCTTTGGGGAAATTGATTTTTATTCTTCAAACTCCAAACTTACATCCAGCATAGCCAGGGACTCGGCGAAGACATTTTTGTGAATAGCATTTTGCTCTGTCATCCCTAAGAACTAACAGAGAACTGGCTCAAATTAAGGAATGTAGATGTGTAGATTTTGGGATTGGGGCACCATAGCACTGAACCAAATATTTTTAAAAATACATTATCCCATTTCAGGTTCACAGAAACCCTATGAGATATTTTCCCACTTTATAGATGAGACCCTAGATTGAGAGAGGTATAGTTACATGCCTAAGATCATATCGTCAGCACTAATTCCAAAGCCTATGAATAAGACAGCCTTTATCCCTACCAGAACATGTTATTCAGCAGTCAGGCAGACACATAAGTATGTACATTCAAAGTGCTGTTTTTCCAATCAGAAAGGATATATGCACCCCTATGTTCATAGCAGCACAATTCACCATAGCTAAGATCTGGAAACAGCCTAAGTGCCCATCAGTAGATGAATGGATTAGAAAACTGTGGTACATCTACACGATGGAATACTATGCTGCTCTAAAAAGGAAGGAACTCTTACCATTTGCAACGGCATGGATGGAACTGGAGAGCATTATGCTAAGTGAAATAAGCCAGTCAATGAAGGAAAAATACCACATGATCTCACTCATTCATGGACAATAGAGACCATTATAAACTTTTGAACAATAATAGATATAGAGGCAGAGCTGCCTCAAACAGATTGTCAAACTGCAGCGGGAAGGCCGGGGAGGGTGGGGGTGCAGGAGGTAGAGGGGTAAGAGATCAACCAAAGGACTTGTATGCATGCATATAAGCATAACCAATGGACATAAGACACCGGGGGATAGGGGAGGCTAGGGGACTGTCTAGGGCGGGGGGGGGGGGGGGGAATGGACACATATGTAATACCCTTTGTAATACTTTAAGCAATAAAAAAAAAATAATAAAAAAAACAAAACAAAACAAAAAAACAAAGTGCTGTTTTTGAGTTTTATACTAGGTGCTTTGGAGCACAGAGGAGGGAAGGTGAATTGGGAGTAGAGGTGGGGTGGTTAAGGTAGTCCCCTTCACAGGAATAAATGCTAATAATAGAGGGGCTTCAGGTGGGAATGAGGTAGGGGCTGTTGTGGGTAGAGAAGGAGTTAAGAGAGGTCTTTTGAGTTTTCTCAAGTAGCAATGAAAGGGGGATTAGAAGAAAGGCTTTCTGGAATTTCTCAAGTCAATGTGACTGCCTGTTAGATCCAGCATTATAATTGCAGCAAATATTATGGTTGTAAAAAACTGTCTCCAGAGAGACCACAGATTATGTTGTTTACTTGAGGTGAAATAGTGGTGGTGGTTATATAAATGATGTCTCTCTACATCAGAATGATCTGAACCTCCTTGGGCTTTTGGACCTAATAATAATAGCAACTAACTCTCATTGCATGATCATCAGATACTAGTCACTGTGTTCATAGGCCAGAACTCTTAACTGGAGAATGGTGGAAAGGCTTTGTCTAAGTCAGGACAGTAGTCCCCCCTTATTTGTGTTTCATATTTCAAGGTTTCAGTTACCTGCCATCAACCATGGTCTGAAAATATTAAATGGAAAATTCCAGAAAAAAATAATTCATAAGTTTTAAATTGCATGCTTTTCTGAGTACTATGATAAAATCTTGTTCCTTCCTGCTCCATTCCTCGTGGGATGTAAAACATTCCTTTGTCTAGCATGTCATGCTGTATATAATACCCATCCCATTAGTTGGTTAATAGCCTGTTGGTTATCAGATCTACTATCACAGTTCTTGTGTTCAAATAACGCTTGTAGTAGCCTAACACGTCATAATGCCCATGTCATTTACCTCACTTTATCTCATCATGTAGGCATTGTATCATTTCACATCATCACAAGAAGAATGAGTACAGTACAATAGATATTTTGAGAGAGACCATTACATAACTATAACAGTATCTAAACTAATAAAAGGGTAATATGCTAATTAGACCAGGTCAACTGGACATCTTCCAGACATCCAACTTCCTTCTGGACAAAGCCATAGTGGCAGGGGCCGAGGCAGAGGTGGTTAGGGCGATCAGGCTGGCAGGGGGGAGCAAGCAGTTAGGGGAGAAATCAGGCCAGCAGGGGAGAGCAGTTAGGGGGCGATCAGGCCGGCAGGGGAGGGCAGTTGGTGGTGATCAGGCTGGTAGGCAGAAGCGGTAAGGGGTGAGCAGGCAGGCAGGTGAGCGGTTAAGCGCCAGCGGTCCCGGATTGTGAGAGGGATGTCCGACTGCGGGATCGGGCCTAAACTGGCAGTCAGACATCCCCCGAGGAGTCCCAGATTGGAGAGGGTGCAGGCTGGGCTGAGGGACACCCCTCCCCTGCCCATGCACAAATTTCATGCACTGGGCTTCTAGTATTATTATAATAATTCTGTTTTATGATTAGTTATTGTTAATCTCTTATTGTGCCTAATTTACAAATTAAGCTTTATATATGTACTAGAGGCCCAATGCATGAAATTCGTGCAAGAGTAGGCCTTCCTTCCCCCAGCTGCCGGCACCAGCTTCCCTCTGGCACCCAGGACCCAGGCTTCCCTCGCCTGGGTGTCCCAAAATTCACGCAAGATTTGAATTTTACGCCATTTGTGCCGTAAAGTGTTGCCAACGAAAAAAAAAGATAGCATGACAGCTGACAGTTCAGGGTTATTAAAAATGGAGCACTATAGGAAAGAACAATGCGTTTTCATTGTTGAGCAATATTTTAAAAATAATGAAGGTTTGGCAGCTACATTTCGCAATTTTCGTGCAAAATACGGTCGGAATAGTGATTTAACTTCATCAACTGTGAAGAGATTAATTAAAAAATTTAGGGAGACTGGATCAATTAGTGATCTTAAACACTCTGGCCGTCCTTCAACAAGTCATACAACACAAAACATCCAAGCAGTTCATGAGAGTGTTGCTGAGAGTCCAAGGACATCAATTCAGCACCATTGTTAAGAATTGGACATTTCGAGAAGATCTCTACAGAGTATTCTCATGAAAGATTTGCATCTTCATGCTTACAAAGTTCAATTGACTGAAGAACTGAAGCCTACTGCGAATAGAGTTTGTTGAATGGATTATGGAACAACAACAAGTAGATGCTGATTTTTCGAACAAAATCATTTTCAGCGATGAGGCTCATTTTCATCTTGATGGCTTGGTTAATTGACAAAATTGTCGCATTTGGGGTTCAGAAAATCCACGAGTGATTGTTGAAAAACAAATGTATCCACAACGTGTCACTGTTTGGTGCGGATATGGGGCTGGAGGCATCATTGAAACTTCTTTGAAAATGCGGCTGCTCAGGCAATAACAGTTAATGGTGCTCACTATCGTGACATGATAATCTATTTACCTGATATCCTATTCCATACATAACCCTATACTGTATACTTTATGAATCAATAAAAAATTTACAATTTTTAATTATAAACCTGTGTTTTCTATCAAAATTACTTCTTGCGTGAATTTTGGGACACTCTTTATGTTCTCCTCTCTTTCTCTTTCATTGTTATTTGTAAGATTGATTCCTATAGAATTACATGAGTAGCTACTTAGCTCTTGGCTTCCCATTTTCTCCTCAAATACAGGTAAATTATTTCTTCTTGACTTTGGTGAACCAGAATATTAGCACAGCCTCCCAAGACTATTTCCTGCCATTACCCTTATCATGCTCCTCCCCTCAGTCATGTTTCCAAAACATTCAGGAGCTGGGTAATTCGTTTTGAAACTTTGATAAATGTTCCTTGCTTAAAGGAAACAAACAAGTGTTCAGATACACCTGATTTCAAGTCCTGGAATAACATTGGTCAGTTATTCCACTTGTTAGGAGTCACAAGTAAAATGGAGATGGTTAACCACTTTGTGAGATTGCTAAGAAAACCCACTAAGAAAACTGACTTGTGAATATGGATACAAAAATCTTAGTAAAATACTGCTGAGCTAAATCTAAAATAGACATAAACATGTATTTACATCAGGAATATAAGATTGGTTTAGTATTTTTAAAAGTCAGAAATGTAATTTGTACCTTAACTGATTGATGGGATAAACACATGTAACCATTTCAGAGATGCAGAAAACATTTTTTTATAAAATTCAACATCCACCCATAAAAACAAAACTCTTGGCAAATTGTAAATAGAACTTTGAAAACTGATAAAGGATATCTAAAAACCTTATATTTAAGGAAGCAAGAGCTTTTTTAAGTTGACAAAGGATAACTTTTAGAAGTATATCATACTAAATGGTTAAAAGATGAAAATTTCTCTTTGAAATAAAAAATAAGACTTCCTTTACTTACCATTGCCCTGGAGGTGCTAGACAGCTCAGTAAAGCAAGAAAAATTCATAAATAAAAGGTATTAAGGATTGGAAAGGAAGAAAGAAAATCCAAAAACAACTATAAGTGAATTGACTTAATAAGAGCTTAGAAAGTTTACTGAATACAAGACTAATATATAAAAATCAATTGCATTTTTATATACCAGCTACAAATAATTTTTAAATTGTCTGAAATAGATAACTTTTAATAGCATTAAAAATATCAAATACCCAGGAATAACAATAGATGAGGCTATCTCCAGGAAGAAGATTAAAACTTTATTCATAGACATCAGAAAAGACATAAATAAATGGAGAAAAAGCCCATGTTCAGACACACTCCTTCACCCTGCTTCTTACTGCTCTGGATATAGCACTCGACCTGGATTCCCAAGTCCCAGTGTCTCAGAAGCCTTCCTTGCACTGTTGTGTGCAATCTTGGACAAGAGCTCACTGTCACCAGCTCTAATGGCCAGGAACACTTACCTGGGGTTGCACAGTAGACCCTGATCTTTGAAAGTCCTGGGGAAGCAACTCATCTCCAAACAGGAGAATAGTCATCGTTTGCAGACAGGTTCAGTCTATTCAAATCACATTCCTTCATTTGACCCTTAGTACAAGCCCATCAGGAAAGGATTTGTATTATTCCCACTTCATATGTGAGAAAGCTGAGGCTCCTCCAGGGTAATGGCAACCAAAGACCCACAGTCTGTCATGGACTCAACCCCAGCGCTTTCGACATCAATGTAATGCAGTCTCTTCTAGAGAAACAATATATTTTTGAGAACAGCCCTGTCCTACCGCATTTATCAGGACAAATGCAGTGTCTTATGGATTCTTGAATCTTTTGACTAGGCAAATCTTTTCCTGATGCCTCTATTCTCAAACAACTGAGTTTCTGTAGGCATTATATTTTACATCTTAAGAAGAGAAGGGATGGAGAGAGAAAAGAAGGGACTTTGCAGTGTTTGCTTCACAAGTTGGCAGCTGATTTTTGTAGACAAGCCAAAATCTCCTTTTCCTGGCCTGTGAAGTGAGATAATAGATTGATTTCTCTCTCTCTCAGTCGTTTGAGGATTCAGTAAAGTAAAACGTGAAAAGAGCTTACTTAGCACAGTGCCTAGCACAGAGTATTTGCTCAATATGTGCTAGCTATCATTATTGGCAGCTACTACACCACAAGAAGATAATCCTGCAGCTTTACAGAGTATCGCTGGGGTCAGGGCAGAGAAAGTCAACACCAGACTGACTGCAGCCTTTTTTCTCCTGGAGGACTACAGTGGGGGGGAGGACACTCAGGAGCTGGCTAAGTTGTTTTGGTTCTCAGCATGTAATTTATAAGATAAGCTATATTGTTTAAGACATCTCCCTTGTTCATTCTTTTATTTTTTTACTCGATAGAACTTTGCTGAAGAGCTGGCTACGTAGCAGTATGCTAGTCACTGAGAACAGAAAGAAATACACCACAAGGTTGCATTGCACAGGGAAGGCTCTGGTGATCATCTCAGGCAGCACAGCTTTGGGATCCAAGACTGTTCTTTTGGAGGAAGACGGGGGAAACTACCAGGTATCATGGGAAAAGTATGAGCTTTTACCCTAGTCGGATTGGCTCAGTGGATAGAGCGTCAGCCTGTGGACCAAAAGGTCCCAGGTTTGATTCCTGTTAAGGGCACATACCTTAGTTGCAAGCTCCTTCCTGGCCTGGGCCCCGGTTAGGGCCTGTGCAGGAGGCTACCAATTGATGTGTTTCTCTCACATTGATGTTTCTCTCTGTCTTTCCCTCTCTCTTCCACTCTTCCTAAAAATCAATGGAAAATTACCCTCGGGTGAGGATTAACAAAGAAAAGAGAAAGGGAATGCCAAAACCGGTTTGGCTCAGTGGATAGAGCGTCGGCCTGTGGACTGAAAGGTCCCAGGTTCGATTCCAGTCAAGGGCATGTACCTTGGTTGCGGGCATATCCCCAGTAGGAGATGTGCAGGAGGCAGCTGATTGATGTTTCTCTCTCATCGATGTTTTTAACTCTCTATCTCCCTTCCTCTCTGTAAAAAATCAATAAAATATATTTTTTTTAAAAAAAGGAAAGGAAAGAGAAAGGGAAGAGCTTTGGTATCAGAGGGATTTGAGGTTTCAATCTATGTAAACTTGAACAAATCCTTCATAATTCTAAACCTCCATTTCTTCATCTGTTAAATGGGAATGATAGCTCACCATGAAGACTTACTATGAAGACTCAGTGTTGTCATTTACATGCAGTACCTGGCCCTCCTCATGAAAATGATCTGGCCCTCTGGCCCTTCAACTTCTCCAGGCCAAGTTACTTAAAAAAAAAAACTCCTTTGTAATTTCATTTTCCTTTTAAATCTGACCTTCATTTGCTATAAAACCTGTTCTTTAACATATAATAATAAAATGCAGAAGTGGGTGGAACACACAGTGTACTTTGCCCCCAACCAGGAAGCCACCCTCCCACTCCTCTTCCCACATAGCCACTGTTGTTTCAAGCACAGACTACAAAGGCTAGTCATCCTTAATTGTCCATAACCAAGCATTTCAGGCCTTCTCTGCTTAGTACATCAAAAGGAGCCCATTTGGTGCAGGTGGACTATTGGCTCTTTATCCCTCAGCAACTGGTCAGACTGTGCGGAGGGAAAAAGGATCTTGTAAGGAAGTTGACTCTAAAGGAATGCTGAGTATGTCGTTCTTGGGCTCTTGATGCATCAGGACAAATGTCCTTTGTCCTCTTCTGGATAGTGATGGCATTGCTTCTTTGTGTCTATTTGAATCCTGCTCTAAACATTGAGAAAGTTGTTGTTTTCATTTATTTACTTAATTGTGTATTCACTTGTTCACGCAGTAAACATTTATTGACCACCAGTTATGTGCCAGATCTGGGGAAATAGCAATGAGAAAGACTGACAGACTAGACCCCTATCCTCATGAAGTTTACATCTTACCATGGTAAATAAACCCCCAAAACCCCACACAAACAAATAAAAAATGAGGGCACTAAACAGGGGAATGTGTAAAAGAGTAATTGGGTAGGACGGGAGGCGATCAGAGTGGTCAGAGTGGGGCTTTTCAGAGGAGGGAATATTTAAATTGAGCCCCGAGGTGCCAATTATGCGAAGAGCCAGGAAAACTCTTTCTAGGCAGATGGAGAAGTAAGTGCAAAGGCCTCTGAGTGGGAGAAGGGCTTGGCGAGTTTAGAGAAATGAAAGGGGTATGAAATGGGAGGGGAGAGGCTGGCAGAAGACAAATTAAGCAGGGTTTTGTAAACTTGGAGAATGGATTTTACTTTAAGTGCAATTCATTCAGTAGTCAACACTGATTGAATGCCTAATATATGTCAGGCACTGTTCTAGGTTCTGGGCATGTAGCAGTAACTTTTGAAAGTTATATTCTAGCAGGGAAGACAGGCAGTAAACAAAATAAGTAAAATAACATTTTTTAGATTGTGCTAAGGGGAATACTTTAGCAAACTAAGAAAAAGAGTTAAGAAATGTTGGGTTACAATTTTAGATAAGAGTGGCCAGATAAGGCTTCACTGAAAAAAACTAGATGTAAATAAAGATTTAAAGTGCCCATGTGCTCTCTAGGGCTTGCCCTGGGCCACTCCAATAATTAGAGGTCAGGGAAGTTAAGAGCATCAGGAAAGGAGAATGGTGAGAAGCATCTGAAAGAATAAAAGGAAAATCAGGCAAGTGTCCTTAAAACTGGAAAATGTTTCAGGGAGGAGAGTGCTCAACAGTGTAAAATGCTACAGATATTGAATACAGTTGAGGACTGAGACACGATCATTGGATTTTGCAATGTGGGCATCATTGGTGACCTTGAGAAGAACAATTTTACTTCTGTAGTGGAAGCAAAACCTGGCAGGGATATATTCAGGAGATGGTTAGAGGAAGGGAACTAGAGACTCTAAATATAGACACTTTCAAGAAGTTTTGCCATATGGTAATGGGATGAAGTGGCCACCTGAGAAGGTAGATCAAAGAGAGTTTTTCATTCAACTTTTAAAAAATGTTTAAACTTACAGAAAAATTGAAAGAATAGTATGACACCCGTATGTATACCCTTCACCTAGTTGCAGAAATTGTTGACATCTTGCCACGTTCGCTTTCTCTCCAGAGAGAGGGTTTTTAAAAAAATATTTTTCAAATTATGAAATATAATGCATATACAGAAAAGTTCACAAAACAAAATATGTAACTCAATAAATGATCACAAAGCAAACACCCATGTAACCACCACCAATATCAAGAAATAGAACACTGCTGGAATCCCCAAAGCTCCTTGTGCGCCCTCCCTCCCATCAAAAGGTAATCACCAACCTGAATTTTTATACATAAGAATGTGCTTGGGTACATCTTTTGATGTACATGTGCATACATTTCTATTGGGTATATTCCTAGGAGCAGAATTGATGTGTATTGGTATATGCAATTTACTTGCATAGCTAATACTAAAGAGTTTTCCCCATTGGTTGAACCAATTTATATTCTCATCTGCAGTGTATGAGTGCTGTTGCTCCACATCCTTTTCCTTCTTTTTTTTTTTTTTTAATACCATTTCAGTGGGTGTGTTGTGGCATATCATTGTGGTTTTAATTTACATTTCTCTGAATACTAATGTTTATTGGCCTTTTAGATATCCTCTTTTGTGAGGTGCCTGTTGAAGTTTTTTATTTTTATTTATTTCAGTGAAGAAGGGAGAGGGAGAGAGAGAGAGAAATATCAATGATGAGAGAATCATTGATTGGCTGCCTTCTGCACACCCCCTACTGGGGATTGAGCCTGAAATCCAGGCATGTACCCTTGACTGGAATCGAACCTGGGACTGTTCAGTCCGCAGGCCTATGCTCTAGCTACTGAACCAAACCAGCTAGGGCAAGCCTGTTGAAGATTTTTGCCCATTAGTAAAATTGGCTTGTTTAACTTTCTGTTATTGATTTGTAGGTGTTTTCCTTATGTACTGGATATTGCACATATCGTCTCTCAATCTGTGCTTTGCGTTTTCATTTCTTAATGCTATCACTGGATAAATAGAAATTCTTCCTTTAAATATAATCAACTGTTTGGTCTTGTGCTTGTATTGTGCTTTTTGAGTTCTATTTAGATACTCTCCTACATAATCTCCCAGAAGTTGTATTGTCCTGATTTTCATATTTAAGGCTATAATCTACCTAGTGTTGAACTTTGTATGTTATCTTTCCTTTTTATAGCATACTAGAGGCCCGGTGCATGAATTTGTGCACCAGTGGGGTCCCTCGGCCTGGCCTGTGGGATCGGGCCTAAACTGGCTCTCTGACATCCCCCGAGGGGTCCCAGATTGCAAGAGGGCACAGGCCAGGCCGAGGTACCCGACCAGTGCACAATTGGGGCCAGTGAGGGATGCGAGAGGTTGGCCAGCCAGGGAAGGACCGTGGGAGGGCTCCAGGGCATGTCCGGCTCATCTCACTCAGTCCTGATCAGCTGGATCCCAGCAGCAAGCTAACCTACTGGTCGGAGCATCTGCCCCCTCGTGGTCAGTGCATGTCATAGTGAGCTGTTGAGCAGCCTTAGCATATCATTAGGATACTACGCTTTGATTGGTTGAACAGCCGACAGGTTGACCGGACACTTAGCATATTAGGCTTTTATTATATAAGATAAGATGGACATCTAATGACCCAGCATCACTTACTGAAAGACTGTCCTATTCCCACTGTCTGTTTTGAAATGCTACCTTTGCTATTAATCAGGTGTCCCTGTGGCAGTTTGTTTCTGGTCTTTGTGTTCTATTCCATTGGTCTATTTTCTTTTCTTGCACCATTACTAGGTGTTTGCAAAGATTATCATAGCCTATTGGGGTTTATAATTCCCTCTTTTTTTTCTTTTTTAACCTGACCTGACACTAAAGTTCCCTCTTTATCCTTGTCCAAATTTGAGAAACTTGAAACTTGTATTTCTGTTATTTTTCTGAAGAATTGTTATGTCATTTCTCTACCTTTACTCCATAATTCAATATTTGAGGAATTAATGTTCATTTGTTTATGGTTAGATATCATTGTTCATATTTTTGGTTTTGGCTTAGTGTTTTTTATAACTGTCTTCATTAAGGACTTAGTACATGAAGTGTATAATTAGCTTTGGGAACAAAAGACTAAACAGCCATGCAATCAATTACCTTGCTAGGCTCAGCAAACACTAGCTGGTTACACTAATGAAAGCATTTATCCAATGAAAAGACTGAGAATAAAATACTAATGCATACGGAAGGAAGCTAGCAAGTTGATTAGGACTGAGTGAAATATAAATACATGATTTATCCAAGATAGGCAATGATATAGAGTCTACTTTAGCAGATACTCTATAAGATCCAGTTCTAAATAATCAAGTGTTTGTTTTTTTCCCAACAGCCCATTACTCTTCCAAAGTATTTAATTATGTGTTCACAATCCCAGTCCAATTTAATAGTCAGTATATTTAATGGAGATGTTAACATTTTGTGGAGGCATTTTGTGTAACATTTGAATATGACTATTTTCAGTGTCAACAATCTTAATACGGTTTGACATGATTTACCAAAGAAGTTGCAGAGAAATGACAAGGGGAAAGAGAAGAGGTTTTTTTCTGTAAAGTGGGGGACCCTAGTCAATTTAGAATGTAGACAGCTGTGAATTATAATGGGTTCCTCTGGGAATTGTTATATTTAAACTAAACTGATGATACAGTAGCTCAGGGAATAATTCCTAGTGCTTTGCAAATGTCGTGGGCAGTTTGCTTCCCTGCATGATGTAAGATAATTTTTTTATCCCTAAAATCATATCTTTAATCCTAGATACCTTGGAACAGTGCAAAGAGCATTGGTTTGCAGTTAGATATGTCTGAGTTTGAATTCTGATACAAATTGGGACAATCCAATGCTTTTTTATTTTGCATGTGTTACTTTTCTAATTGGTTTTGTTTGTTTGTTTGTTTGTTAATCCTCACCAGAAGATATTTTTCCACTGAATTATTTTTTTCTTAGAGAAAGTGGAAAAGAAGGTGAGAGACAGAGAGAAACATCGATATGAGAGAGACACATTGATTGGTTGCCTCCTGTATGGTCCTGACTGGGGCTGGGGATCAAGCACACCCATACCTTTCTCCCCGCTTTCTTGGGTGTGTATCTCTGCTTTCCTTCTTCTAAGCTCTAAGGGTTCTGAGGAAACTTGCAATCAGGAGAGCAGTAGGCAGCAGCAGCTCATCCCAGGCTAACCCCCTGAACCTGTTTCCAAGGTCCCCTTTTCTCTGACTTTCCAGTGGGCTAACAGCAGCCCCATCTTGGCTCACTTCTGTCACTGTGACCTTTACTTCTCAATGAGTGCATGCTGCCCTGCATGGCTCACTTCTTTCCCATAATGTTTCTACTGCCTAGCCTCTCTCCTGTTGCTTCTTCTATACTAAGCCCTTCCTTTGTTTCACTGTCCCCAGCTTTAATAAATGCATTCTCAAAATAAAAATTAAAAGTAGCACAGACTGAAAGCAGGCCGATCACAATTTGAAACTAGGTTTTGTCAACAACTGATCATGTGACCTTGGGCAAATTTCTTAACTTCTTTGAGGCTCTGTGTCCTCATTTGCCATGTGTGGTAAAAATATGATAGCTCATCATCAGCACATTTCCAGGCACACAATAGGTGCTCAAAAAATTTTGCTGAGCACAATAAGTGAATAACATACTTACGATGACTGACATATGGAGGAGATTAATAAATATTAATTTTCTTCCCACTTTCCACCTTTCTCACTTTCAGTTCAGACTATGTGTTGCCCTTTGGTGAATTTTTCTCCTTCAAGATTGCTCCCAGAAGTCACCAAAGCCCATTTTTGACCAGGAAAAAAAAAAAGCAAAAAGGGAGCATGCAGTGGAAATGTACTCACTTTAGCTTCCAATCCCTCAAAGGATAACCCTGTGTTTCTATTTGTTTGGTCAAGAATAAACCTGTCTAGCCAAAACCGGTTTGGCTCAGTAGATAGAGCGTCGGCCTGCGGACTGAAAGGTCCCAGGTTCGATTCCGGTCAAGGGCATGTACCTGGGTTGCGGGCACATCCCCAGTAGGCGATGTGCAGGAGGCAGCTGATCGATGTTTCTCTCTCATCGATGTTTCTAACTCTCTATCTCTCTCCCTTCCTCTCTGTAAAAAATCAATAAAAAAATATATTTAAAAAAAAAGAATAAATCTGTCTAATTTGATTTAGCAGAGAAGTTTTTAATTTTTAAACTGTTTATTTATAGTGTTGTAAATGGATTAATGGATTAGAAGTAACCAACATAGGGCAACCATTACCAAACAGTACATTAAAATCTTCTCCCACTTTTATTAGGAAGACTCCATGGATCAGTGGTTGAGCACATAGCTTTAACCTTTGACCAACCTAGATTGGAGTCCAAAGTCTGTCACTTATTTTCCTTGTGAGCCTGGCAATTAATTTAACCAGTCTGAGCCTCAATCTGTGAAATGTGGCTAATAAGAGTACCCACCTCATGGTTTTTATAAGGGTTGAATGAAATAATTGTTGTGCTAATGGTGGTGCCTAGCACAGGGTTCACTCTCAACAAATCATGGCCATTATCATCATCAACATCTCATTTAATGTAACTCCACAAGATAGCTACTATTATTGCCTCTATTTCACAGACAAGGAATCAGAGTCTTAGATGATGAATATAAAAATATTTAGCAGCCCTAGCTGGTTTGGCTCAGTGGATAGAGTGTTGGCCAGTGGACTGAAAGGTCCCAGGTTCGATTCTGGTTAAGGGCACATGCCTGACTTACAGACTCATTCCCCAGTAGGGGCCTGCAAGAGGCAGCAGATCAATGATTCTCTCTCATCATTGATGTTTCTATCTCCCTCTCCCTCCCTTTCTGATACACACACACACACACACACACACACACACACATTCAGCATACCACCAGGCAAATGGTAAAATCTCAAAATTGGTGAGCTTAAGAAAGAAAAAAATTAATGGTCCCCAACCTGCAGATCAGGATCTGTAATAAGAACTTCAAGTTGGGCACTGACCTTTTATACTTTGCAAGCATTTTGTGTAGGAAGAGGAAACTGATATGAGCTCCCATGTGCCAGAGTCCCTGTACAGCTAGCATGCAAGCATTGTGGATGCTCGGTAAATATTTGCTAACTACGTGGAGCAGGTGAGTACACAGGGGCTCTATTCTGGATCTTCCCTGTCAGGGGCTGTGCCAGGTCCAATTCCTGCCCCAGGCCATCTCTCTTCACTATGACTGTTCTTCCTCACCTCAAACCTTCAGGAAAATCAACTCTGGGCCTTCCTCATGGAAAGATGAGAGTATATTTGCCTGAAGCAAAGTACTTGAGCCTTCCTTGAGATGTCAATCCTGAAAATTTCATCCAAAGATAAAAAACTGGGCTAGTCACATCTAATTGAGAAACTGTGGTAGAGTCTTTATTAAAGGTAAGCACTAGAAAGACTAACATTGTTGGAGATGAGCAGTACTCATGCTGTTTGGAAACAAAGGTGTTTATAAAGACTGAATAAATCAATAATTAAACTTTGAAGACCTTATTTTATTTTTTAAAAAATATTTGGTGCCTTGACTGGAGATCAAACCTGCAACCCTGACCAATTGGGACGATGTTCCAACCAACTGAGCCAGCCACCTGGCCAGGGCTGGATACCTTTGTTTAAACAAACAGATGTTTTTGACTTACAGCAAAATTATAAACATGATCCTAAAAATGCATTCACAAATGATAGTTCTTGGTTGACTAGTAAAATTAATTCCAAATTTGAGAGTCCTTTGGGGGATCATAGTTTTTGTTCTCTTCCTTTTATGTATGTGACAGAACAAACATGTAGGAAAGAACTTGGAAATTTTTTAAATGAAAGCTTGTTTGAAAATCACTTTGTTAGCACTTCAAAGATAGGAACAAAAGTCTAGAAAAAGGAATATTAAAGTAGATAATAGCAGCTTTAGAATTAGACACTCCTTGGCTAGAATGGTAGCGATCTGACCCAATCAATTACTAGTATATGAGGTCAAGCAAGTAACACTCACACACAACCACGTATACATACACACATACCAATCATTGCAGTGAAGTTTACATAGATGGAGACTACAAACTGCTTAGCACAATGATGCGTGGTATACAAGGTGTGTTCAGTAAATGGTAGTAAGAAGGGTTGGAGTTAGAGGCCAAATCCCTTTATAATAAGTTCTTTTATCTAAGGGCTCAAGTCCTCAGAAGATGGTTCCCAGAAACAAGGTTTAATTGATATATTTACAAGGAATAGCCTCGAAGACAGGCAGCTGTGACATGAATCAAGTATAAGATACAGGCCGAAACCGGTTTGGCTCAGTGGATAGAGCGTCGGCCTGCGGACTGAGGGGTCCCAGGTTCGATTCCGGTCGGGGGCATGTGCCTGGGTTGCGGGCATATCCCCAGTGGGAGATGTGCAGGAGGCAGCTGATCAATGTTTCTCTCTCATTGATGTTTCTGACTCTCTGTCTCTCTCCCTTCCTCTCTGTAAAAAATCAATAAAATATATTTTAAAAAAAAAAGTATAAGATACAGGATGAGAAGGAGGTAGGCCCCAAGTCTTGACCCTAACATTTCATCTCTGAGATTTGGGCCCCCATCTGAAAATAAAGTTCCCAGGATTTTTCTGAATAATTTAAAATATGTTGATCATAACTCATATTCATCATGAAGTACTCTTAAAACTATTAATGAGTGCCTCTGTCCTGGCCCTGCATCAGTCATGCCCTAAGAAAAGAGAAACCATGCTGTAAGTGAGGTGCCAAGTTTCCCATCCGTTGGGTTGCAAAGATCTCATGACCTCACAGCCAATCTTGTATCAGATGTCGAGCCACCAACGTTGCAGGGTAGAGGGAGACATGGAGGAGAGCCCTGACTGACACAAGGAAGTTCTAGGTCAGCTTTCCCAGGTCTGTCAAGCAAGGAACCCTTCACCCTCTTTCATCCTCATCAGGAAAATTCACCACCACTCACAACTTTCTTACAGAAGAAATCTCTTTACAAAAGACCCAGGAACGTGGAGGCAGAGGGGAAGCTGGAGGAAGAAGGCTTTTGCTCCACACTTTCTTTTCAGAAAATATTCCTGCAATGAGAGCAGACCTTTTCATCTTCATGTCAGTGCAAACAATTCATATGTTTCATGAGCTCTTCCCTTGCAGCCATGGATAGAGCTCTAGAGTGACTCAAGGCTTGGCTTGAAGCACCTGTCCTCTAATTAATGTGTGACCTTCAGCTGATTGCTACTTCCTTTGAACTATGTCTGCTTCTCAAAGCTAACTAAGCAAAGCCAGGAAGATAGAGGAGACATCACTTCTAAGCAAACCCTGTTGCTCTTAGAAGCCACAGTTTTAGTTTCCAATTAGATTCCATCTTGAATTGGTCTCCAGATTTTTTCCCTGAGTTACTCTAGTCTCCCCTACTGTTGTGAGTGCCACTATCTTCTTCATTTGATAATTTAGTGTCAAGGTCTGAACCCAGCACATAGCTGGTTCTCATGCTTGTTAAAGGACTAACTAGCCCTAGCGATTTGGCTCATTTGGCAGAGCGTCTGGCTTATGGACCAAAGGGTCCCGGGTTTGATTCCAGTCAAGGGCACATACCTTGGTTGCAAGCTCCTCCTCAGCCTGGGTCCTGGTCAGGGCCCGTGCAAGAGGCAACCAATCAATGTGTTTCTTTCACATCGATGTTTCTCTCTGTCTTTCCCTCTCTCTCCCACTCTTCCTAAAAATCAATTGAAAAGTATCCTCGGGTGAGGATTAACCAAAAAAAAAAAAAAGACCTAACTATAAGAATTCATTGTAGCCCAGCTGGTGCGGCTCAGTGGTTGAGCATTGACCTTTGAAGCAGGAGGTCACTGTTTGATTCCCAGTCAGGGCATATGCCCGGGTTGCAGGCTCGTCTCCCAGCAGCGGGTGTGCAGGAGACAGCCAGTCAATGATACTCTCTCATCATTGATGTTTCTCTCTCTCTTACCCTCTCCCTTCCTCTCTAAAATCAATAAAAATATATTTTTAAAAATCAAAATAAATAAAACAAAACTCATTGTAAGCTCCTGATGAAGCCCCCAAAGTATCCAGAACAGTACAAGGCAAGTGCTTAAGAAAAGCATATCGATTAATTCATCTATTCTGAATTTATTATCTCCTCCTCCTGCTTGATTGCATCTTCTCTTTTTTGGGAAGTTGAAATTTCCTGGCATGTTTTCCATTCACCAACTGCTAATACAAACTGCCATATTCTTGGAGACTTCTGGGATCTCCTCTATAGGTAGTACTTCTGGATTTAGCAAATGAAAATACAGGTCATCAAGTTAAATTTGAATTTCAGATAAACAACAAATAAATTTTTGAGATATATATTATATATATATATATATATATATATATATATATATATATATATATCCCATAAAACATTTGGGTAATACTATAATACTATTCTAGCATTTTTTTCACTGTTTAACTGAAATTCAAATGTAGCTGAGGTTTGTATTTCATCTGGCAGCCCTCCTTAGAGGATCTCACCCCAAGAACCAACACCAACATGCAAGTTGTCTTTTCTCAAAAGTATTCCCTTGAGGCTCTGGCTCATTAATTAGTCCTTTTTCAAACACCTCTGAGGAGACAGCTAGTAGTTGTCTTCCTTCAAGCATAGGCCTTGCTCAGAGCCATGTGCTCAGGAAGAGAGAATAAGCCACCCAGTTTCCTGCTAGATCTCAGACTTCCTTCATTCCGCCAGTGAGCTGCTCTCTCTTGCCTTAGTCGTGGGATAGATGATTGGATATTTCATCATTGCTAAGAAATGAGAACATCCCAACACTATGAGTAGGTTTTACCTGCACTGCACCTGAAGCCAGTTCATCCTTACAAATCTCTCTGCTGCTGTCATTGAAACAGAAACCTCACCTGCTTCTCCAAACACTGAAGACATTTTTTAAAACCTACCTTTTGTGTGTCTCCTAGTGTGCCGAGTCACAAAATCCTAGTTTTGTTCTTATCACTGTTATTTCTTGGACCTGCGAATGTGGTATGTCATCATCAGAGGCCTGGATTGCAGCAACAGCAGCCCAGCCCTCTGGTTCCCTGCATTTGTGCAACTTCTAGCAAATTTACCCTTATATAGTGTCCTTTTCCCACCTGGGATTCCCGTTCGGGTAAAGCTGGCACGAGGCTCTATTTCCTGTTTAACCAATCAATACCAGGCTCTACAGCTCAGCCTTCAAGGCTCCAAGTCTACGTAGTGTCCTCTCCGTGTCTGCCTTCTGTACAGTGATGCAATCCAGTTTCTATTTGCCAATCCCTGGGCCTCAATCCCTGCTCCTGGCGACAGCCCCATCATTATATTTGCCTTGAGTCCCTAAATCCCTTCCTCCTCCTCCTCTGAGTCAATCCATGTCCCTAGCCTCCTTCAAAACCCAGCCCATTACCAGATAACAAAGCTGCTCCTGGGGTGGAGAAGTCCTTTCCAAAGGGAAGAAAGCGAACGAGGAAAACATAAAGGAATTGTTCAGTAGATTTGATTACACAAGAATGAAAAGCTTCTTTATGTCAAAATGTACTATAAACAAAACAAGAGAATCTAGGAAAAAAGTTTGCTACATATAATAGACAAAGTTAATATTCTTAATATCATTTTCTAAATCAGTAAGAAAAATAAAAGATATTCGTGTGTGACACAGAAATACAATGTAGAAGAGGCCAAAAACATGAAAAACGATAAAACCTCAGTAGTCTTAGAGAATGCAAATTCAAATAACAATGATCTTCCCTTTCTTTTTATGAAATGGGCATTTTTTTTATTATTATTATTATTAGTTAAGGTATTACAGATGTGTCCTCATCCCCCCCATTAACCCCCAACCTCCCCCCCACACACAAACTCATGCTCCCATCCCTCTTGTTGTCCATGTCCATTGGTTTGGCTTATATACATGTATACAAGTCCTTCGGTTGATCTCTTCCCCTTACCCCCGCCCTCCCCTACTTTCCTTCTGGGGATTGATAGCCTGATCGCTGTTTCTCAGTCTTTGGGTCTGTCCCTTTTCATCAGTCTATGTTGTTCTCTATAATCCACAAATGAGTGAGATCATGTGGTATTTATCTTTCTCTGACTGGCTTATTTCACTTAGCATAATGCTCTCCAGTTCCATCCATGCTGTTGCAAAAGGCAAGAGTTCCTTTTTTTTTACCGCAGCATAGTATTCCATTGTGTATATGTACCACAGTTTTCTAATCCACTCATCTGCTGATGGGCACTTAGGCTGTTTCCAAATCTTAGCTATGGTGAATTGTGCTGCTATGAACATAGGGGTGCATATATCCTTTCTGATTGGCGTTTCTAGTTTCTTGGGATATATTCCTAGTAGTGGGATCACTGGGTCAAATGGGAGTTCCATTTTTAGTCTTCTGAGGTAGCTCCATATTGTTTTCCACAGTGGCTGCACCAGTCTGCATTCCCACCAGCAGTGCAGAAGGGTTCCTTTTTCTCCACATCCTCTCCAACACTTGTTGTTTGTTGAGTTGTTGGTGATAGCCATTCTGACAGGTGTGAGATGATAACGCATTGTTGTTTTGATTTGCATCTCTCGTATAATTAGTGACTTTGAGCATGTTTTCATATGTCTTTCGGCCTTCTGTATGTCCTCTTTCGAAAAGTGTCTATCTAGGTCCGTTGCCCACTTTTTTATTGGATTGTTTATCTTCCTTTTGTTAAGTTTCATGAGATCCCTGTAAATGTTGGAAATTAAACCCTTATCGGTGGTATCATTGGCAAATATGTTCTCCCATGTAGTGCGTCTTCTTGTTGTTTTGTTGATGGTTTCCTTTGCTGTGCAAAAGCTTTTTATTTTGATGTAGTCCCATTTGTTTATTTTCTCTTTAGTTTCCATTGCCCTAGGAGCATTATCAGAGAAGAAATTTCTTCGGCATATGTTTGCGATTTCGCTGCCTGTGGATTCCTCTAGTATTTTTATGGTTTCGAAATGGGCATTTTTAAAAACGATGGTACTCAATGTCGATTTGAGTGTTAAGAACAGGATCTTTCATACATTCTTTAGCAATCAATGTCAGGATGTTCTTTCTTGTCCTTTAAAATAGTATAGGTTTGAAAAATCTCATTACTTTTTACGCTATTAGCAGTGTTTTCCAATATTTCTACAATAAGTATGTATCCTGTTTACACTTTAAAATATATGAAAATGCATTTTTTTTTAAAAAAAATCTTATAAAAATTAAAGGGAAGATGAGGGAGGAGAAGGAAAGTATATTATCTTAATGGACTCAGTTTAGGAATCTCTGATTGCCACTAACAAGCTTTGATTAAACGTTCAAGGCTAGAATCCTCACCTCAGAGAGCTGTTAGGATTAAAACAGAAAGTAAGTATGTAACCTGCTACCATAGTATCTAACACTTTGTAAACATTCAAAAAACAGTGGTCTCATTATTATCTATTGTATTCTAAGCATATAGTTTGTGTTCTGCATGTAGTAGGTGCTCAATTAAAATATCTTCCTGATAGTGTGTTTTTTCATTGATACCTTTAATATTCTTCCCTGCTGACCTCATTCTGTCTTTCCCTTTTCCTTTCCTCCTGCCTGCTCCACATCTGTCCTATCCATCCCGTTTCTCCTTCTCATCACACTCTCTATCTTATGGAACACTCTTTCACAGGTACTCTGAACAGCATTTTTCAAAACCCTACTCCAATAGCCACTGATTTGTCAGCCTTACCTGAAGGTCAGTAGCAGTGACAATGGGCCTGGTCTTCTCTTCACTTGCTCCTTATGTTAACACCTGGCTTGAAACTCATCTGTCCTAGGGATGCCTCCTATCCTTGACAGCACCTGAGTCTGATCACCTGGGAGCTTCCTGGTGGCCTGGGACATGTTTGTCTGCGGGCCTTTTCTTTCCTCCAGGCGGAGGCTAATTCTATGTTACTTAGTATGCTTCCTGCATGTTTTGTGTTAATCAGTCCTATAAATTAAGTTTATAGCATTTTCTAGTCAGCAAAATATCTTCCCTTCCCTTCCTCTTTGCCCCCTTTTCACCTCTTCCACTCCTTTATCCTCCCCCTGAGAATATAACTACGATTTTTTTTTCTCTGACATGAATTTATATTTACTTGGGGAAAGTAGGATGAATACTTTTGTGCCTCTGATCCATAAGGCATAATACTGACTATATGTCCTTGTATTATTTCAGAAACATACACTGGACACTTTAGGGTGACTGATAAGAGATAACAGCAGAATGTGATCACGCAACAAGCATTGGATTCTCCCCTCCATATCCTCATACTTATTAAGGTAGATGACTCTGGAGTTTGCCATTAGAACAGATTTTTTTTAAAAATATATATTTTATTGATTTTTTTTTAATAGAGAGGAAGGAAGAGGGATAGAGAGTTAGAAACATTGATGGGAGAGAAACATTGATCAGCTGCCTCCTGCACATGTCCTACCAGGGGTGTGCCTGCAGCCAAGGTACATGCCCTTGACCGGAATCGAACCTGGGACCTTTCAGTCCACAGGCCGACGCTCTATCCACTGAACCAAACTGGTTAGGGCCATTAGAACAGATTTGAATTCTGTCTCCAATACTGTACTCTCTGAGCTTTAGCTTCTTTTTTTTTTTTTTTTAATTTTTTTTTTTTTATTGCTTAAAGTATTACAAAGGGTATTACATATGTATCCATTTTATCCCCCCGCCCTAGACAGTCCCCTAGCCTCCCCTATCACCCAGTGTCTTATGTCCATTGGTTATGCTTATATGCATGCATACAAGTCCTTTAGTTGATCTCTTACCCCCCTACCTCCTGCCCCCCAACCCTCCCCGGCCTTCCCGCTGCAGCTCGACAATCTGTTTGAGGCAGCTCTGCCTCTGTATCTATTATTGTTCAAAAGTTTATAATGGTCTCTATTGTCCACGAATGAGTGAGATCATGTGGTATTTTTCCTTTATTGACTGGCTTATTTCACTTAGCATAATGCTCTCCAGTTCCATCCATGCCGTTGCAAATGGTAAGAGTTCCTTCCTTTTTACAGCAGCATAGTATTCCATCGTGTAGATGTACCACAGTTTTCTAATCCATTCATCTACTGATGGGCACTTAGGCTGTTTCCAGATCTTAGCTATGGTGAATTGTGCTGCTATGAACATAGGGGTGCATATATCCTTTCTGATTGGTGTTTCTGGTTTCTTGGGATATATTCCTAGAAGTGGGATCACAGGGTCAAATGGGAGTTCCATTTTCAGTTTTTTAAGGAAACTCCATACTGTCTTCCATAGTGGCTGCACCAGTCTGCATTCCCACCAGCAGTGCACAAGTGTTCCTTTTTCTCCACATCCTCTCCAGCACTTGTCGTTTGTTGATTTGTTGATGATAGCCAGTCTGACAGGTGTGAGATGGTACCTCATTGCTGTTTTGATTTGCATCTCTCGGATGATTAGTGACTTTGAGCATGTTTTCATATGTCTCTTGGCTTTCTGAATGTCCTCTTTTGAAAGGTGTCTATTTAGGTCCTTTGCCCATTTTTTGATTGGATTGTTTATCTTCCTTTTGTTAAGTTGTATGAGTTCCCTATAAATTTTGGAGATTAGGCCCTTATCAGATATGTCATTGGCAAATATGTTTTCCCACACAGTGGGTTTTCTCGTTGTTTTGTTGATGGTTTCTTTTGCTGTGCAGAAGCTTTTTATTTTGATGTAGTCCCATTTGTTCATTTTTTCTTTAGTTTCAAGTGCCCTAGGAGCTGTATCAGTGAAGAAATTGCTTCGGCATATGTCTGAGATTTTCTTGCCTTTGGATTCTTCTAGAATTTTTATGGTATCCTGTCGTACATTTAAGTCCTTTATCCATTTTGAGTTTATTTTTGTGTATGGTGTAAGTTGGTGGTCTAGTTTCATTTTCTTGCATATATCTGTCCAATTTTCCCAACACCATTTATTGAAGAGACTATCTTGGCTCCATTGTATGTTCTTGCCTCCTTTGTCAAATATTAATTGAGCATATTGGTTCGGGCCGATTTCTGGGCTCTCTATTCTATTCCATTGATCTATATGCCTATTCTTGTGCCAGTACCAGGCAGTTTTGAGAACAGTGGCTTTGTAATACAACTTGATATCTGGTATTGAGATCCCACCTACTTTGTTCTTTTTCAGGATTGCTGTAGCTATTCGGGGTCTTTTTTTATTCCAGATGAATTTTTGGAAAGTTCGTTCTAGATCTCTGAAGTATGCTGTTGGTACTTTAATGGGAAGTGCGTTGAATTTATAGATTGTTTTGGGTAGTATGGACATTTTGATGATGTTGATTCTACCAATCCATGAACACGGTATGTTCTTCCATCTGTTTATGTCTTCCTCTATGTCTTTTTTCAACGTCCTGTAGTTTTCTGAGTAGAGGTCTTTTACCTCTTTAGTTAAGTTTATTCCTAGGTAGCTTAGTTTTTTCGGTGCAATGGTAAACGGGATTGTTTTTATAATCTCTCTTTCTGAAAGTTCACTATTGGTGTATAGAAATGCCTCAGATTTCTTGGGGTTAATTTTGTATCCTGCTACATTGCCAAATTCATGTATTAAGTCTAGTAGCTTTTTGATGGAATCTCTAGGGTTTTGTATGTATAATATCATGTCGTCTGCATATAAGGACAGTTTTACTTCCTCTTTTCCAATTTGGATGCCTTTTATTTCTTCTTCTTGCCGAATTGCAATGGCTAACACTTCCAGTACTATGTTGAACAGGAGTGGTGAGAGGGGGCATCCCTGTCTTGTTCCTGTTCTTAGGGGAAATGGTGTTAGTTTTTGTTGAGCTTTAGCTTCTTTGGTTGTAAAAAGATGATAACATCTCTCTCAATCGGTGGGAATTAAATGTGTGTAATGGATATAAAACACAATCTAACAGACTATGTATAGGGACACTCCCTAACACAAGGCAAAAATGTGAACTTCCCCTTCCCTTTTCAAGATTCATTTATTCTGTGGTAATTTATAATCCAGTGGACAAAAACAAGATCTACATAGATGAAGTAAACACTAAACACAAAATGAATTTATCAAACACAAAAAATGACTGTAAGCTCTTTGCAAACATTACCTCATTTAATCCTCACAACCGGTATATTATAATGCCAAATTTAAGATGAGGACATTGACATCCCTACAGGTGACACAGTCAGAGGTGGAGCCCAGGCAATCTGGTCCTAGTGCTCATGCTCCACAGCATTGCATCATACTCCTCTCACTCATGCCTTGCACGTAGTAGAAACTGAAGATATATATTTAAGTATCTTTTTCCAACTCCTTTGACCAAATCCAAAAGAACCACCACGTGTTCACTATTCTTCGATCAAAACAGTTGGCTGCTGCCCAGTGAGGTGGCTCAGTGATTGAGTGTTGACCTATGAACCAGGAAGTCACAGTTCGATTCCCAGTCAGGGTACATGCCCTGAGTTGCAAATTCGATCCCCAGTGGGGCGAGTAAAGGAGGCAGCCAGTCAATGATTCTCTCTCATCATTGATGTTTCTATCTCTCTCTCCCTCTTCCTTCCTCTCTGAAGTAAATAAAAATATGTTAAAAAATAAATAAAAAACAGTTGGCTGCTTTGCATATTGGCTAAAATTCCAACCCAGTCTGGTGCAGAGGAGCCAGGGAAAAACTGAGGTATCTCTTACTGACAAGAGCTCATTCCCCTAGGACTAATGACTCTGTAATAATAAACACCCTAGGGTGTAAAGAGGGTGACAGTTTTTAAAGGTCCCTTTGGACTCCACACTCTTTTTCAAAAAGAGATAATTTGGAAAGCCCTTTTATATTTGTTTTCTTATTTAATTCTCAAAACTATGCCCTGACCAGTTTGGCTCAGTGGATAGAGCTTCGGCCTGCAGACTGAAGGGTCCCAGATTCAATTCTGGTCAAGGGCATGTACCTTGGTTGCGGGCACATCCCCAGTAGGGGGTGTGCAGGAGGCAGCTGATCGATGTTTCTAACTCTCTATCCCTCTCCCTTCCTCGCTGTAAAAAATCAATAAAATATATTTCTTTAAAAAAACTACTTTATGAAGTATCATTTATAGGCTTAATTTATACTGATGGGGAAACGAGGGCTCCTAAATGTTGAGTTCCCCAAGGTCGGCTCGCCAGGAAGTGACAGGATTTGAACTTTGGACTGTCCAAAGCCACTGATGTTTCCATTCTCCAGCTCTTAGAGATGGTGATATCCATACGGCTTGGCTGGGAATCTTCCCCTATCCACACAAAGCCCAGACTCCTCACCTGTGGAGGAGGTCTGGTAACTTGTGTGAACCCATGTGTACTGTGGAGTGTGAATCTATCTTTAGGAACATTTGCAAGCACTCTGTGTTCTCAATCAGCAACGAAGGGGTAACTCTGGCAATAACATTTTTTTTCTTAAAACAGAACATTAAGAGTAAGTCTTCTGTACACCAAGTTAGTAGCTCTGATTTAAAGCCAGGATAAGGGGCAGAGAGCATTTTGTTCTAGCTAGTCTGTGGTTCTATCCATCAAATTAATGGTACCAAAATACTTTGAAGGTTCAGGCTGACTATATAAAAAACTCATTGTGGCCCTAATCTGTTTGGCTCAGCAGATAGAGCACCGACCCGAGGACTGAAAGGTCCCAAGTTCAATTCCGGTCAAGGGCAGGTACCTCAGTTGCAGGCTAGATCCCCAACACTGGTTGGGGCACATGCAGGAGACAATCTATCAATGTGTCTCCCTCACATTGATGTTTCTCTCTCTGTGTCTCTTCCCCTCCCTTTCACTCTCTCTAAGGATCAATGAAAACATATCTACAGGTGAGGATTAACAAACACACACACACACAAAAAAAAAACTCATTGTGGAAGCCCTGGACTTCAATTGTATTTAACCCTGGTTCAATAGTGTTATCTCATCTTGTTGGGTAGGTTTTGCTGTGAGTGCCTCATTAAGACATTTGAGCCCTAGCCGGCCTGGCTCAGTGGTTGAGCATGGACCTATGAACAAAGAGGTCATGGTTCTATTCTCGGTGAGGGCACATGCCAGGTTTTGGGCTCAATCCCCAGTGTGGGGCATGCAGGAAGCAGCCAATCAATAATTCTCTCTTATCATTGGTGTCTCTATCTCTCTCCCTCTCCCTTCCTCTCTGAAATCAATATGTGTGTGTGTGTGTGTGTGTGTGTATATATATATACACACACACACACTAGAGGCCTGGTGCAAGAAATTTGTGCACTGGGGGGTGGGGTTCCCTCAGCCCAGCCTGCCCCTCTCACAGTTCCAGAAACCCTCAGTGGATGTCCTACTGACGGCCACAGTCTGGCAGCAGAGTCTCAGAGCAGGCGTCCCGTGTGTGTGTGTGTGTGTGTGTGTGTGTGTGTGTGTGTGTGTGTCCGCTGGGGGCCTGCTCCCAGCCACACCGTGGAGGCTTGGAGCAGGCGCCCCTCTGTGTTGATCTCTCAGGCTCCTGGCCTCCACTGCGTGTTGTTCTCTCCCTTGAGCTGTGGCCAGGGTGGGGTGCTGCCTGCAGGCTGCGCTTTCCTGTTCACAGATCGCTGTGGAGACCCAGGGGCAGGCCCTGCTGGGTGCGGCCTGTGGGCCATGCTTTCCTGCTCACGGATCGCCACAGCGATCAAGGAGCAGGCCCTGCTGGGGGCTGCCTGCTGGGTGCTGCCTGCAGGCAGCACTTTCCTGCTCATGGATTGCCACGGTGACCAGGGAGCAGGCCCTGCTGGGTGCTGCCTGCTGGGGGCTGCATGCGGGCAGTGATTTCCTGCTCACAGATCACCGCTTGCAGATTGCCATGGCAACTCGGGAGAAGGCCCTCCTGGGAGGCCCAGATGGCGGCGCACAGGGGAGACAAGGATGGAGGCTGGCTGCGGCAGATCACGCTGTCCTGCCCTGCCTGCAGTATGCAAATTTAACGGCCATCTTTGTTGGGTTAATTTGAATATTCTTCTGATTGGCTGATGGGCGTAGCGAAGGTATGATCAATTAGCATCTTTGTATATATATTAGAGGCCTAGTGCATGAAATTCATGCATGGGGCGGTGGGGGGGGGGGTTGTCCCTCAGCCTGGCCTGACCCTCTCGCAATCCATGACCCCTCAGGTAGGGTCCCTAGGCCTGGCAGGCTGTCACAGACTATCAGGGCTTTCCTTCCCCTGGCTGCCAGCAGCTGGCCCCGCCCCTGCCACTGCCAGACATCCCTCTCACAGTCGGGGGCTCTTACAGACTGGAGCTCTTGCAGTCTGAGACCCCTCACTCCTTAGTGCCTGCCTGCAGCAGAGGCGGGAGAGGCTGCCATTACTGCCGCTGTGCTTGCCAGCCATGAGCCTGACTTCTGAGCACAGGGGCAGTGGTGGAAGCCTCTCCCACCTCTGAGGCAGTGCTAAGGAGCAGTGAGCCCTGCTTCTGGCTGAGAAGCACTCCCACAGGGGGAGCACACTAACCACCAGGGGGCAGCTCCTTGCATTGAGTGTCTGCCCCCGGGTGGTCATTGCGCATTATGGCGACCAGTCATTCTGTCATCCGGTCGATTTGCATATTGGCCTTTTATTATATAGGATCTGGACATTCGTGGATGTGGCTACGAATATGGTTGACACCTCTGATATAATATGTCTCATTGAAGTCATCATGGACACTGACTTCTCTTGAAATAAACAATGTAACTACTAGAAGTTTCACAAATGTATATTTTTAAGTAGAATTGTTATTGCATTTAAAAAGACCAAAACAATTCCATCTCACGGCATTTTTTAAAATCCTCACCTAAAGCTATGTTTATTGATTTTTAGAAAGAGTGGTAGGGAGAGAGAGAGAAACATAGATGTGAGAGAGAAACATCAATTGATTGCATGCGGTATGAGCCCTGAGCAGGGATCAAACCTGAAACCTAGGTATGTGCCCTGACCAGGAATCAAACTCGAAAACTTTTGGTGTATGGGACGATGCTTAAAAAAAAAAAAAGTAATAATCAATGTAGAAAAATTGTACAAAACAAAGTTATAAAGCAAAGCAATAAAAGAAATCAGCCCAGCCCAGCTGGTATGGCTTAGTGGTTGAGTGTCAACCCATGAACCATGAGGTCATGGTGCGATTCCTTAGAAATATGTATTTGTGGGTTTGATCCCGAGTAGGGGTCGTGTAGGAGGCAGCTGACACATGCTTCCCTCTCATCATTGATGTTTCTATCTCTCCCTCTTCCTTCCTCTCTCTGAAATCAATAAAAATAAACACATATTTAAATCACCCCAGAGACGGTTTATTTCCTTTCCTGGGATACTATCTTAAAATATAGATTCCAGGATTTTACCCTGAATCAACATAATCAGAGTGTCTATGGGGAAACCTAGATATGCATTTTTAACCAGCATGCCAGGTAAACCACATCCTAGTGAAGGCTCTAGTTAGCATAAGCAAAGCATCTATGGGGTGATTAATTCAAAAATAAATTGATTGCAAAATATACACCCTGGTTCCTGATGAATTATCTTGCTATATAAGGTAATTTAGTTTTATACCCCTTTATCGTTTTTTAAAAAATATATATTTTTATTAATTTCAGAGAGGAAGGAAGAGGGAGAGAGAGATAGAAACATCAATGATGAGAGAGAATCATTGATTGGCTACCTCCTGCACCCCCCACACTGGGAATCAAGCCTGCAACCGGGCATGTGCCCTCACCGGTAACTGAACCATGACCTCCTGGTTCATAGGTTCAACCATTGAGCTCAACCATTGAGCCATGCCAGCTGGGCCCTTTACTGCTTTTTTGTCATTTAGATTTATTAGCTTTTTTTTTTTTTAAATATATTTTATTGATTTTTACAGAGAGAAAGGGAGAGAGATAGAGAGATAGAAACATCGATGAGAGAGAAACATCGATCAGCTGCCTCCTGCACATTTCCTACTGGGGATGTGCCCGCAACCCAGGTATATGCCCTTGACCGGAATCGAACCTGGGACCTTTCAGTCCACAGGCCGACGCTCTATCCACTGAGCCAAACCGGTTTCGGCCAGATTTATTAGCTTTTTAAATAGAAATTCTGGCTCAGTATACCTATGGAAGTCATCGGAATAAAAAAATAAGAATTATCAGTTACAGGATTCTATTATTATTATTTTGATTTGGGAATTTATGTGAAAATTCTTATAGTAGTAGGAAAAGAACTTTTATTATTTTTATGGATACTTAGACAGGGGAAGGTCATAGGGCGAAGCTAACAGCAAGAATAAAGCAAGTAAATATCACTAAAATAAAATGTAAAATTTTATTTTAGTGATATTTAAATGTGTGAAAAGAAAAACACAAAACATATGAAAAGACTACATCATATGTCATCAGAAAAATGCAAATTATAAAAACAATGAGATTCTACTACACACCTATTAAAGTAGCCAAAATCCAGAACACTGACAACTCTAAATGCTGGTCATGATGTGGAGCAACGGGAACTCCATTGCTGGTAGGAATATAAATTGGTACAGTTTGCAGTTTCTTTCTTTTTTTTTTTTTAAACAAAAACAATTCAACCTCATTTATTGTCATCTTGTAGTAACTCAAGGGCATTGTATGACTAAATGGGTAAGAAATATTCTCCCAACAAAGGACACAAAAAACACAAACTGTATTGCTTCTAAGTAATTCCTCACTTCGTTAAGTCATTTCTAGGTGGAGACACTTTGGAGCAGAGTAATATTATCTCCTTTTAGCATGATCGGGCCTAGTTGTTTTCTTGACTTTGTTTTAGAATGAATCTCTTCTGCATCATCTAATATGAGGTTCATATACTCATCAAAGCCAATGATACAGCCTTCTATCCGCATATCCACTTGTTCATAAGGCCACACCTGAATCCGAGATCTATTTTGGCCCTGGCCACGGTACGCCATAGTGGAAGCTAACAAAGACCACATGAAGCCGCACGCTCTCTCGGAGCCACTTCTGGAATAAAGAACCTGAAGCGGCAGTTTGCAGTTTCTTAAAAAACTAAACATACCCTTGCCATACAATTCAGCAATCGTGCTCCTTGGTATTTACTCAAAGGAACTGAAAATTTATGTCCTCATGAAAACCTGTACACGAATGTTTATAGCAGTTTTATTCATAATTGCTAAAACTTGGAAACAACCAAGATATTCTACAGTAAGTGAATGGAGAGATAAACAGTGACACTTCCAAACAATGGAATATTATTCAGCACTAAAAAGAAATGAGCTATCAAGTTGTGAAAAGACATGGAGGAATCTGAAATGCATATTACTAAGTGAAAGAAACCAGTTTGAAAAGGCTACATGCTGTGTGATTTCAAGTATATGATTCTGGAAAAGGCAAAACTATGGAGATATAAAATGGTCAGTTGTTAAGGGGAAAGGAGGGTGAGTAGGTGAAGCACAGAAGACTCTTAGGACAGTGAAGCTCCTTCATATGATATTGTAATAGTGGATACATGTCATCATACATTTGTCCAAACCCATAGTATGTACAACACCAAGTGTGGAGCCTAATGTAAACTATGGACTTTGGATAATAATGATGTCAATTTAGGTACAACAACTGTAACAAATATACTACTCTTATGGAGGATGTTGATAATGGGAGAGACTATGCATGTGTGAGGGCCAAGGTATGAGAAAACTCTATACCCTCCTCTCAATTTTTCTGTGAACCTATAACTCCTCAAAAAAAAGTTTATATTAAAAAATGAAAGAGAAACACAAATAACATGATATAGGGCTTCAAAAGAGGAAGAATTTTGTTAATTATGCATTCATTCTTTCAACAGACATTTATTGAACACCCATTATTACCAGGTACTGCTAATAAAGAAAAGGAATGTCTGGGGGAAATTTTTTTTATTCTGAGGTCTAATCTATACTAATAAAAGCCTAGGTGGTCCTCGTGCCCTCTCATGAAGCCCTCACGTCATCACAAGATGGCCACCACAAGATGGCCAGCAGAGGAGGGCATTTGTGAGCAATCAGGCTAGCAGGGGAGGGCATTTGGGGGCAACCAGGCCAGCAGGGGAGGGCAGTTGTGAGCAATTGGGCCGGCAGGGGAGGGCAGTTGGGAGCAATCGGGCCAGCAGGGGCGCAGTTAGGCGTCAATCAGGCTGGCAGAGGAGTGGTTAGGGGGTGATCAGGCTGGCAGGCAGAAGCAGTTAGGGGCAATCAGGCAGGCAGGCAGGCGAGTGGTTAGGACAGTTGGACATCCCCTGAGTGGTCCCAGATTGGAGAGGGTGCAAGTTGGGCTGAGGGGACACCCCCCCCCACCCCCCACATGAATTTCGTGCACAATTACCAGGCCTCTAGTTAACATATAACAATGGAAAATTTGAACAATATTGTTGTTTGCCAAAAATTATTTCCAGGACTTCAAAGTCTATCTGTCCAGACCTGCTTGGAAGGGAATGTGTTGTAATTACAGAATTTTACATCAAATGATAGTTTCATGAAGGATGGAGAGAAAAAAATAGACATTTTTTCATTTCCCAGTAAATGTTAAGCATTGTGATACCAGCTTTACAGAATTTATCTCCCTTAATCCTTACAACTTCCAGGGAGGGAGGAAAGTCTTTTTATCTCTAATTTACAGATGAGGAGTCTGAGGCTTAACTGTTGAAATAACTTGCCTGAAGTCATACACAAAGTGGTTGGGACTATAGTGAAATTAATTCTACTAATTCTGTTGTGAGTAAATTAATACAGAAGTTTTAATGGTGGTGTCGCTATAAAAACAATACTTATGATCTCAGGATTGTTTAAATGTTTTTCAAATTTATTGTTTTTAGGAAAATTAAACAATTTTGGTAGGGGAGACTGTAGTTACCAAAGCATAAACTGTCCACAAAAAACAATCACAAAAGAGGAAACTCTCAGAAATGCTCAATCATTGCTTAACATCCAACTCTTTTCTCCTACGATTTGTAGTTACCCCATTTGCCTTAATGTTCTTCCAATAATCAGATATTGTGCTGGGTAAACTTGTTCCCATAGTTTATTTATTGAATTATCAGTATCTTTAACAGAGAGCATCAAGATAGTGAATGTTAAACTTGAGGAAGTATTTATGTTTTCTATTATTAGCAGACCCCTGGAATTAAACTAGTCCAAAGAAAGAGACCAGCAGAACAGCCCAGTTAATAGCAGATTAGGACCACAGCCATTCAGCTCTGTGGGTAGAGCGTCAGCCTGCAGACTGAGGGGTCCGAGGTTTGATTCCAGTCAAGAACACATGCCCTGGTTGTGGGCTCGATCCCCAGTGGAGGGCATACAGGAGGGAGCCAATCAATGATTCTCTCCCATCATTGATGTTTCTATCTTTCTCTCCCTCTCCTTTCCTTTCTGAAATCAATAAAAATATATATTTTTTAAAAATAGCAGATTAGGCATAAAATGGTAGATGCAAAATGGATGGTTACAATTCTGAAATTACCCATGTTTGTGGAGTATTGATCCATAAAGTGAATTTGTATCATTATTCATGAACTCTCTGTATTTCAGATTTTGTGACTTTCTATGAAGCTTGGACTATTCCTACTCTTGGGATTGAACTATATTGAAGTGGTAGCGCACTCCATTAGGATAGTTTCTGTAAGGAGAGCAGTTAGTGTGTTGATAAACAGAATTTAAATGAGTACATTTGAAGATCTAATGGATTTATTAAATAATTCATGAGTTGGGTGGGATCTCATCTATCAAGTAGAGAGGTTATTTACTCTGGAGGGGTTATACAAGATGGAAGGCTTTTATAGAAAGAAGGGTGGGACAAGGAAATCAACAAGAGAAAAATGAAAGTTCATTGGAGGAAAGAGTTCAGGTGACGACAACTTCTCATTGGCTAAGCTGTGGTGTTTCCATTGGCTGGGCTTGTTGCTGGGTGAAAGAAAAATCCTCTTTCCTCCTGCTGGAGCAATAAATATTTGCATATTCTGCTTGGGAGTGTAAGGGGCCTCTTTTCCTGTTGGAATCCATAACTGAATTAACTGATACTGTAATTGACATGGACTTCCTGTTTGGGGTAATTGACAATGGGAATGGTAGAGCACGAAAGCTTCCCTCTCTATGGGTCTTTCTGACTCTAGTTTCAGTTGAGGTTTCCTGTTTTAATTTTCCCAAGTTCTAGATCAAGAAGTTGTAAGTGATCTAATGAAGGGTCGACTGTTGGAAAGGTAGAACCATCATCAGGAAGAGTCAAAATAGCATGATTAGGTGCAGGCAGGGAGGAGACCTAAGGGTCATGGAGAGAGAATAGAGAGGAAGACCTGTGTTGACAGACTTGTCCCTGTGGCTGGGAGTGCCACTACCTCTGGTGCTTAATGTTTCCTATTTGCCCACTAGATCCACTCTTCACTTTCCTTCCCCACTCCATGTCTAGAGCGTCAGTGCCTTCCAGCTCTCAATTCGGTTAGCATAAAGAAAAGCCCTGGTCTGAGAGTGGGGGAAAGACAGGAAAGGAAGGCAGGGAGAGGTGCTTATTCTCTTGGCTTCCTCCCTGCAGGGCCACTTCTGGCTGACTGAGTCCCTCAACCTGTGCTGGGCTGCATATCTGGCACTTTGGCCAGACGGGTCATGCTGTGCTGTCTGTTCCTAAAACACATAGATAGGAAGGTACCTACATCAGGCCAGGCCTTGAGATATGGTCTCATGGCCCCTTCCCAGCACGTAGGCCTTCTTTCTCAGAAGGCCCAGAAGTCTCATTCCAAATTTGGGAGACAAAAGACTGGAAAAAGTATAAATAAAGAGAGTTTCCTCCATATTGGGGGCCCAGAATTTGAAAGACACATTTTCTCTGGGCCTCCACAGAATTTAATAATAAAATGTAACTCCTGTAGTCTGCGCTGCAGTTCAGCCTCTGCTCCGGCAGGGTGCTGTAACTGTAGTCAGCTGGTCAGCTTAATAAAGGCTCTTAAATTTAAATTCTGAGTTGGTGGTCTATCTCGCTGAGTGAACCCATAACAAACCAAAGTCACAGTTCCTCTTGAGGGTACCAAATCTCATATTTCTCTCTCTCGATATATATATCTCTATATATCTATATATATATTTCCATCGATTTTTAGAGAGAGTGGAAGAGAGAGAGAAAGACAGAGAGAAATATCAATGTGAGAGAAATACATCGATTGGTTGCCTCCTGCACTCACCCTGACCAGGGCCCGGGCCACGGAGGACCCTGCAACCGAGGCACATGCCCTTGACCAGAATCGAACCCAGGATCCTTTGGTCTGCAGGCCAATACTCTATCCACTGAGCTAAACTGGCTAGGGCTACACATCTCTGTTTTGTTCTAGGTTCTGAAAGCCTTCATTCCCCTTGTCCTTTGGAGCTTGGGTTGGTAACAACACAGCTACTATTATCTCCCACTATGTCGTGTGGGACCCTGATCACTTTTTAATAGTCCCTTGATAAATAAATCTTCCTTAGCTTTGAGAGTACTAACTATTTCCCATTGGGATCTTAACTATTACTGCCAGAAGCTGGTCCATCCTTGCTGCTTGACACAGTCGCTGCAGGGAAGAAACATCTGCACAGCATATGTTTCAAGGGACCTGGCGTATATAGCATACTGTTCTTAATATGTTTGCTTCCCTTCTTAGCGTTATGTGTTTTAACCAAAGTCACCTCTCCGAGAAAGGTTTTTTCCCCAGGTGGGGATTTTTCCCTGGAGTTAGGGAGGGAATAAAACCCCTTAACTAAGTGCCAGGCGGGTAATTAATCACTTTAACTACAAACAATCACACTTAAGCTACATAATCTTTACTTAAGATAATCTCCTTCAGTTACTTCCTTGTAGCTTAATAGAACAATAGAGTAACCTTGGAATGGAGATAAGAAACTCCCTAACCTTTGGAATAGAATGGATAGGATTAAAATCAACTGGTATAAATACAGATGTAACAAGACAATAAAGACAGAACTTGGCTGGAGATCCTGGCTAGGCTGTTGATCAATTGACTGCTGTCTCCGTCCACACCTTTGGGAACCCCTGGACCTGCTGGGGTTGGACCCCAACATATAACACTTCCCAATATTTATTTTCCCCTTATTTGGAAGCAGAATGCTCACTTTTACTTGAGTTCATTGCTATACAACCAAAAATGTATTTTTTCAAGTTTCTCTTGTAGCGAGGCAGGGCCACAGCAGTACAAATGATATATAGTTCTTATATCTCTTTAAAAGGATATAAGAGCTAGCGCTCTCACGTTAATGGCGGGTGGCAGCTGCTGAGTGGGACGCCGACAACCGCTGCCCGCAAGGGGGAAGTCTCCCTGCTTCTCCCCACTTTCCGATTGCCGCCAGTCCTCGCCAGCATGTCGGTGGTGTTGCCCAATCACTCGCAAACCGACTGGCCGTGGGGGGTCAACCAGTTCGGCAACGAGTACATCCAGCAGACCAAGCCCCTCACCTTGGAGCGCACCATCAACCTGTACCCTCTTACCAATTATACTTTTGGTACAAAAGAGCCCCTCTATGAGATGGACAGCTCTGTTGCAGCCAGATTTCAACGCATGAGGGAGGAATTTGATAAAATTGGAATGAGGAGGACTGTAGAAGGGGTTCTGATTGTACATGAGCACCGACTACCCCATGTGCTACTGCTACAGCTGGGAACAACTTTCTTCAAACTACCTGGTGGTGAACTTAACCCAGGAGAAGACGAAGTTGAAGGACTAAAACGCTTAATGACAGAGATACTAGGTCATCAAGATGGAGTCCTGCAAGACTGGGTCATTGATGACTGCGTTGGTAACTGGTGGAGACCAAATTTTGAACCTCCTCAGTATCCATATATTCCTGCACATATTACAAAACCGAAGGAACATAAGAAGTTGTTTTTGGTTCAACTTCAAAAGAAAGCCTTGTTCGCAGTCCCCCAAAATTACAAGCTGGTAGCCGCACCGTTGTTTGAATTGTATGACAATGCACCAGGATATGGACCCATCATTTCTAGTCTCCCTCAGCTTTTGAGCAGGTTCAATTTTGTATACAACTGAATTCCTGCACAGTGGAGAAGTAAAAGAAGCCGTCTCTGTGAGCACAGCTCTGCACAGTCTAGAAAAAACATGGTAGAAGAGGTTTTTTGTTTTATCTCTTTCCCACCCCCTAAATTGCCACCTGCTTTCTATTGTTTAAATAGTAACATTGACATGAAGAACCTAGATAGTGGTGTAAACATATGTGATAATGTTTAATTTGCTTTTGTTTCTACGCATACGTTTTTGTACATGAAAAAAAGTGGACTTCAAAAAAAAGTAAAAAAAAAAAAAAGGATATAAGAATTATATTCTCTATTCCTCCATCAATAATGTGATTCCTGGAGCTCCAGCGTCTGTCTTGGAACATGAGGATCAGAAGCACACCCTAGAGATGATGGAATAGAATGTTACAAGGAGCCTGGGCTCTGACAACTGAGAACTTGCCATAACAGCCCTTGACCATCTATTTGTTTTGCATAAGGAATAAACTCTATATTGTGCAATGCTCTGTTATACTTGCTTTTTCTGTTATGTGCAGCCAAACAAATCCTAAATAATGTCTTTTTGGAACTGAGATTTTATGCTATGGTAGCTACCTGTCTACATAACCTTTATCACCTCCTAACATTATTTTCCTCCCATTAGAATGTAAGCTCCTTGAGGGTAGGAATTTTGCTTGTTTTGTTGTATCCAGCACTTAGGACGGAGTTCATCATTAGTAGGGGCTCAGTAAATATTTGCTAAAAGCATGAAAAAAACAAAACAAAACACATGAATGCATGCTATCTGGTACAAATTGCAGAGATGCCACTACTGACTGAAGGAGCTACACCAGGAAGTGTTAACTCCTTTACTCATTAACATGTGATGATTACATTGAAGTCTTATTGTTTCACATCTCCATGCCTTTGCATGAGCTACTCATTCTGCCAGGAATGCCTTTTCCCCTTGTACACAAGGTACACTACTACTGATATCTCAAGTTTTAATTTAATTATTACTTTTTCTGGGACACTATTCTCCAGTCCCTGCAAGTAGAGTTGATCTTTATTCAACTCTATTTTCAATTCTTAGTTGAATTACAGCACTTACCACACTGCATTGCATTAATTGTTTACATGTCCGCATCCTGGACTAGATTCAGGGGCCTCGAAGGAAAGTCTATAACTTATGTAGCTCTATATTCCTAGCACCTAGCCCTGCCCTTCTCATGGTGAGACTCTATATGTTTTCTGAGTTATTAGCAAGAAGACAGAGCTGAGGCTGTGATTTGATTTTTCTAGTGGGAGTAAAAACCATAAAGACACTTTTGAATTACTTGTTTAGTGGAAACAAATACTGTGCGGGAGCAGGCCAAGGAAACCTGGTCCCAATCCTGGAAATTCCTCCCTGGTGAACTCTTTCAATAATCTTAGTCTCTTTGAACATCTAAACCCTCAACTATAAACTGGGACCTCATAGGATTGTTGTGAACAAGTCAATGATTGTGGGTGAAAGCTCTTTGTAAATATATTGGTAAGCTTCAGGCAGGAACAAATTTAAATTACCCAAGTGAGGAGATTGTCCTTTTTAAAACAACCATAATTTATAATCCCGGAATGTTTTCCTACCAGTCCTCTAAGTGCAAAGATATATCTATGCTGTAGTTTAGGTCTTTGCTCCTTATTTGTAGACCTTGGAGAGACTCCATGAGCTGGGATAGCTTTCACATTTTAAGGCCTCTTTTTATTTTAATACTAGAGGCCCGGTGCACAAAAATTTGTGCACTGGGGGGGGGAGGGCGGGAGGGGCCCTCAGCCCGGCCTGTGCCCTCTTGCAGTCTGGGACCCCTCGGGAGATAACGACTTGCTGGCTTAGGCCTGCTCCCTGGTGGCAGAGGGCAGGCCCAATCCCTAGGTGCAACCCCTGGTTGGGCTCAGAGCAGGGCCGATTGGGGAGTTGGGGCACTGCCCCCTGTCATGCACAGAGCAGGGCGGATTGGGAGGTTGTGATGCCACCCTCAGTCACGCTCAGGGTAGGGCCAATTGGGGGGTTGGGGCACCCCCCCCCGTCACACTCAAGGCAAGGTCGATGGGCAGGTTGCAGCGCCACCCCCTGTCATGCACAGAGCAGGGCCCATCAGGGGGTTGGGGAGCTCCCCCCTGTCATGCACAGAGCAGGGCCCATCAGGGGGTTGAGGAGCTCCCCCCTGTCACTCACAGAGTAGGGCCGATAGGGGAGTTGAGGCACCGCCCCCTGTCACCCACAGAGCAGGGCCGATCAGGGGGTTGGGGCGCCGCCACTCTCACACTCAGGGCAGGGCCAATGGGGAGGTTATGGCTCTACCCCGTCACACACAGAGCAGGGCCCGTGAAGGGGGGTGGGGGTGGGGAGGGTTGGGGCGCCGCACCCTGTCACACACAGAGCCGCAGGGCGATCAGGGGGTTGGGGTGCCTTCCCCTGTCAGGAACAGAGCAGGGCAGATAGGGAGGTTGTGGCCCCACCCCCTGTCACACACAGAGCCGCAGGGCGATCAGGGGGTTTGGGCGCTGCCCCCTGTCACGCTGATCCCGGTGCTGGGAGGCATATTACCCTTTTACTATATAGAATAGAGGCCTGGTGCATGGGTGGGGGCCAGCTGGTTTGCCCTGAAGGGTGTCCTGGATCAGGGTGGGGGTCCCCACTGGGGTGCCTGGCCAGCCTGGATGAGGGGATGATGGCTGTTTGCTGCTGGTCACACCCCCTTCAGGGTGGGGGTCCCCACTGGGGTGCCTGGCCAGTCTGGGTGAGGGACTTAGGGCTGTTTTCAGGCTGGGACTGAAGGTCCCAACTGCTCCTTTTTTTTCTTTTTTTATTCTGGGCCAGCTTTAGCTCTGGCTCCAGCTCTGAGGCTTCAGCTGCTGAAAGCAGGTATCTGGTTTGTTTGGGTTCTATAATCGAAACAATGTATAACTCCAGCTCTGAGATCCCGGCCAACTGAAAGCTGGTTTCTGGGGTTTTGTTTAGCTTCTATATTTGTTACAATGTTTCTTAAACTGCAAGCTCAGAGGCTGGCAAGGCAGGCGGGCAATGTTGCAGTCCTCTGTCACTGAAGCAAGCAAGCCTCATGTTCAGTTTAAGCTGCCTGGCTGCCGGCCGCCATCTTGGCTGGCAGTTAATTTGCCTATCGCCCTGATTAGCCAATGGGAAGGGTAGTGGTTGTACGCTAATTACCATGTTTCTCTTTTATTAGATAGGACTAGAGGCCCAATGCACGAAATTCATGCAAGAGTAGGCCTTCCTTCCTCCGGCTGCCAGCACTAGTTTCCCTCTGGCACCGGGGACCCAGGCTTCCCTCACAGCCCCGGCTTCATCTGGAAGGTCATCAAGAAGGTCTAATTAGCATATTATGCTTTTATTAATGTTAGGTTAGGTGGCCCAGGAGGCGGCGTAGGAAATAGAGTCGAGTTAATCAGAAAAGAACGAAAGGAAAGGCTTTATTCTGTGTCCCCGGGTGACCCATGGGCCCCAATGACAGGGCACATGGATCCGCACCAACAGGGAGGGGGTCGCTTTTTTTATACAGCTGTTCAGTGAGGGTGGGGGAGCATGAGCTGTGGGAGTTCCCACCGTGGGGGTCGTCATGGTTTTCAGGTATCATCATCTGCCTGGTAGCTGACCTGTTAGGAATTCCAGGGCGTCACCATCTCCTGGTGCACTGGCCTGTTATGGATTCTAGGAAGGGCCCAGTATCTATGTCACCATCTACCTGGCAGAGGCATGCATCAGCTCCTGGACGCCCTTTCGACCTAACAATTATTATAGATATTTTTATTGATTTCAGAGAGGAAGGAAGAGGGAGAGAGTGATAGAAGCATCAGTGATGAGAGAGAATCATTGACGAGCTGCCTCCTGCACATCCCCCACTGGGGATTGAGCCTGAAACCCGGTCATGTGCCCTGACTGGGAATCAAACCATGACCTCCTGGTTCATAGCTCGTCACTCAACCACTGCCTCATGCTGGTAGGGCTGAGGCCTCTCATCAGGAATCAGGCTTCTTCCTCTCATGGAGCTAGTCCTAGGGATGCATATGCTTCATTTAGGATTAATATTTATGACAATACCTTTCCTTGCCCCCTGAGCATCCAACACTGAATAGCAGCCAGAACCTGAAACCCCCTGGTGCTTGAAACCTGGGTTAAATGGTTCCAGCTCATGGAAGACCCCTCCCTCAGCCTCTCAGAATTGGGCCTTTTCATTGTGAGGTAGTTTAACGTTCACTTTGTTTTTCTCTTGTCCTTGAGCCTCACCTTGATTTGCCCTAGCGGGCTAAAGAGCTTAGCAACTCAGCCAGTGAGAGGGAGTCCTTATGATCCAGTGGGAAGGATGGAAGAAGGGGCAGGAAGGTTACAGTGACAGAAGAGACTTTTATTGGCTACCCTTAGTGCTCAGGGATGTTTTCATGGGCCTCACCTAGAGTTATACTTGGATCAAATGAAAAGATGGGATCAGTGACTCATCCCTGGAATGCTGTCTAGCAACACTGGTGACATAATTGCTATAGTCTGATTCCTCTGGGCTGACTGCTCACAAGGGCTCCCAGCTGTTGTTGGGAAATCCTGAGCATTTTGCAGGTTTCTCCAGTCCTCCCCTCCTGTTGCTTGTTTTCATGATGGTTGTAACTCCCTTTCCCCATTTTCCTTCGTAGTGTCTCTAATCTCAGGTTAGTTTTCGGATTGAAACGTCTTCCTATCTGTTCATATGTGGCCCCATGAACACTGGAACAGCTATGGCATTCAGCTTTCCAAACTTCTGCTCCATTCAGACTATTTCTACCACACCTGCCATATTCAGTCTTACTTCCTCACTTTTGCCCTCACTACGGCCCTCACCTATAGTGCTCTTCCCTTATTAATCTTAAGTCATTCTTCCTTACACAGTTCTCAAGAACCCATTTCAATTTAATTAAACTCTTATCAAACTCCTAGTATTTATTACATGGTAGGCATTGTGTTAGATTGTGGGGACATAAAGGTTAATGAAATGAGAATGTGGCTCCTGACTTCATGGAGCTCACATTCTTGGAGGGAAGGAAGGCAAGAAAACTCATTGACTATAATGTGATCAGAGATATCACTTAATGGCAAGGGAAATACACATGTCTGGAAGAGGTTAGGGCCACTTATGTGTTTTCTACAGAACTATTTTGCCCTGTCTGGGTAGCTCAGTTGGTTAGAGCATCGTTCGGGTATGCCAAGGTTGTGGGTTCCATCCCCAGTCAGGGCACATCCAAGAACCAACCAATAAATGTAATGACAAATCGATGTTTCTTTCTAATGAAAATAAATAAATTAAAAAAAAGTTTTTAACTGTTTTGAACCACTCCAACCCACATTTATGTATGTTTTCTGGGAATTCTTGTTATACTTGGAGTCACTTAGCTTAGTTCATGTTATTCTTGCATCACAAACAGATATAAACCCCTTGAATTTAAGAACCATGTTCTTTTGTATCCCACCCATGGCACATAACATATTATTGAACATAATATTCACTAATACATACTTATTTGGCTTAATTGTTGGTTGCTTGATTTAGGATACAATGGAGTTGGAGAAAGAGCTTGGGTTGGGGAATTAGGCAGCAGGAAGCCAATATGGGTGCAAGATTAATGAACAGATTACAACTGAGGGTAATTGGGTCTCAATCCTTTTCAGGGGACTATATAGAATTTTCCCCAGAGGTGTCTTATCCAAGGAAGTTGAGGTAGTTATTCACAAATTTCCATCCATCATTAGATGGTGGGCTGCTGAGTTGTTAATGCCCTGCCCATGCGTGGACCAAGCTCAAAGTCTAGGTCGAGTCACAGGTGCTTAAAGAAAGAGATCCTGAGAGTAAGAAAACAGTGAGGACCAAGGTAATGCCCATGGGGCACTGGCAGCATCTGTTGTAATGTATGTATATATATATGGCTAACATGCAAAGTGTCCCCTTGGGAGTTCAACCACTATGAATTCGATCACTCACTATGGCATGCGCTGACCACCAGGGGGAGGCGTGGAATGAAGGAAGGCCCCGATCTGCCCTGATAGATGGCCAGGCCTAGGGACCCTACCTGTGCATGAATTTTGTGCACCAGGCCTCTAGTATACTAAGAATATACAAAGGTGTCAATTGAGTCATTGTATATAATAATTAAACACTATACACAACCTACATATATTTTAGAGGGGATTGGCTAAGGATGCCTAGCCAACCTTATGACAAAGATATAATTTCTGTTAAGCTTTTTCAAAGACTAAAACCAGGAGTCCTTAACCTAGGCTGGAGGGTGAGAGAAGGCCTCTTTTGGAAAGTGATGGTAGCCATGTATGTTGGGAAGGAAGCTAAGAGGAACAATCCAAGCAGAGGGAGTAGCACTGTAAAGCCCTGAGAAAGGAGGAGGCTTGGAGCTGGGCTTATGTGGCTGGAATACAGACTGGCTTCCTGAGGTTCATGGTAGGCAAGGACCAGAGTAAGTGGGATTAGGATTTAGGGAATTGATCCTGGGGACAATGGGAAGCCATGAAAAGGCTTAAGTTTTGCAGCAGATGTTTAGAATGATGGCTCTGGTTGCAGAATATAGAGGGTAGAAACCTACACTACACTGCTTAGCCTCTGAGTTCTTTGGTGAAGTGAAGGGTGTCAAGGTGCCGAGAACATATTCCAAAGCTGATTATTGTTGTATTTAAACAAAAGAATGATATACTTAAATGCATAGCCCATGGACATGGGCAATAGGGTAGAGAAGACCTGGGGGTTGAGTAAGGACTGGGAGGAGGGGGGAAATGGAAAATATATGTAATACTATCAACAATAAAAATATATTTAAAACAAGATATTGTGGAAATAATTATTGGGAAAAAAGAATTATATACTCATTTCAAATAATCAGAGCTACTTTTAAAACATTTTTATTGAATTTATTGGGGTGACATTAATTAATATAATTAGATAGGTTTTAAGTGTACAATTCTATAATACATCATCTGTATATTGTTTTGTGTATTCACCACCCAAAGTGCCCCCTTTACCCTCTTCTGTCTTCCATACCCCCTTTTCCTCTGGTAATCAACATGCTGTTGTCAGTGTTTGAATTTTTGTTGTTATTGTTTTGCTTAATTCCTTCATCTTTTTCATGAAGTTCCCTAATCCCCCTCCCCTCTGACAGCTGTCAGCCTCTTATCTTTATCTATTCTATCATAGGGTCTCAGCTAACCCAGTATTTGCCTCTTTGAGTTAGTAAGACCACAACAGTGGTCAAGTAAGGTGAAATTGAAATCAGAAGGCCTGGATCAGTCAACAAATATTCATTGAGTAGATAAAATTGTGCCAATTTTAAAGCCTCCTTTAGAGGTAACACTGGACTGGCTTTTTCTTGTCTTAGCTATCTTTCTAAGCCACAGACTTTAAAAACAAATGTTTTGAATTATACAGCTATTAGGACTGCTCATGGAAGGATGTACATGATACCCTAAGTTTAAAAAACAAGTAATAACTATAATGACCCCATTTTTTTGTAAAGATCAAAAAAATAAAATGCTATACACTTTGTGTTTGGGTGTGTGTGTTCATTGAAAAAGACATGGAAGGATTACACATTAAACTATGAACAGTGGTTACCTTGTGACTAAGGACAGCCACAGGGAATGGTCATTTTTTATTTTTATACTTGTATTTGAATTCTTTAGTATAAACATGTATTATTTTTGTAATTAAAAGATGAGTAAACAATAATGTTAAATGGATAACATTGTTAATGTTTATAGCAACAATATATACATTATATACAATGTAGAAGTATTACATATACATATACTATATATGGTATGATATTGTATGGGGTGGGGCAAAAGTAGGTTTACAGTTGTTCCTATGGAAAATAATACAATAATTAATAAATAACAATACAAGAATAAACTGTTTTACATACTCACAACTGTAAACCTACTTTTGCTCCACCCTGTATATACATTTACTATATATATGGTGTCAATGTTATTCTTGAATGTTATTTACATACACTGGATTCGCATGTTTAAGGGGAAATCCACCTGCTGGCAGTGCTAGTTAATGATCTGTTTTATGTTTTCAAAGGGATTGCTTTTTTAAAAAAACAATAGCTGAGGTTTTTACTTATTTATGTTTTATCATTGGGGTCTGCTGTATATATTTTTAAATAATTTTTTTATTTTTCAATTACAGTTGATGTACAATATTATATTTGTTTCAGGTGTACAACCCAGTGATTAGACAATTATATAACTTATCAAAGGGATTGCTTTAAAAACTTTTTAAAAAATCCTCACCCAAGGATATTTTTTTTATTGACTTTTAAAGAGACAGAGAGAGAGAGAGAGAGAGAGAGAGAGAGAGAGAGAAACATTAAAGTACTTGCCCTGACGGGATTGAACCGGAAAACTTTTGGTGTTCAGGAAGATGCTCCAAACAACTGAGCCACCTGGCCAGGGTCAAAGGGATTGCTTTCTAATTCTTTTTTTTTTTAAATATACTTTATTGATTTTCTACAGAGAGGAAGGGAGAGGGATAGAGAGTTAGAAATATCGATGAGAAACATCATCGATCAACTGCCTCCTGCACACTCCCTACCGGGGATGTGCCTGCAACCAAAGTATGTGCCCTTGACTAGAATCGAACCTGGGACCCTTGAGTCCGCAGGCTGACGCTCTATCCATTGAGCCAAACCGGTTAGGGCACTTTCTAATTCTTGTTTCCTTATTTCCTTTTGTAATTTCTGTTTAGTATACACATTTCAGTTTTTCTAATGACATAAAAAATTTACATCAGAAGGGTAATTGATTGCCTAGAACAGAGCTTTTTTATTTTAAAACATTTTTTTAGGAGAAATTAACTTCTTTTGCACCCTGTGAACCAAGGGAGAATACTATTTCCTTAAAAAAAAAAAAAGAAAGGTTAAGTTTCATATCCTTCAGAAACACAATAGTCAATGGGTTTCGTTTTTTAAAATAGTTCTGAAATACCCACTGTTTCCTAGTCAGATGTAGCACTTTTTCATATTACTCTATGAGATTATAATTATAATTGGGCTTTAAATTTCATGAAGGCTGGGTTAAGGGCCTATCAGGTTCACCACTGCAAATAACACAGAGATGGGAAGATAGCTGTGGCTTAATGTTGGTGCAAAGAGGCCATTAGGTGCATATTCTGAAGAAAGAACTGGCACCAAAACTATCATGGGAGAAGTTTCAGGCATTTATTTGTATATTTAAAAATACTGTTTATGTAGTTTGTTATCTGTCCTGAGGATATAAAGAAAAATAGTCTTGCCCTAGCCCGTTTGGCCCAGTGGATAGAGCGTCAGCCTGCGGAATGAAGGGTCCAGGGTTCGATTCCCATCAAGGGCTCATGCCTGGGTTGTGGGCTCCATCTGACGTGCAGGACCCGGCCAATCAGTAATTTCCTCATTAATGTTTCTATCTCTCTCTTCCTCTCTGAAATCAATAAAAATATATTAGAAAAATAGTCTTGTTATAGTATTGCACATGATTTGAGTAAGATTGCTACTTCATTCTTGAGTTTTCTGTGTCCTTTGTGGGTGCATAGATTTGTTGCTTTATGTGATGCTAAGCATATATTGTTTACTCTGTGTACCCTGGGAGTGTTACAAATAGAAGCGAAATTAGAGCTTCGAAAACTTTAAAAATTTTTGAAGCACACTTGGTTGTTAAAAGGAATATTAAAAAGGACAGGCAGCCGAAACCGGTTTGGCTCAGTGGATAGAGCGTCGGCCTGCGGACTGAAAGGTCCCAGGTTCGATTCCGGTCAAGGGCATTTACGTGGGTTGCGGGTACATCCCCAGTAGGAGATGTGCAGGAGGCAGCTGATGGATGTTTCTCTCTCATCTATGTTTCTAACTCTCTATCTCTCTCCCTTCCTCTCTGTAAAAAATCAATAAAATATATTAAAAAATAAATAAATAAATAAAAAGGACAGGCAGATATGTCCTATACCTCAAAGTTTAGTAATTAAATTCACCTTTAAAATTACAAAGAAAACTGTTAGAGGACTATCTTAGCCCAGACATTTATCTCCCTTCAGAAAACAGGAACTCAGACAATTCCTAAATTTTAACGGTCAATTAAATCCGAATACCACATTAACAATGGTATGAAATTATTGAGATCAATAATTAGTTTTCGACAATGTTTTGTAGCTTCGCATGAGAAAAGACAAGCTCTCCTCCCCCTTTTACTTCTCATTCGTATGCAGTATCACATTAAGAATGAAAAATACATGTCAAAACAATCTTTATGTGTAGTTTATTATATATCAATTATACTTCAATAAAGCTTCTTAAAAAACACAAACAAAACAAAAAAGAAATAAAAATTCTACTTTATAGGGGACAAATAAAGGAATTGCTTCATTTATTTCTTCAGAGCGGTTACTTCTGGGGAACAACAAAGTATCTCTACAGAGCCTGATAACCTAAGGAAGCAAATTTTATCTACTTGGTCCTTTTCTTTCTTTTTCTTTTTTGTTTTTTTTTTAGCCTACATGTGTATTTCTATCTTTACGCGATGGAAAAACAAAACAAAACACCGTTTTAGTAGATTGTATTATGCTGCAGTTGCACGACAGAATTAGTTGAATGCTCTGTGCTTGTAGAGTATCATTTCCAGCCTCCAAATAGGATTTGAGAAGCTTGGGAAACAGCCTTAGAGTTGAAATACACACATTTTCCCGACGTGCCCCAAACAGCGTATTCTTAGGCTGTTTCGAAGTGTGTGATGACCAGAGGGGGCTCCTCAAAGATCTCTGCCAAATCCACACACACACACCCTCTCCATAAAGGCCTTTTCCTGGGGATTCAACTCAAGAGAGGCAGCCTAGGTGTTTTTATTTTTTATTATTATTTTTTTAGCCTAAGTGTTTTTGTCGGCGGGTGTGGGCAGCAGCTTGCTGAAACGACTCGAGCGACACTCCCGAGGTTAAGGGTAAAGTCGGAGTCTCTCTCCCCACCCCCACCCCCGCCCCCGCCCCCCACAACCCCGCTCAGTGCGGGGAGACAGCGGCCGCAGCAGCTGGCCCCGCCCAGGCTCTGGGGAGCACCTGAGCCTCGAGTGGCGAAGGGGATGGGGAGGGCAGGGAGCCTCCGCCTCCCCGGCCCCCCCCCCCCGCCGCCGCAGGGGAGGGCGGGAGGAGGATGATTGACAAAGCTGATCAGTGGCTTGGGGCTCGCAGAGGGCGGGGCGAATGGGGGCCGGCTGAGCTTTCCCCTTAAACGGTTGGGTTGGGCCTCGGGAACGGCCTCCCCCGGCCTCCCGGCCTCCCAAAATGGGTTGTTATGGTAACAAATGACCGAACAGTCCCTTACGAACTGGCCAATGAGAGGGCCCGTCTTTCCCACCGCACCTCTGAGCCCCAGGTGTTGCGAAAGCCCGGGTCCGGGCGGCGAGCGGACGGTGTCCGGACGTTCTGCGGAAGAGCGGGGGCGGGGCGTGTGACGGCGCCACGACCAGCTTATCACGTTCGTTCTTGCTCAACGGCCCCGCCCCGTTACCGCACATTTCCCCTCCCCTAGCTCATTTCGCACGACGCAGCGGTTGGGAACACAGACATTTTCGGAGCTGGAGCCGCCTGCGCCGGCGCCATTTTGTGCCTGTAGAGAAAGAGGCTCCAGAGGCGGCTGGAAGTGGACGGAGATCACCCGTGAGAGGGCGGCGTTGCGTACCCGAGGTCCCCCCCGTGTCGTCCCCCAACCCCCCCTCCGCGGTCAGCATGTGGTGAGGCCGGAGCCGCGAGAGAGCCGGGGAGAGGAAGCGCAGTCGGAAGGGAGGCGGGGTGTCGAGAGCGGCTTCAGCTTCGGCGGCGGCGGACCTCGGAGGGGGGCCGCGGCGCAATGTCAGAGCCGACGCCGGCCGAGGCCGGTACCGCGGGGGCCCGGGAGGACGCCTGTCGGGATTATCAGTCATCCCTCGAAGACCTGACCTTCAATAGCAAACCGCACATCAATATGCTGACCATTCTAGCCGAGGAGAACCTGCCCTTCGCCAAGGAGATCGTCTCTCTCATCGAGGCCCAAACCGCCAAGGTTTTTATACACCCCGCAGCCTCCTATTCTTCTAATACTCCCTGATTTTAGTGTCAGCCTCATCCCAGGTCTCGCTTCCATCCAAAGGGGGACAGCGTTCCCCTCCAACCCTCCCCCCCTCCAACTCTGGCTCGGTCTTGGGCCCAGGCTTCGAGCGTGGGCCTCTCCTGCGGGGAGGGAGTGGGGCGGGTGAAGGGTGGAGTCCCACTTCCGCTTACCAGCTCCCTATCTAGGCCACCGCATTGTAGAGCCCGACACACGCTTCGAATAGAGCCCGGGGGGGGGGGGGGGACTTGAAGGTAGTTGGTGCGGGGAAGTTGAGAGTTAAAAGGATCTTAAGCCCCTGGGAAGGTGGGGAGTGGCTCCCCCCCCCCCCGCTTCCCCCTCCCAGAGCCCTTTTGGGTGATCTGTGCTGTGTGGGTTGGAAGGAGGCGAAGGGGGACCTGGGAGCGAGCTGCCGGGGGGTGGGCATAGGGCACTGGCCCCGAGTGGAGCAGCCGCTTGTTAGGAGCCCAACATGGCGCCTGCGAAGCACATGATGCAAAAGGGAAGAGAGGAGAATCCGTTCCCTGCCAGCCAGGCAGCTGCTCACACCCGTCAGCTGACCCCCGTTTTGGGGTGGGGGCGGCTAGGTAGAACTTGCATTCTCCTCTCGGAGTGCTTTATTCGTCCCCCCAAATGGGAACTTGGGGTTGAGGGTGGGGTGTGGGGGGCGGGAGGGAAGGAGGTTTTATCCAACCTGTAGGTGGAGAACTGGCCCATTGGGTAACAAGTACTTGGCAGTTTTTTTTTGAAAAGTTCAGTCCCTCCTCTTCCTTCTCTCTTTTTTCCTCCCTTCCCTGGTAGCGGAGACGTGCCTTTTCTTCACCCCTTGACAGAAGTGGTCCTCTGCCACCCTATGTTTCCCTGTAGTCCTCCTGTTCTGTGCATTCATGTGGGAGTGATATGTCACTTAAAGTTACTGTTCAACTTGGTTATCATAATGAGTTCTAATCGTTTCCCAGCACTACGTTTTAAGTTCTTTTTCAAGCTTGTACTTATGGTTTAGTTTTTTTCTAGTTGTTAGTGATGGAAATGATCAGGATGAGCCTCCTTTTAGCAGAGTGAACCCCTTTTAAAAGGCCACTTTAACAACAACCACCAAATATATTGTTTAGAGGCGGTTTCTGTCTAGTGTAAAACTGAGTGGTCTGACTAATAAATGGTTTTGAAATGTGTGATTGGTATTATAAAATTTGTGAATAAAACATATAAAATATGTATTTGTCTTTTTTATTTACCTTTGTAAGGTGTAGAATCTGCTTCCAAGACTTATTTTTATTTATCTACGTGGTTGTGTGTTTTAAACAAAAGTCTTTAAGTGACTTGGGTTCATTCTTTAGGTTCCATCCACTCTTGGGTAAATCCATTCACAAGATACACGGTTTCAGGTGGTCCTTTCATACCTTAATTTAAAGAGGATAAAAAGTAAGGTTTCTTTTTGTGTGTGTGGTTTTTTTGTTTTTTTTTTTAAGGGCCGGACAAGTTTGTCATGCTCAGTCTGGCAGCTAAAATACAAGCCTTCATTCTCTCTTTCCTGTGAATGTTGGTGTCAAACAGCTATTGTTCTTTTTTTAAAGTATGAGATTTAAAAAGGAAGCATTCCTCATACTCAACATCCTTTTTATTGATACCACAAACATGTTGGACATGAAAACTTAATTTTTGCCTTGTTGAAGGCTTAACTTGACATTGAATGCCTTTTTTAACAAATGAAACCACTTGCATTTTTAAAAAATAACATTGATTTTTAAAATCTAAATACCTAGTATTTGGGGGGATTACTAATATTCCACAGAACCTAATATTTAGTAGCTCAGGTTGTCACTCAAGTTTCTTTGCTGGGTTTTATGCATCCTGAAGATCTTCGAGAAGTGAAAAGTAAATGCTGAATATAGTGGTCACATTAAAACTTGTATTTGTGTATGGCTACACGGAGTGGTGAAAATAGATGGACTATTTGCTGATAAAAGACAGCTAAAAAATTTTTGGCACACGTTTCCTGATTATTTTTGTAAAGCCAGATTGAGGAAAAGATGTAAAAGTCACTTTGGGAAAATACCTTAATCAGGGTTGGGGTTGAGGGTGAGGGGAGGGATTTTCTGTCCTTTGGTAGCAAACTGGCTTGGTTTTGTGTTTCTGGAGGTGGATGTTTGTGTCCTTATTCTCTAGCATCTCAGCATTGCTAAACTTAAGGATTCACACTTAATTGGACTCCTCCCATGAGACAGTAGTGAAAAAATATTACATACAGGATTCACTGGACAATAAAAAATTAGCCTACTGAACAGATTTTGGTTTTATAGAGAGCCTGTTGTTTTCATAAGGATCACAATGACTAAAATGGTGTAAAACATGACATGGTAAGATAAAGACACAGCAATAAAGCATTTGACATGTTGATTCTTAATTTACCCACCTGCAGTGGCCTTGTGAACCCTTTTATTAGAAGTACCAGAAAAGAAATTTTTCATACAAGGTTATTCAAAGGTTTCCTTAGTCAACTTTGGTTGTAGTAAAGGTTATCAGAAGCAAGAGCACTTCTACACACTTCTATGGGCAATTGGTTTTGTGAAATATGATGGAATTGTGTACTGCAGAACTGTGAGCCTACCCTAGCTTCAGGTAGCTATGGGTAAGTGTTGTTCAGGGTTAAGATTCCTATACACGTGGGATGGGTAAATGGGGATAATTTTCTTTTTTTTTTTTAAATCATGGTTGCTCCTGTGGAGTCGGATTTAACACTTAGTTTATATGGTGTGTCTTAATGCTGCTCGGCAAGTCTGTGAACCTGCTGCTGCTTTCTGGAAGCTGGCTGTGCCTTCTAAAGCCAGTGATGGGTAGACATTCCAGTTGACCTGGGGCAACATTTGTTTGCTTTGGAAAGGGCCACCTGTATCCGCATCACCACACTGGCTCTGCACAAATTTAGAACCTCTGGTTTGTGCATGTCAGAGGAAAAATAATTTCGACGGAGAGTCCATGCTGTGAAGAAAATCTTCAGGACAAATCCTGGTTTCCAGAGTCAAGTTCAACCTGATTTACATGACTCAGCGGCCGCTCCATCCAGTTTTTCTTGTATCAGTAACAACTTGCACCTTCCTGCAAGTTTAAAAGTGGTTTTTTTTTTTTGCCATTAACTTCATATGTGAAGTATACTTGATTTCTTTGTACATTGGATTATAGAGAAATAATCCTAATGATTTTACAGGTAACAAAAGCTTCATAGACTTTAACATATAAAATATGCTTATGGAAATTAGGGTTTCTGCCAGAAGTCTAAAAACTTCATTGAGTCTAGGTACACCATTGTTAATGTGGGTCACAAAGCTTATACTTGGATTGCAGAAAATATCTCCCTCCTACTTTTTGGTCACTTAAAACAGGTCTTTATCATATGAACCTGAAATTCTATTGAGTGTTAAATGGATATACTAGAGATTAAGGTTTTCTTAATGGTGATTTTGAGCTTATTTTGTATGCTCAGCTAAAGATCACTGTAAGAAATCAGTACTTGATTGACCACAAATGTTTCATAAACGTTAATTTTAAATTATCAACAAAAATAGAGGTCTGTATTGTATGTTTAAAAATTCACTTTTAAAAGTATTTTTTGGTGGCAATTCATTATACTAAACTTATCAGTTTCTTTTTATTCAGGCTCCTTCCTCAGAGAAGCTTCCTGTTATGTACCTTATGGATTCTATCGTGAAAAACGTTGGACGAGAGTATCTCACTGCCTTTACTAAAAATCTAGTTGCAACATTTATTTGTGTGTTTGAAAAGGTATATATGCATTTAGAAACATTTGAATTTTTTAAAAAAATGTGTTCCTGATTAAATAAATACTTGCCTTTGTGTTGGGTTTTCTTGGGTGGTGAAATGTTTTTTCTCTTGGACATTTACCAAGTACCATGCTTAAGTTAGCGTTTTATGTTAGATTTTTAACTCATTCTAGGAGTTTTACAATATCCATTCAAGATTAGATGACTTTGCTTTTATTTTTACATTTAAATTTATTTTTGGTGAGGGTATTACAGATGTCCCCTATTTTCTCCCCTAGATGACTTTGATTTTAGATGGGCAAAAAGATCTGAAGCTATCAAGAGCATTTCAAATTTCATTGTTTACATTTCTGGTGTTAGGTTGTTGGCTATTCCTATCTGGAAAGGAAAAAAGTGTAATTTACCAGTGTCTCTCAACCTACCATTGATTTCTGAAACTTTTGTGATTTTGTTTGTTTCCTCTTGTTATCCATTCAAGTATGTTTTATATGAATGTTCTAGGTATGTGTGAATAGTGGACCAGTTAATTGCCTTAGGTTATATTGGAAATACTTTTTAACCTCTTAGTGTTTAGAAGAAAGGTTTGTTTGTTCTAGACCTAGAGATTGTACATTCCTTCAATAACATTGTATCTGGTAGTTTGGTAAATACAGTTATTCTGTTGAGGAGGCCAAGGGATTTGCTGAAGTAATTATCTTCCTGTTAGGCTTTATTTTTCAAATTTAGTAAAAGGGCATTTATAAGATAATTAGGTTTAGAGATTGTTTCCTAACAAGAAATCAGTAGTTCTTAGAAGTACTCGTGTTTGGAGAAAACTTAAGAGTTGTCAGACTAGGAGAATTGGGATTATTTTGAAAGAACTATTATCAGATATTTTTACTTGCTTGTTAGAACAGAAAAAGTAGTTGCTACTTGAGCAATTTTTCCCCCTTTAAATTCCTAGAGAAAATAAATACTGCTAAGTAAGTACATGCAGAAGAAATTTGGAAAGCTGTATTTCAGATTGTGTTAAGGAGCTTGTTAATAGTGTATTGTAGACCTTTTCTAAATACTGCTTACCTGAGCCTAAGGCCTTAAGGAGAAGTTAACTCTGCATTATAGAAGTTGGGGAGCTAAACCAACTTGGCTTCAGTTTCAATATGTTCAAATTCATTTGGGTGTTTGATAGAATATCTTTACTGAATCTAACTGGGCCTTAAGATCTTACAGTTGATGAAAATGACCTTGTAGTATAATTATTATCTGAAGACTTGAATGTAGTCAAGGCTTTATTATCCTGAAGTTAAATACCTTAGGTTTCTCTGATGGCTAATTTAAAAAATAGTTATGCCCATCATAAGCATGAGCAGTTAAGTTATAAAACTAAGCTCATCAGTGGGTAAGATTTTTAATTATATTAAGGTGCCTTCCACACCACAAATAGTTTGTTGTGAGGTATCAACCGTATTGTATTGCAGAAGATGGGTTAGTGAGATAGTTTTGTCTTAATTTTAACTTTGTACTACCATGTAAATAATTTAAGAAATTTAAGCCATCAGGTAAACTGTTCCCTAGTTTTATGGTCTTATGTTTTGTCCAGAGTAAGAATAACATTAGGAATGCCATTTTAAGACCTAAAATTTGAAAACATTTTGCACTTTTTTTTTCAATGGGTCTCTCTTATTTGGCTACAAGCAAGTGCAAGAAAGTCCATTTATAAGTCTTCCACATCTGCATCTGGCCATAAGGGACTTTGAGGTTTTTCTGAAGCACATCACATGAGCATCTGTGGGCTCTATCTGCATATAGTAGTTCTTTGTCTCAGTAATCTCAAAGCCAAACTTCCTGTGTGATTGTACTTTTAAAAGTAGAAAGACTTGCCTAGTGGTTTGCTTTCATGAAGGCTAGGTGATGACAACTTTAATTTTTCTAATTTTTCTTTTCAGGGAGAAATTTCTTTAACATTTGTAAACTATATCGAATACTTACTGTTGTACATATATTGATGAATGAGCAGTATGAGTGCTCTATGTAAAGTAGAGACTGATCTAGCTTTATACTTAATATTTAAAACATTCTATAGTGACTTAACAAGCCATAGAATTGTTCTGTTGTTCTAGGTGGATGAAAATACTAGAAAAAGTTTATTTAAATTACGTTCCACATGGGATGAGATATTCCCATTGAAGAAACTTTATGCCCTGGATGTCAGAGTCAATTCATTAGATCCTGCTTGGCCTATTAAACCTCTACCCCCCAATGTGAATACATCTAGCATCCATGTGAATCCTAAATTTTTAAATAAATCGGTAAGTTTTACATGAATGGTGTATAACTAATATTTTCAACTGTCAAATTTTGACTTTTCTAAAATTTCTTGCTAGAAAGAAATTATCAAAAATATCCTGTGCTTGAAACAGTTTAAATTTGTTTTTTTCCTCTTCAGGTTCACAGTACATTTAAAAATATGTTCTTGTTTAGGTATAACATATTATCCTTCTTTGGATTTTAAATTCCTGAAAAATTTTCTGTGTGTTTTTAAACATGATTGGCCATTTAAAATTACGGATGGTATTAAGAGATAAACTCATAATTTTCAGTTCCCTCTTAACCTATTTAGCTGTGATGCATAGTTATTTAACAAATAATTTTCTCTCATAGCCTGAAGAGCCTTCAACACCTGGCACAGTGGTCACTTCCCCTAGCATCTCCACTCCTCCAATTGTTCCTGATATACAAAAGAATCTTACCCAAGAACAACTAATAAGGCAGCAGTTACTTGCAAAACAAAAACAGTTATTAGAACTTCAGCAGAAAAAGCTGGAGCTTGAACTAGAGCAAGCTAAAGCACAACTGGTAAGTATAGGAAATCTACATTTTAAATATTTCAATCATGTCTTCTGATAGAGAAGTAATTATTTTGTGTTTGAATTCTCTTAACATGTTACTTTTATTCATAGTGTATTTTCCCACTTTTATTTCACAAATTATGGTGCATTAGAGCAAGTTTTTATATCCTTACTGTAAAACTCGAATATAAACTGTACACTATTTTCTTCTCAAGTACTTTTCTATTGGATTGCTATCTTTGTAGATAACACCTTAGTTTTGTTAACAATTAAATCATGTAGATTTAGTATCAGTCCCAGTATGGTCGGTGTGTTGTGGCGAATGTTTTTGCAGTCTTGAATCTTTTATGAGCTTGTGCTTCATGAGCAGAAGTCAGGTTCCTAGAAGGAAACAAAAGAAAAGCCACCACAAAATTAACGACTAGGAAGATTACATGTTCATATGCACGAATGACCTTATACAAAGTTATTTTACTTGGCACTTAAGTTTGAGAGTGGGAAGTTCATGAAGGGAGTTTTGTACATTTGTTATTAGTGCCACTTTTTCAATCTACCTAGAGATTATATTATAAAATCCCAAAGTAAAGGACTAGTAAGAAATGACAGGCCACATAGATAGATGAACTTTCTCTTTTCACTTTAATCTCCACTTAAACATTAGACGTATTCAATGTGAAAACAGTATTAAATAAATGGATTTATTGAATAAAGCATATTCTAGATTTCAATTTCTTGATAGATAATCTGCATGTTTTACAGTATTAATATGAACATTTATATTACTTTGTATTTCAGGCAGTTTCTCTTAGTGTTCAGCAGGAGACATCCAACTTAGGCCCTGGATCTGCACCATCCAAATTACATGTTTCACAAATTCCCCCTATGGCAGTTAAAGCTCCCCATCAGATTCCTTTGCAACCTGAAAAAAGCCGTGCAGGTCCATCCTTACAAATTCAGGACTTGAAAGGAACAAACCGGGATCCCCGTCTTAATAGGATGAGTCAGCATTCTTCTCATGGAAAAGATCAAAGTCACAGAAAAGAATTTCTAATGAATACGTTAAACCAATCTGATATTAAGACAAGTAAAACTATACCTTCTGAAAAACTAAATTCATCCAAACAAGAAAAAAGTAAATCAGGTGAAAAAATAACCAAGAAAGAACTTGACCAGTTAGATTCTAAATCTAAATCTAAATCTAAATCACCATCACCTTTGAAAAACAAATTCTCTCACACAAAAGACTTGAAAAATCAAGAATCTGAATGCCCAAGGGTGTCTGACATGAGTAAGAGAGATCCAAGATTAAAAAAACATCTTCAAGATAAGACTGATAGCAAAGATGATGATATAAAAGAGAAGAGAAAAACTTCAGAAAAAAAAGATAAAGATGAGCATATGAAATCATCTGAACATAGACTGGTTGGAAGTCGAAATAAAATCGTTAATGGCATTGTACAAAAACAAGATGTAATAACGGAAGACTCAGAAAAGCAGGGAACAAAACCGGGGAGATCAAGTACTAGAAAGCGATCAAGATCGAGATCACCCAAGTCTCGGTCACCAATTATACATTCTCCTAAGAGAAGAGATAGGCGGTCACCCAAACGAAGGCAAAGGAGTATGTCTCCAACCTCGACAGCCAAAGCTGGAAAGATTCGCCAATCTGGATGTAAGCAGTCACATATGGAAGACTTCATGCCACCTTCCAGGGAAGAAAGAAATGCTAAGAGAAGTACTAAACAGGATGTTCGAGATCCAAGGCGAATAAAAAAGACTGAAGAGGAACGACCGCAAGAAACTACAAGTCAGCATTCTACAAAGTCAGGCACTGAACCAAAGGAGAATGTAGAAAATTGGTCAAGTTCCAAGTCTAACAAAAGATGGAAATCTGGTTGGGAAGAAAATAAAAGGTAGGATGTTCACATTTTAAATCAAGTGAAATATGTGCATTTTAAAATACAGTGTTAACTTAAAAATTGGATAAGTTCATTGGGTGCTGTAATTGTTGCTTTATTTTTTCACTTAATTCTTATGACATCATGGGTTAAATATCATTATTACTCCTATTTTACAGATTAGGAAAGTGAAGTTTAGAAAGGTTGATCTATGTAAGGCTGCATACCCAGGACATGAAAGAATTAGAATTTATCTGATTTTCCTGACTTAAGATCTTGTGCTCTTAATTAACTTTTATGATTACATACAATCATTTTAACTAGATTCTTTGAAACGGATTCTTAAATATGGTCCTGAGTATTTAAATTTTATGAAGTAACATACTGCTTTTATGGTTTCAGCTTACAACAAGGTGACGACCATAGTAAATCTCCTCATCTAAGGCATAGGGAAAGCTGGTCAAGCACTAAAGGAATTTTGTCACCTCGAGCCCCAAAGCAACAGCATCGATTAAGTGTAGATGCCAATCTTCAGATTCCTAAAGAGTTAACTCTTGCAAGCAAAAGAGAATTACTTCAAAAGGTAGTTACTATGATCCCATGTATTCAATATTGTTTTTGTCTAAATATTTTGTAAGTGCTTTTTATATTTAAAATACTTGATTTCTTTTTATCATCCCACGCAGACGAGTGAACGTTTAGCATCTGGTGAAATTACACAGGATGAGTTCCTTGTTGTTGTGCATCAAATTCGACAGCTATTTCAGTATCAAGAAGGTAAACATAGATGCAATGTACGCGATAGTCCTTCAGAAGAAAATAAAGGTGGATTAAAAAAGAAACCTCTCTTATCTGATGCTGAATTAACCTACTATGAACATAAAGCAAAACTGAAAAGGACACAGGTTCAGCATTCATTTCCAAGACTTGATCTCTTAGATCCTGATATTTTTGACTACCCTTTGACTGATGCCTTGTTGTCTGGAATAGAATGTGAGCCATCCAAAAGTAAACATGCAAGTAGGAATAGTGGAGCACAGTTTGACAGAAAAGAACAATTTAGTGAAAGAGCAAGACGTCTTTCTCCTATATCTGGGAGTCGTTCTTATGCTGAGAATCTTTCACCCCATGAGGGCCGGAGAAGACATGACGAGCAAGTCTCTGCTAAAGGTAGAAAGTTAAATCAGATTATGCCTATTGAATCACACAGCAGTGAAGGGAAAATGAACAGCTAAGTGGGGATGGATTTTTGGTGACTGTTCAGACTACCTTTTTTTGTTTCAACTTGTTTTTCCCTCAGAGGGAAGGGAAGAGAGTTAATACTTATAAAACCAACTATATGTTAGGTATTTTACTAGGTTCTTTATATATGTAATCCGATTTACACCCTCACAACAACCCAGTGAAGTATATATTATCCCCATTTTACAGATAGGAAATAAGACCAGAGAAGTTTAAATTGCTTTAAATAAATAATTAGTAAGTTGACAGAATGGGGATTTTTAAAATCCAGGTGTGTCTGACTTTAGAGGGCATCATTTTACCGGCTGTTTTGATATTGTCTTTTCCCTCCCCTGTAATGAAGTGAGATAGTTATGGATATTTTTGGATAAGCATTTACATGAATGTAGAAAGATTTGAAGATAATTTTATATAAATTCAGATTCAAGGAAAATAATTTATTTTCTTTTTAAAAGGTGTGCGAGAAGAGCAGAGGTCACCATTCAATGATCGTTTTCCACTTAAGCGACCTAGATATGAAGATGCAGATAAACCATTTGTAGATAGCCCAGCATCACGATTCGCCGGCCTTGATACAAATCAGCGACTTACAGCGTTAGCTGAAGACAGACCGTTATTTGATGGACCTAGTAGGCCATCAGTAACAAGAGATGGCCCAACCAAGATGATTTTTGAAGGACCTAATAAATTAAGCCCTAGAATTGATGGACCTCCTGCACCAGGTTCTCTTCGATTTGATGGGTCACCTGGACAGATGGGGGGAGCTGGTCCTTTGAGATTTGAAGGACCACAAGGTCAGCTAGGAGGCGGGTGTCCTTTGAGATTTGAAGGTCCTCCAGGACCAGTAGGGACACCTTTGCGTTTTGAAGGGCCAATTGGTCAAGCAGGCGGAGGTGGTTTTCGGTTTGAAGGTTCCCCTGGTCTGAGGTTTGAGGGATCTGCAGGTGGTCTAAGATTTGAAGGACCAGGGGGCCAGCCTGTGGGTGGGCTCAGGTTTGAGGGACATCGGGGTCAACCTGTGGGAGGTCTGAGGTTTGAGGGACCTCATGGTCAGCCTGTGGGTGGACTTAGATTTGATAATCCCCGAGGTCAGCCTGTAAGTGGACATAGATTTGAGGGGGGTCATGGTCCATCAGGAGCTGCAATTAGGTTTGATGGACCTCATGGTCAGCCAGCAGGTGGGATCAGATTTGAGGGCCCTTTGCTACAGCAGGGAGTTGGAATGAGGTTTGAGGGCCCCCATGGTCAGTCAGTAGCTGGTCTGAGGTTTGAAGGACAACATAATCAACTTGGTGGAAACCTTAGGTTTGAGGGTCCACATGGTCAGCCAGGGGTTGGGATCAGGTTTGAGGGACCCTTAGTCCAACAAGGAGGTGGAATGAGGTTTGAGGGTCCTGTTCCAGGAGGTGGACTGAGAATTGAAGGGCCTCTGGGTCAAGGTGGTCCAAGATTTGAAGGTTGTCATGCTTTAAGGTTTGATGGGCAGCCAGGTCAGCCATCACTCTTACCAAGATTTGATGGATTACATGGTCAACCAGGTCCTAGATTTGAAAGAACTGGTCAACCAGGCCCACAGAGATTTGATGGACCACCTGGACAGCAGGTTCAACCAAGATTTGATGGTGTTCCTCAAAGATTTGATGGTCCACAACACCAGCAAGCATCAAGGTTTGATATTCCCCTTGGTCTTCAAGGCGCACGATTTGACAATCATCCTTCACAAAGGCTTGAATCCGTTTCTTTCAATCAGACTGGTCCATATAATGAGCCGCCTGGCAATGCTTTTAATACCCCATCCCAAGGACTGCAATTCCAAAGACACGAACAAATATTTGATTCACCTCAAGGACCAAATTTTAATGGACCACATGGCCCTGGGAACCAGAGTTTCTCAAATCCTCTTAGCAGAACTTCTGGACACTATTTTGATGAAAAGAATCTTCAAAGTTCTCAATTTGGAAACTTTGGCAATTTACCTGCTCCAATAACAGTAGGAAACATTCAGGCATCTCAACAGGTAAGTCTTGTATTTATTCTAAAATTAGGTTGTGTGGAGATATGAATTGCTCTTAATGTTTTTAGGGTTTGAGGGAGGTCTTCAGGAGACAAGTTCATAGACTGGCAAGTTTTTAATGTACTTCAAAACCCCACATGCTAGGGAAGTGGGAAGAGAGTCTTAGGTCTAAAATTTGCAATTTCATTCAAAAATTGACTTTGGCTATTCCAGTAGCTAGAGAAACCTACCCGCCCCCCCCCTCTCTCTCTCTCACACACACACACATTCACATGTGTGCACATAGTCACACTTTTTATTTTTTAATATATTTTTATTGATTTCAGAGAGGAAGGAAGAGGGAGAGTTAGAAATATCCATGATGAGAGAGAATTATTGATTGGTTGCCTCTTGCAAGTCCCCCACTGGGGATCGAGCCCACAACCTGGGGCATGTGCCTTTGACCGTAATCAACCTGGGACCTTTCAGTTCGCAGGCTGAATGCTCTATCCACAGAGCCAAATTGGCTAGGGCCACACTTTTTTTTTTTAATGGACTTTGTAGAGTAGTTTTAGGTTTACAGCAAAATCATGCTGTGTAGTATAGATATTTCCTTTATACTTCTTGCCTTCACACCTGGATAGCTTCCCCATTATGTTTTTGTTTGCTTGCTTTAGGCTACAATGCTAGTAAAGTATATAATTGTGAGGGTGATTTATAGATCTCTGCTACATTGTAGAACTGTGAGCCTTGATAAGCTTTAAAGTAACCATAGATCTTGTCTTCTTTTTTAAATTTTATTGATTTCAGAGAGGAAGGGAGAGAGCTAGAGAGGGAGAAACATCAATGATGAGAGAGAATCATTGATTGGCTGCCTCCTGCACACCCCACACTGGGGATCGGGATTGAGCCCGCAACCTGGGCATATGCTGTGACCAGGAGTTGAACTGTGACCTCCTGGTTCATAGGTTTGACACTCAACCACTGAACCACACCGGCCGGGCTAAATCTTGTTTTTTAGATTGCTCTTTAAGAACTTCCTTAGTCTGAGTTAAGAAAATCAAGTTGTCCATGCTTTTACAGCCTATGAATATTTTTCTTCCTCTCTTCCTACTTAGCAGCACCTTCCCAGTCATTCCAGTCAAATAGAAATATTTAATATTAGTATCAACACAGCAAACCTGTGACTTCCCGCCCAAATGTATTCATTTTATCACCTAAATATGTACAGTCACTTGTTGGTATTCTTTTGCACTTGCTAACACTTCTTACTAGGACAAAATCATGTTATACTAGTAACATTGCATGGAAGAAAATGTAAAACTAAAAGATTTTTAAAATCACATTATAAGCATTACTATTTTTAAAAATATTTTTATTGATTTCAGAGAGGAAGGGGGAGGTAGAGAGAGAGAGAAACATCAAAGATGAGAGAGAGAATCATTGATTGGCTGCCTCCTGCATGCTCCCTACTGGGGATCAAGCCCACAACCCAGGCATGTTCCCATGACTGGAATCAAACCTGGGACTCTCCAGTCCGCAGGCTGACACTCTATCCCCTGAGCCAAACCAGCTAGGGCTTAAATATATTTTTATTGGTTTCAGAGAGGACGGAAAAGAGGGGGAGAGAGAGAGAAACAGAGAGATACATCAATGATGAGAGGGAATCATTGATTGGCTGCCTCCTGCATGTCCCCTACTGGGGATTGAACCTGCAACCCCAGCATGTGCCCTTGACCGGAATGGAACCTAGGACCCTTCAGTCTGCAGGCCGACGCTCTATCCACTGAGCAAAACCGGCTAGGGCACATTATAAGCATTATTGATAGAAAGCAAACTTCTGTTGATATCCAATAATTTGAAAAAAAATTGTTCTGCATAGATTTACTCTATTGTGTGTTCTTAAAAGAAATGATATTGCTATTGACATATTTAGGAGTGGGACTTGACTAAGTCTTGCTTGGTACATTATGCTGAATTGGATTTTTTTATATATACATACCACTGAAAGTTAACATGGATACTGAATAAGGCTTATGAATGGATAATTATTTACATAGCGGAAACATGTTGAAGTCCTACCTCATTCTGAACTACAAATACAGTATTTGTATGCCTGCACAATACTTACTTCATTTTTTTTTAACATTCTCTTGGTGTCTTTTACAATCTACTTTGTAACCCAAAGTATTATGGCCAAGCAAGATGATCACAAAAGAGTTCAGATTGCTTTTGAACTCAGATTGAGTTCAGGTGGCTTTTGACACCTGACGTTCAGGAGTTCTGGTCTCATTTTTGCTGCTAACTCTAGCCATTATGACTAAGTATAGGTCACATCTCTGGATGTCAGTTCTTCTATTTGTAAAATAAGAGAAAGCACGAGCAAGTAAAGTGACTTGTATAAGGCCACACAGCTAGTTGTTACTGATACTTTCATGGTGTCTTCAACTTTTCAAAGAAGCTTCACATCCATTCTCAGTTCTTTATAATTCTATGAAACAGATTTGGGAAGGTATTGTTGTTCCTTTTTTTGTAGAAAGCCTATAAGTGAAGCGACCCAGTCAGGTTTCACTTGTAAATATTTATTGTAGAAACCAGGCCTTAAGATGTATGTGAATATTTTTATGTGGTAAGTATGTTAAAGTTTTACTTAAAATATGGAACAGATGTTCTTAAAACCAATGTTTCTCTTAAAGGTTCTGACTGGTGTTGCTCAACCAGTACCATTTGGCCAGGGACAACAATTTTTACCAGTTCATCCACAAAATCCTGGAGCATTTGTTCAGAATCCTTCAGGTATGTGCTTGCTGACCTTTGTGTTTTTCAAAAGGTGAATAATTATTGTCTTGTTGAATAGCTACTGAGTTTGTTTACATTATTGATGTGCTCACATTGATCCTATTTACAACTAGGGATGGTTAGCCAGGACTGGTAGACCATTTAAAAGGGGAGGAATGAAACCTATTGGAAGCTGGAAGGGGGAGTGGGGGTGGGGGTGGGGGGTTGCAGGGGAGGGATGTGATACTTATGTTAAAGTGATAAATGGCAAACCTCAGAAATCTCATTATTTGATATTTTATGTATATGTGTGATGAATCAATAAACTTTAAGTAAATACTGGGGATATTGCCTTATAAAGTTGATCCATTTATATGTCTTTATGGGCACTCAAATAATAATTATACCCAACATGTTAAAAGAGTAGGAAAAAACTGTGTTTCTCTAGCCAGGTACACTGAAAAGCATCTTTGTTACTCTGGGGTGAAGCATAATAATATCGTTATGGGTATAATAACAATATTGGATACAAGGGCTTTAAAAATAAATTCTGTTTTTTGAATATATTTTTATTGATTTCAGAGAGGAAAGTAGAGAGAGAAAAGTCGATGTGAGAGAATCATTGATCAGCTGCCACCTGCATGCCCCCTACTGGGGATTGAGCCCACGACTGTGGCCTCCTGGTTAATAGGTTGATGCTCAACCACTGAGCAACACCAGCTAGGCTGTTTTATTTTTGAATCTTCAGAAACATGCTTTAACATGGTACTATTCAGTTTACAAGGTTACGGAGTTGTCCAAATCTTCTGAAGTAACTAGGGAAGTCCTAGCCAAGTCCTAGTTTATTAATTAGTTCTTAAACAGTGTCATCATAAGGAATTCACTCAATTAATTTGAAAGCTTTTTGTTTTTAATTTCTAGTTTGATTAGGTTAATTAATGTTTTTTGGTATCATTATAATGAAAGGGAAGGAAAGAATTTGGAATCTAAAGTCAGAAGACCAGCCTTGGAATTTCACTCTATTTCTAGATAGGCAGGTTATTGCCACAAATCCTCTCTGGGCTTCATTTTCTTCCTCTCTAGACAGAATATGATAAAAGTCAGTATTTGCCAGAAAAATTTTTATAAGATAATCAATGAGATCATATATGCAAAAGTATTTTGTAACTTAAATACATTATATACATTCTAATGTATTTTACTTTAAAATTTAATTTTTCTTGTTGGGTAGAGGATTTGTTGCATTGAGGTTAGTATGCAAAACTGCAAATTTAAAAACAAAAAGAAGCAAATACTATCTATAGTGCCAAACATCTTAGTGTGTTAAAATTATGAATTCATTTTCCTCATAACAATCTAGGAACAATTATTATTACCGTTTTATAGGTAAAGGAAACTGAGGTACAGATAAACAACTTGATCATGTCACACAACTAAAATGTGGGATTTCTAGTTAGGATCTCAGGAGTCTGGTTCCATAGTTCATGTTTTATTTTTTTTTTTCATAGTTCATATTTTTGATCACTAAACTTGGCCATCTGAAGACATGTAAATAGCTAGTTAGGATTAAGACAAATAATTCTAATGAAAGGTAAATGTTAAAGTAATGTGTGAAATGCTATTGTAATTGATGTCAGGGTTGATTTATTTATTCATTCATGTATTCAGACATTTAATTTGAATAGACATTAATTAGTCTCTGTGTCGAAGGCATTGTGCTAAGTGGAAGAGTATGCAGTTGTTAAGAGCAGGGATTATGTGTATTGTGGATGCAAATTGAATTTCTTCTCATGAAGGAATTTTTGGTGTTCCATAACCTTTTCTAGAAGTGTAGTGAGATGCAGTGACATACAAATACATTGAAATAATCCTATATATTAAGAGGTAATACGCAAATTGACTCTCACTCCGCAATGCCATCACAAGATGGCGGTGTGCACAGTGGGAGCAGGGCCGCGGGGGCAGGGCTGGTGGCCGCTATGCGTGGCTTCTGCTGGGGTTCCTGTGGCCCTGCGGGGGTACGGGGTAGGGGGGAGGGTCCCGGCGTTGGCTGCTTTGTGCAACTTCTGCCAGTGCACCACAGGGGCGGGCCGGCATCCACTCCTGCGGCCCAGAGGTGTGGGGCATTGGAGCGGCACTCCAGGACTCAGGGCCATCCCATGGCACACTGGCCACGCGGGGCGGGACTCCGGGACTCAGGGCAGTCCCATGGTGCGGTGGGGGGATGGGAGGAGGAGGGGTCCCGGGTCTCCCTCGATTTCATGACAGGTCACTAGTACTTTTATAGTTGAGTGAAAGAATCATAATTAGATTAGTGCTTAACAAAGTATGTAATTGAATTGATTCCTTACAGTGAGCTTAAGGAGATAATTTTTATCTCAATTATTGAAATTTTGATAATCCTCACGCCTATTTAGCAGTAGTTTGAACGGCTCTGCAAGTGCAATAATTCAGCAAAGGTCAGAGTGGCAGGTATACTTGGAGCCACATTGTTCATCTTCCTGCATTATTTCCCCTGGATAGTCATGGGGGGTGGAGGCTGAGGAAGGAGTACTTCCACTTGGGCTTTGAGTATTCATTCCCCACTCCCCCTCAGTATAGTCAGAAGATGAGGAATAAAAAATTTTAGATACAGTGGGGCCTTGACTTATGAGTTTAATTTGTTCCGTGACGGAGCTCGTAACTCAAATTACTCGTATGTCAAATCAATTTTCACCATTAACAATGAATTGAATGGTGGGCTGATGTTGTGGCGTTCACTGTGACGTTCACTGCGCCAACTAGCGGTGGGGTATCTGAAGCTGGCTCGTAACCCAAATTTTAGCTCGCAACTAAATTTTAGCTTGGCAAAAAATCGGCCGAGAGACGGCTCGTATCTCAAAAAAAACTCGTTAGTCGGGACACTCGTAAGTCAAGGCCCCACTGTAGTTGGAAATAGAAGTGGTTAGAAGTGATGTGCTGCATTGCATAGAAGGGAGTATGAGTATAAAGTATCTGTGTTTTTTAGTATTTATCCTAAAGTATATTTTTAAGAGGTGATGATTTACTTACCCATCTGTAAAGTTCATTTTAGGAGCTTTTGATGTAATTGATAGTCATCCTTAACAAGAGTTTGTAAAATTTATTGTTGATAGGACATCTTCAAGAAATCAAGAAAACTTTTCATGTTTAGTATAATTTATATCTTTAAGTTCTTCTTTCATTTTGAGACTCTCATTTTTTTAAAGGAGCCCTTCCTAAGGCATATCCTGATAATCACCTCAGTCAGGTGGATGTAAATGAATTATTTTCAAAACTGCTAAAAACAGGAATTCTCAAATTGTCCCAGCCTGATTCAGCTACAACACGTAAGTATGTTTCCATACTTCATCTCTACAAAGCTCCATTTAGTTATACAGGTGTATGATATAATATTATATAATGTAAGTTATAAAAGTTCTTACTTACAATCATTGAATTTTTAGGGTATACTCTGTTTTTTTGGAAATCTAATAGAATTGGTTTATAATAAAATTATTTTTAAATTTTCTGAGATGGAATTACTAATTTTGTAGTGAACATTATTTCAATTTATTAACATTTCTATAGACAATGTACAGACTTTTTACTATGTTAATTTAGTTTTTTACAAATAATTTGAATATTGCTGAAGTAAAATTTTGTGAAGATTGACTTTTACAAGGTCAAACCTAATATCACTTATCAAAATAAGTGATAAATATTTTGGCCAGTAAGTAAATAGAAGTTTAGAAGCACTAAATAGACAATATGAGGTTCTCTGTTGCTTATAACACTATAGTATTTCCCTATAAAAAATACGTGGAAGAACGGTATTGAGAAATTGGTGTATTTCCTTTCAATTGAAGAAGTCAATGAAGGTGCTGCTCAGCCTCCCACTGAAGAGGAGGAAGATCAGAATGAAGATCAAGACGTTCCCGATCTTACCAGTTTCACAATTGAAGAGTTAAAACAGTATGTGATCGAATGTTTTTCTAATTTTCTAAGATAAAAAGGGCAATGACTTTACTAACAGTGGACATTATTAGTGCTATTAATTTTACCCCTTATATGCCCCTTTTAAAGTCTAGGAAGCCTGTTTTCTTTTTTTTTTAATGTTGTAAAATACACATAACATAAATTTAAGGAAGCCTGTTTTTAAATCCCCCTTTGAAATATGTTTGCACAAATACTTAGGCCCAAGGCTTCCCCCAAATTTCTATTTTTTCATATCTGTATTTGGTGTAACAAATACAGATGGTTTAAATATTAGGTATTTATAATCACTCATCTTCTGTTTTATCTTAATCATTATTTTTTCTTCATTGATATACTTATGCTTTTGGGGCTAAGAGAATTAAATTTTTGTTCTATAGTATTTCAAAAAAATGTTTTAAATCTATTTTCCCTGAATAAGTAATACATAGTCATTGTGGGAAATTAGAAAATAGAAATCAAGAAAATAAAATTACCTACAATTCCCACTTTACTGATAACCACTCTTAATCTTTGGTGCATATCTTTTTATAATTTTCTATTGCCTATATTAGTTATAAAAGAACATTTAAATTCCATGGTTCCTAGCATTTACTTCTCTTATTTTCTTACAATATACATGCATACACGGTGGGGCAAAAATAGAGGTTTACAGTTGTGAGTACACGAATTTGTATTATTTTTAATGATTTATTATATTACTTTCCATCCAAACAACTCTAAAGCTACTTTTGCTCCACCCTAATTTTTCTGGTTTATCATGTTTCTTTTCTTAAAATTAATTGAAATTTTTATTGAATTTATTGGAGTGACATTGGTTAATAAAATTATAGGTTTCAGGGGTGATTTATCACATTTTTTGATTTATCATGTTTAGAAGTCTTTTGAATTTCTGAAAGTGAAGATTTAGCTAGTTCTTTTACTGTTTTACCAATTTTCTTCTACAGTTATATAACTATTTTTTATTAAATCATTCACTATTAATATTATGACACTATTTATTTTGTTTGCTGGTATACAAAGTACTAGTATATTGTCCTTTGCTTTATTCTGCTATTTAAAAAATTGTTTGGCGTTCCTAACTTCCCTGTTTGTAGATTTACTTGGTCTGTATGCAATTTCATGCAAAGTAGGGAACCTCTAATTTTAAAAAAATGATTATTGCTGATTTCAGTTTCCCATTAGTCTTCTAATTTTTCTTTTTTGTAATCCATATAATTAGTGCTTCTGTACCTCTTCCAGTATTCTTTAGACCAGGGTGGAGCAGTTGAGTTACTAAGAACTTCAAAAATCTGGAGAGGTGAACTCTAATTATTCTGCCATGTCTGCTTGCTGTGTCCGCCTTGATACTGACACTAGTCTAAGAACAGGCCAACTATTGCTTTATTAGTTAGCACATGGTCATTCCATTTTTAGCCAAAAGGAAATAAGCAATTAGGCCAGGTCTGTCAATAATAGGATAGACTTCATGTTCCAAAATTCACCCAAGTTAAGGAAAGAGTGTCAGTAACATTATTTTGTCACATAATAATGGCATCAGCATTATTAAAATAATAGAAAATGGAAACATTTGTAATTGTCTTTTTTTTTTAAGTCCATTAAAAACTAAAGATTGTTTTTTTTGTTTTTTTGAAACAGACGTTATGATAGTGTTATAAATCGACTGTACACTGGTATTCAGTGTTACTCTTGTGGAATGAGGTTTACAACGTCACAGACAGATGTTTATGCAGATCACTTGGACTGGCATTATCGGCAAAATCGAACTGAAAAAGACGTTAGCAGAAAAGTCACTCATAGACGTTGGTACTACAGTTTAACAGTACGTAATCCATATGTCTCTGAACTGTCAACCTTTAAATTCTATCATTCTAAAAGTATATTAGTTTAAATCAAGCATGTCAAAGGCTAACACTGGCCAAATAAACAAGGGTTAAGTTTATGTGGGTCGCAAAAAAACAAAAGCTTCAATTTTCATAGAAACACAGGTTTATTTCGATAGATATATGCTGAATACAAAGGTCTGAAATACATGATTAATCTTTAACATAATAGAACATTTTAATAAAAATTAATATTTCTTCTTGAACATTAACTTACCAGACATTGAATAACTGCACAAATTAATAAACATAACACAAATAAACCCATTTTTCTTGTTCTCCGAAAGTGAAATATTTCCTGTTGTACACACCAAACAGGTCAGTCCAAGACTAATGACGTGGCAATTGGCTGCTAAAATATTCGCTGCTACTGTTAGTGGAGAGAAATGGTGCGCCGGTGTATAAGGGAAATGAATGCAGCTCGATTATAGGGATCAGTCATTAGCGAACTTGTAGTTTATTATTAATAATTATGTATAACAGGATATTGTAAAAATTAAGTTACAAAATCTTTATTAAAACGTTTCTTACATACTGTTATATTGGTTGGGTCACAAATATATTCATTGTGGGCCATATGTGGGCTGCGAGTTTGACATGCTTGGTTTAAATAATTGCTGGGATCTAACTTGTGAATGTTTTGAATAGTATTTGACCTCTAGAATATAAAAGGTTTTTTAAATAAAAGAAATTTGAACAGTATGTATTGTTTTTTGTTGAAATTAGAGAAGAACACAGATTTCTTCTAGGTCTAAAATTCCAAGTTGCTATGACTGATTTTTTTTTTAAATTGTACATAAAATTTATCTTTTTTAAATTTAGTAGTTGTAAGTCTAGAGGCAATGAAAAATTAATATTAAGGTCTAAAGTGTAATTAGTGGCTTTATATTGTCTATTAGTTATGGGGCTCAAAGAGAATACATAATTTTATTTACTTATTTTGACTCTTTTAAAACAAATATTGTTGAAAGAGAACACATAATTTTATTTTATTTTTTTAAAATATATTTTTATTGATTTTTTACAGAGAGGAAGGGGAAGGGATAGAGAGTTAGAAACATCGATGAGAGAGAAACATCGACCAGCTGCCTCCTGCACACGCCCCACTGGGGATGTGCCCTCAACCAAGTACATGCCCTTGACCGGAATCGAACCTGGGACCCTTGAGTCCGCAGGCTGACGCTCTATCCACTGAGCCAAACCGGTTAGGGCGAGAACGCATAATTTTAAATAATATTAAGGTATATTGTAGAAGGCACCCATACCTTTAAGTGGCATTATAATGAGTAATATGCAATAAAAGTTTAGGAACAAACAAAAATATCTTTTAAATCAACTCCTTTTAAGGACTGGATAGAATTTGAGGAAATAGCTGATTTGGAAGAACGTGCAAAGAGCCAGTTTTTTGAAAAGGTGCATGAAGAAGTTGTGCTCAAAACTCAGGAAGCTGCTAAAGAAAAGGAGTTCCAAAGTGTACCGGCAGGGCCAGCTGGAGCAGTGGAGGTAAGAAAAGAATGTTAAATTTTCTACCTCTGGTCAGGTTGCTCACTTTAAATAAACATTTATTTACATCTCTCTTTCAGTAATACTAAGATTTCATGTAAGCTTTACTTTTCAGTTGTACTCTAATATGATTTGACTTGGGGTTTTATAACCACTGTAGTTATTTACGTTATATCTATCAGTGACTGATAGCAGTGAAATGTTTGCTTTTTTTCCGTGGAAGAATGCAAAATTCTGAGAACTTATTTTGTATCTGTTGTATGTCAAACATTGTTTAAACTTTTCAGAAAATTCAAATCCTTCCACTTAATGTTTATGTATTTTTACTCAATGTGTACTATTAGTACATTTCATTTTATATTACTCTATTTTAGAGTTGTGAAATCTGTCAAGAACAATTTGAACAATACTGGGATGAAGAAGAGGAGGAGTGGCATTTAAAGAATGCCATTAGAGTGGATGGAAAGGTAATTTTCAGTTCTTTATAGGAAGCTTTAAAATGTGTTTTTTTGTAGGGGTAGTTCACCACTTTGAAAGAAACGTTTTAGTTTTTAATAAAAAAAGGTATTTCAGAGGTATTGGAATTTAGTCAGTGTTTGAGTTGGGAGGGATCTTAGCAGTCACCTTGTTCTAGACTCATTTATATAAGAGGTTGCCTAACTAGTTAATGATAAACCCAGGACTAAGTCTTCTGAATCTAGTTAGTCTTTCTGCCTAACCACACTTCAATATTCTAAATTTCTGTTTCATTGAAACTGTTACTGCCTTGAAAGCATACCATGTTACCTACTTAAATGCAGAAAGCCAACTTTAAAGAGAAATCAGGATGAAAAATGTTTTAATCCATTTTTGTAAACAACTGATTTTTGTCTTCTTTCCAAACATAGTTATCTTCTGGTTTAAATTAGAAAAGAAAATCCTACTAGAGTAGCCATTAGAAATGAATATACATGTGAATATCTACTTTTTTTCTTTTTGCTTTAGATTTATCATCCATCGTGTTATGAAGATTATCAAAATGTAAGTTCTTTTTGGTTACTGTTCTCATTAACATTAACAAATTGTTATTTTTTGCATCAGAGCATTATTGCTATTTTAATCTTATATTGGAGTCAGATTGATAGAATCTGATTTAAATTTCTTTATTCCTTGCATTCCATTCACTTCAATCATGACGTCTTTTACTACAGCACTAGTCATAGAGAAATGTGAGGAAAACGGATTTGAAGGATCATGATGGGACTTGGTTTCTAGAATTATGGGTAGCATATACTGCTTTTTTTCTTACATACTTCACTCAGCCTTGTAATATAGGAATACTTTTTAAATGGTCACAGATGAAATCTGAAAGATATCAATGTGTTTCCCTTAGAAATTCAAACTTTTTTTTTTTTTTAATAGTGACCATTTTTTTAATCCAAAAAATGGAACAGAACATGGGTTCAGAGAGGCAATTTGGTAGATATATGTAGGCCATCAAAAGATTAGGCTTTTTAGTCTTGTTTTGTGGGGAAGCAGGTATTTCAGTTGCATGTGGTATATGAATGTTTCTTTGCCCATATAATTGTCCTATAAAACTCATTAAATTTTCATTTTGTAGACATCTTCATTTGATTGTACACCATCTCCCAGCAAGACACCAGTTGAAAACCCTTTGAACATTATGTTGAACATTGTCAAAAATGAATTGCAGGAACCCTGTGAAAGTCCCAAAGTTAAGGAAGAACAAATTGATACCCCACCAGCTTGTACAGAGGAGAGCATAGCAACACCCACTGAAATTAAAACTGAAAATGATACAGTTGAGTCAGTTTAAATAAAATGAAAAAGGTATGTTTTTCTTTTTTAAAAAAGCTGCTGTTTGGATGTAGGTGAAGAATTTTTTACTGTATATATAGAACTATCTATATAAATTTTCTAGCTGAGGCAGGGCCTTCAGCTGTCATTTGGTTAATAAATACATTTTAGTATTTGCATCCTACTGCCTGCACAGTTTCAGGTGCTTGTTGTGTGAAAGTTCTGTAGATGTGTGCAAATTTAACAAAATGAAATTGTATGTGTAAAAATGTACGATTTTCACTTGTGAAACTGTAAATTATAAATAAAAAATATTTTTGCTACCCCTGGAGTGTAATATTTATGCACACCATCAAATAAAGACAGTGTTTCTGTACTTTTTATTGGGTGAAAATGGAAACAGCAACCTCAACATATGATTTTTTCTGGTAGTTCTCATGATTACAGCAAAGTCTAAGTTAGTTTTATCCTTCAAAGGGGGGTTGTGAGAGAGCGCTGCAGGACTTTTCTCAAGAAAGCCAGATTTAAAAAAATTTTAGAAACAATAGGACATTTATGCATATATATATATTATATATATATCTCCAGCTATAGAGAACCATCCAGATGTCCTTTTTTGAAAAATATCTAATGAAGCAACTTTTATTCTTTAACTTGGACATTGATGCCATCAAATAATTAACGAATATATTTAAGTACTAAAGGTGACTTTTTTTTAATGACATTTTTCAAATTTGTCATAATTTAATGCAGTGAACATATTTCTATTTTAAGTTACAGGGGAGTCTGTAAGAATGTTCATTTGAAACATGGTTAACCTTTTTCATTTGTTGGTTTTGACTGAATTAGATGGATACCATGAGATGTTAATATTCATACATGTAATAAATAGAATGATGGAGAAACTTGGTTTGTGTCTCTTTATTTCTTGAATGGCTTTAGCTTGTGACTTTTCTTCAGCTTTAAAACATGAAGTGGCACTTATGAGCCTTCTGTTGGAGGAGATAGGCATATAAAATTAATGAAAATTAGAGCTTGTTGAGTGTTTACTATGTGGTGGGCATTGATAAACATTTTACATATATTCCCTAGGCCTTAAAAAAAAAATCCTATATGATAGATGGTATCCCCACTTTACAGGTGAAATTGAATCACCTACTTAGGTGTAGAACAAGAACATAGAGCTGGCTTTGCTTCATTTTTGTGAACACTATTTCTATAGTTAAGAAAAATACTAGGATAGAAATAGGCACAACCGAACCTCCTGGAGCTAGGTTAAACAAGGCTTTATCAAGATGGTGATAGTTAAGCCTTGGGAGATAGCTAGCAGTGGAGTCCAAATTCCTGAGAAGAGTATCTATGGAGAATGAACAGCAAATGTAAACACTTAATGTGTTTTCAAAAATTAAATTTTGTATGGTTAAAACCCTGATTATGTAGTCTTGGTCATGATAAGGATTTTTTATTACACTGACAATGGGAGCCACTAGAAATTTTAAACAAGTAATATCCTAATCTGCATCTAAGGTTGGCTTTTCATTTTCAAAAAAATTTTGAGAGATTTTCAAATATAGAGAGGTCCAGTAAGAAAACTGGTTAACTGTGTACTGGACTTTAGATGAACTTTTGAATATACAAGCATGGAAGAAATGCTGGGGTCTGAATTGAAAAATGTAGGAAGTTTCCTGTTGTGCCTCTTTTTGGGAAAGCCATCATAGTTTTTATCAAATGCTTAAAAGTACATGACTATCGCCCTGGCTGGTGTAGCTCAATTGGTTGGAGCATTGTACCAAATCCTGAAAGGTGGTGGGTTTGATTCCCAGTTAGGGCACATACCCAGGTTGTGGGTTTAAGAGGTGACCAATGGATGTTTTTCCCTCTCCAAAATCAATAAAAACATACAAAATTAAAACAAAATACATTTCAATTAAAGTATGTGAAGTCAAATGGAAGGTGGCATTTAAATCTAGAATGTATAAAGTAAGAAGTCTCTGGGGGAACATTTAGCTTTGCAGCTAATTGAGAGCAGAATTGAAGTAAAATAGGAAAACCAGTAATGAGGAAAACATTTCAAAGACTGGGTAATCAGGAAAATAGGGGATTGAGAAATATCCCCTAATTATTGAGTGCCAATGCCAGTTGTGATGTGTGGGTAACGGGACAAGATAAGAGCTACTCCTAAGAAATTTAACTGGAGATTGAATTGTGGTTAGAATTCTAAAAACTCATTGGAAAGAAAGGTTGAAGAGATGACCAGTTGTAGCTGGAAAGACTATCGAAAGCACAAGAGAAATTAGCTTCAGAATGAAGGGACAACTTGGCTGGTATGGCTCAGTGAACCAGGTCACAGGTTCAATTCCTGGTCAGGGCACATTCCTGGGTTGCAGGCTCTATCCCCACTGTGGGGGGTGCAGGAGGCAGCTGATCAATGATTCTTATCGTTCTCTCCCTCTCCTTTCTCTGAAATCAGTAAGTTTTTTTTAAAAAATAGAATGGACAGTATTAAGATGGTCACAGATTTGGGGTCTGGAATTGAGAATTAATTTCTAGTTTTTCTTTGAAGTAGGAGGCTAGATTTAGGGTAGTGATTTAGATGCTTCCCTCTCCTCCAATTAGAGCTGTGCGCTAGAATGACAGTGTTAAGAATAGATTACTTATCTCTGGAGAGTCACTTAATAGATTCTCATTCAGAAACACCTCTAGTATTTAAGATGCTCCATAATTATACTCAAAACTAATGTCAATTATATAAAGTTCCAGCCTGGCTCAGTGATTGAGGACCTATGAACCAGATCAGTTTGATTCCGTCAGGGTACATGCGAGGGTTTCAGGCTCAATCCCCATTAGTAGGGGAGCAGGAGGCAGTCAAACAATGATTCTCATCATTTGTTTCTCCCTCCCCCTCTGAAATCAATACAAATATACTTTTTAAAAAATTCTGAACGATTCTAACGAACAGGCAAAATCTCCTGATCTAGAAGTCAGACAACACTGAATTTTAGCCCCAAAAGATGGAAAAACAAGTCACAACATAGCACTGGGAACTAGAAATAATTTATACTGCAAAGTGTAGCAAGGAAAGCTGGGAAACTTAAAGATGGAACATTTTCATTTGAAATGAGTTTGTGAGAATAAAAGGAATTGTGTATTTCTCGAAAACTACAAATTTCACTGTTTATAGAACGTCAATATAATTTACCTACTTAAAACTTTCATGTTGTGGAAAATACTACAGTGACCTGTTATTCAGCTAATAACAAGCTTTTAGGGATAAAAATAGGACCTAATTACCTATTAAAAGATTCTCATATAACAGCTTAATAAATAGAGAATTCTATTTTCCTGGCTGGCTTTCTTTACAGCCTATTTTAGTGCCTAATAAATGCTCTGAAAGGTTTATACAAAATATTCAGGAAAATATGAGGCATCTAACCATGTCTCCAAGTGAAAAGATTTAGCTGACTAAAAAGGTAATCTGGAGGTAGAAATGGAAAGTCAGACTATTGTCAAGGCCTGAACTTCAGCAGTAGTAGTAAGTTTTTCCCTAATTTTATATGGGGTCAGCTCCCTGAAATAATGGACACTTTGTTGGGCAGGTGAGGAAGAAAAAGTTAAAGAAAAAGCTAAAAAGCATCAGTGGGATGCCCAGAGGGAGAGCAAGAAGGCCTGGAAAGCATGAGGGAACAAAGTAGAGATGGTTACCAAAATCCTTAGTTCAATTTTTGGTCAGGGGTTGGCCCTATTTCCTTCTCTGGAACTAGATGCAGACCTGATTAATTACCCAACTTTGGAAATCCTAAGGTAGACAGGTGGAGGACTATCCACTTTTACTAGTTGGAATCATAATCTTCCTACTTACAAAGGGTTCCAATTATCTGGAATGCTGATGCCCACTTCCCACCTGAAAAACTTCCTTAATGCCAGTCCCTTACTTACCTTGAAATCCTATGCAATCTGGCTTTTACATCCTGGCTTCGTCATTAACATTGCTCTCGAGTATTATGACGCCTTGCCACAACGAATGTGCTTTTATTAGCCTCTTAACCTCTCCTGGCCCATGTACTCCTTAAAGTATCTTTTGCTTTATGTGACAATACATGTCTTCCTGTGCTTTGCTGTTTTTACTTACAAAAAATTAAATTTTAAAAATCAAATGGAAGTATAGAAAAGTCTTCTTTCACATCCTCTTTCCTGTTACATAAAGTAACTGCTGAGTTAACAATTTGTTGGGTTCTTTTTTCATTTACCATTTCTTATAACCCTTTCCATGTTGCTAAATGTATGTAGATGTGTAATTTAGCCATCCTTCCACTGATGAATATTCAAATTTCTAATTATTTACCATTAAAAAGTGTTGCAACGACTATCCTAGTATATATGTTATTTCGATAGTTGCTGGCTCAAGCATAACGCACATTTGGAATTTTGACAGTGTGAAATTGTCCTTCATGGGTCCCACCACTTTAGTTGTTCACCAGCAGTCTTCAGAGTACTTGTTTAGACCACCTCTAAACATTCATTATCCATAATCTTTTAGTTTTTATCATTGTGATGTCTCAACAGTCTGAGTTTGAGTATCCTCTTTTGCTAATTTGCTCTTGGTATTTTTTATCATGTTTTTTGCTAATTCTATTGAGTTATTCTTTCTCACTGAAAACAAATTTTCTGTATTGTCTCTTAAGACTTTATAATTGTTATTAACTTTAATTCTGAAATTTCTGTATATGAAAATATTGAAGAACCTATATTTCTCTATTTGAAAAACTCTGCCTCTATAATGGGGTTGTTTCTGGACTCTAGTTACACCAATCTCTTTGTCTAGTCCTGTTCTAATACCACCCTGTTCTAAATAGTCTAGTTTTATAGTTCTAATATGTATGTGGGTTAAGTCTCATTAATTGATCTTTTCCAAACATGTTTTGGTTAACCTAGCATATTTAATCTTCCAGATAAACTTTAAAAAAATTACATTAGATTTTTACTTCAAATACAACAAATTTACTTTCAGGAGAATCCTATCTGCAGTACTGAACCTCCTCACACAGGAACATAGCATCTTTCCCTTTACTCGGTAACATCCATAAATGAAGTTTTGTTTTTCCCATGTAGATTTTGCTTACTTCTTCATAGGTTTCTTCTTAGATTTCCCCACTGTTGCTGCTAATGTGAATGAAATCTTTCTTTACATTTGCACATTTATTTTAGTTTATAGGGAATCTTACTTCTGTATGTTGCCCTGCTAGCTCTCCATCTTACTGAACTCTTTTCTAATACTTAATATTTTACAGTTGTCTTATATTTCCCAGGTAAACAATGACATCACTTGTCTTAATTTCTTTTTTTCCAATTTCATACCTTATTTATCTTGCTTATTATTATACTGGGTCCAAAATTCTCAGGACAATGTTGACTTGCAGGACTGACAGTAGATAACCTGGACTATTAAGTGTGCTGTTTATTTGTTCCTTCAGTTAAGTAAGCTTCCTTTTATTACTTAATATGAATTTTATCTTCTTTTTGAATAAGTAATAGATGCTAACTTTTCAAGTGATTTTTCAGTATCAATTAAGATCGTATAGTTTTTCTCCTTTATTAGGAAATTTTCATTGCTATATTGTCTGTTAACCAATCCTTATACTGGTAGGATAAACCCAACTTGGTTATGACATTATTCTCTAAATGCACTGTAGGCTTTATAGTTCCCTTAGGATAGCTGTATATACATTGATAAGTGAGACTGAGATGTAAGTTTTTTTCCCCTCCCTCTCCTTATTTATGATACTTCATAGTGGGAAAGTATTCCATTCTTTCTGCTTTGTTCTTGGTAACTTTTGTCAGAGCTACATAGGTCATTCTTTTATGATTATCAGCTTATTAAGGTTTTCTAACTTGAACCAATTTTTTTTTGAAATTTACATTTTCCTAGAAAATTATACATCATTTTTCAGGATTATTAGTGTAATTTTACACTAAATCATTTCTGATTTTCAAAAACCCTCATAATCAGTAATATGTTGCCTTTGTTTCCAGTATTGTTTTCGCTCCTTCCTCAGATTTGCTAAGTGTCTATTTATTGTTTTTTTTTTTTTCAAATACCAGCTATTATTGGGATCAATTTATTTCCTAGTCCATTTGTTTCTGCTTTATTTTTAAATCCTTTAAAATTAATGAGGGCATTTTACTTTTTCTACTTTTCTTCTGTTTCTTTTTCTAATCCTTCCTGTCATGTCTAAGGATGTGCTGTCTCCTTCCCTCATGAGTTTACCCATACAACAAAGTAAAAATGAAGCCTTTACCATTACTATACAAGTGGCTACAACCACTATATTAATTTGGAGTCAGTCATAGTGGGCTCCAACTCCCCACCTAGTTATGTGATCTTGGCCAAATCTGAGCAGTTTCTTCATCTGTAAAAACAGGAATAATACAGGTTAAGTTTGAAACTATTTGCAAGTCACTTAGCATAGCAACTGTCCCATATTAATAATTCAACAGATGTCTGGTAAAATGACTAATTCCCAAATCCCTTCCAACTGTAAAAAACTTTACTTTCAGTCTATCACTTCATCCACCAGAAAATCAACTCAAAAATCCACCCACTCACCCACACAAGTTAGTAGGCCCTTCCCCCCTTGAACCAAGTATTCTAGATGTCAGGAACTCCAAGATGAATAATGAAAGTCTCTACCTTCCAGAACTCAGAGTCCTTGAGAGGTAGGGGTAAGGATCAACTGGTAATTATAATACAATTGATAAGTGTTTGATATAAAGGTTGTGGGAATTCAGAGGCTTTGAGGAGTATGTGCAGCAAAATCAAAGATCTAGGTAGAAACCCTAATTCAGGTACTTATTACTTACTAGCTGTGTATTCTCAGGCAATTAACTTTGCACTTTATTTGTAAAAAGCAATAGTAATACTATGCTGGTAGGTTATATTAAGGATTAAGTAACAAGTATGATGAAGTACTTAATACAGTGCCATACCCATCATATGAACTCAACAAATGGCAGTTAGTAATATTACAAGAGGCTATGGAACTTAAAAAATGGCACTGTATTTCAAGAGAGAAAAAATGGGGCCAGGGGAATTTCCCAAATGTGTTCACAGCACAAAACCTGTGGCGAGGCACAGGTCAGGGGGTAGAGGGACTGAGTGAAAAAGGTGAAGGATCTAGTACAGATTGGTAGTCACAAAATAGTTACAGGAATGTTAAGCACAGCATAAGGAATATAGTCAATAATACTGTAATAACTATGTACGGGTCAGGTGGACACTAGAAATATCAGGGGTATTATTTGGTAAAATATGTGACTGTCTACCTCCATGCTGTACACCTGAAACTAATACAAAATAATAATGAATGTAATTGAAAAATAAAATTTAAAAAGTTTTGTAGCAAAAAAACAACAAAAAAAACAACAACAAAAAACAGCCAAGGTAACAGTAACAACAAACCCTGTGGCAAAACAATAAAGATGGGAAAAAAACCAGGGTGAGAGGGGAATCAAGCCGAGTGATGCCCTTGGAGGGCAGGTAATTTTAATTTCTGTATTCTCAGCTGCTAGTCCATTTTCATACATTTGAGCCATACTTTTACAATAAATAGTGAATGGAAGAATGCACGTTAAGCAATAGGCTTGGAGAGAAAGATCTGGACTAAACTGTTCAAAGTAAATATTTTATCGTGAAAGGAATCTTGGATTTGAAGTCAGAAAACCTGAAGCAATCTTTTGACCAATGACCTGCATTTTTACACTGGCTCTACCACTTACCTGCTGTTTGGCCTGAGCAAAAGACTGGCACCTTCAATCTCCTCACCTGTAAAATAGGGATAGCACCTACCTTACCAAATTAGTGTGAGAATTAAGTACCAAGCGAGCGATTTTCAAAGGGCCGGGCACTAGTAAGCACTCAATAATGACACCGGCTGCAGCTGCTAACTTCTCCGCTAGGTCTTTTTCCATATTTGTGAGAAGTTAGGGTTAAGAAGAGCTTTTCTTCAACATTCCCAACCTGCACTGAAAAAAACTACACTTGGTTTGCCAAGGACGAAAGGCCCCGCCCGGCACGCGCCATACAGGTCACCTACGCAGACGGCAGTCCTGGGGCCTCCACCCGAGCGCGGGGCCGCGGAGGCCGCGGACCACGCCAGCCGTTACAGAGCCGGGGCCAGATCAGGCTGGGCGTGGGCCCGAGCGGAACTTCACCGAAAACGGGTCTCTGCCACCATCCGATTCGTCTGCAGGCCAAGCCTTGCAAAGGGTGAAGGGAGGGAAGCCGGAAGTGACGCCAAGCCGCTAGGAACCGGAAATGACCCTCGCAGGCCGGAAGCCGGAAGTTTATTCGTTTCCAAGGCGACGTCTCCTCCACCGCTCCGACCCGGCGGCCGGAGTCGGGACGCTGGAACGCTCCTTCGAGGAGAGGGTCCCCGTCGACGGCGGCCGCCACCTTAGCGACTCGCGGGGAGACACAGCCAGGGACGGCGGCCGCCGCGCCGGCCCTCTCGTGTGGAGGACAGACGGCCGACCCAGTCACCGCGGCGGCCAGCTTGAGGAAAGAGGGAGTGAAGACCAGGAGTTTTGTCTCAGCGAAGACACGGAAACAGTCGGCGAAGAGGACGACGGCCACTGCAGCGGCTCTCCGGGACGAGTGAGAGAGGACGGGGGCCTCTCCAGAAGGGACCCGAGAAGGGTCCTCGAAGACCTGGGCCGCCGCCGCGGTGGTTCCCCTGAGACAGTCAGGGGAGACGGTGGCCACGGTCATAGCAGCTCGTGGGAGAGTGTGAGGGGAGACCGCGGCTTTCCTCGCACCGACGCCGGTCTCCGTCAGGTCGGCGGCGCCCAGAGCAGTGACTCGGGGGGAGCCGTCGGAGAAGCCGGAACCAGCGACTTCGGGGAGAGGGGCGGCGACGAGCTCCACCGCCGCCTCGGCGGCTCTTGGGGAGGAGGGAGCGTGGATGACGGCCCCAGCTTCAGTAGTTCCTCGGAAGGAGTGAGTGACGACCGCGACTACGCGGCCAGCGACTCCTCCGGGGTGAGCAGCGGCCGAGGCTACAACCACCGCCTCAGGGGCTTCTGGGAGAGAGAGAGTGCGGACGGAGGGCCCCGCGGCGGGGGCTCCTGGGAGAGGGCCGGGGAGGACCGCGGCCCCGGGCCCGGCGAGGACGAAGACGGCCGCTGCAGGGGCTCGTGCGGGACAGCGAGTGAAGACCGCCGCAGCAGCAGGGGCCAGGATTCGCCTCCCCCTCGGCGCCCGTGGGGTCGCACCATGCCTGGGGTGCCCCCTTCGGGCCCCTCCGCTTCCTTCACGGAGTCGGCAACCCCGTGTGAGTCCGGTTAATTGCCTTCGACGACCCTCGTCGCTGCCAGGCGCCCTCTCGCACTTCTGCCCGCATCAGCCTTGCCTTTTCTGGCCGTCCCCTTTCTCCGCTGTCACTCCTCTTTCCGCCTAAGTGACCTGTTTTCAGTAGGTCCCAGACCCAGACCTTCCTCATTTTAGCTTTACTCCCTTTCTTTCCCTCTGCACATTCCCGAAACTTCTCGCCCAGGGATGTCCGCGCTTGTTAAATCTTACGAACCCTTTAAGTTCTGACTTGACTTCTCTGCAGCATTTGACCCTGTGGAGATGACATTAGACTGACCTGGTTTTCTTCTTGCCACTCTGCTGACTCTCCCTTTTCTTGGCTGACTTTTCTTCCATCCTCTCCTTAAACGTTGCTTCTCTCTCTCCCTCCCTCCTCCCAGTGTCATCGCTGGCGCTTTATGTTACGTACTATGACTTCAGCCCTACTGAGGACTTCCAAATCTGTGTTATTCATTCAACCATCCTGTAAATATTTATTGAGTGCCGAATATGTGCTCTGTCTTAAGGATATTAAGACAGGCATATTCCTTACCTTCTACTGGGGAAGATAAATACTGAGCAAATAATGACTAGTGTGATGAATATTATAAGGAAGAGTAGAGTGCCATTGGTTCCAGTTTACGGGCATCAGAAAAACCTACCTAACGCCGGACACATCTACTACTGAGATCTGAACTCCAGATCTCTCCTCTGAGCTGCAGACTCATGTAGAAGTCCCTTCTGGAACTCTTCTGGGGCACCTTAAAATCCACATGTCTGCAGTGTAATTTTGGCCCTGGATGGGTGATTCAGTTAGTTGGAGCCTCAGCCTCTACACCAAGCATGTCAAACTCAACGGCTAACAAGGTTTAAGTTTATGTGGGCTGCAAAAAAACAAAAGCTTCAATTTTCATAGAAACATAGGTTCATTTTGATACTGAATACAAAGGGCTGAACTAAATGAGTACTCGTTAACATAAAGTAATAGGACATTTTAATAAAAATATTTTTTCTTGAACATTAACTTATCAGACACTGAATAACTGCACAAATTAATAAGCGTAACATAAATAAACCTATTTCTTGTTCTCTGAAAGTGAAATATTTCCTGTTGCCCACACCAAACAAGTCAGTCCAAGACTAATGACATGGCAAATGGTTGCTAAAAATATTCACTGCTAGTATTAGTGGAGAGGAATGGTGTGCCTGCATGTAAGGCACGTAAGGGAAATGAATGCAATGATTATAGTAATCAGTCATTAGTTCGTTATTAATAATCTATGTGTATGAAAGGCTGATATGCAAAGTGTCCCTGCAGGAGTTCCACTGGGAGCCTGGGAGTTCTATCGCTCGCTATGACATGCGTTGACCACCAGGAGGCGGAGGGAAGGAAGGCTCCTGCTGGCAGCTGGAAGGCCCCTATTGGCCCTGATCACCTACTGCCTAGGGACCCTACCCATGCATGAATTTCATGCACCAGGCCTCTAGTTATGTATAACAGGATATTGTAAATATTAAGTTACGAAATTTTTATTAAAACGTTTCTTATATACCGATATATTGGCTGGGCTACAAAAATATTTGTTGTGGGCCCCATGCGGCCCGGGGGACGCGAGTTTGACATGCTTGCTCTACACCAAAAGGTTGCTGGTTTGATTCCTTATCAGGACACTAGCTAGGTTTTGGTTTTGATCCCTGGTCTGGGCGTGTATGGGAGGCAACTGATTGATGTTTCTTTCTCTCTCTCTCACCACCCTTCATTTCTTTCTAAAATCAATAAAAACATATCCTTGGGTAAAGATTAAAAAAAAAATAGCCCTAGCCTGTTTGGCTCAGTGGATTCAGTGTCGGCCTGCATACTGAAGGGTCCCTGGTTTGATTTTGGTCAAGGGCACATGCCCAGGTTGCGGGCTCCATCCCCAGTAGGGGGCGTGCAGGAGGCAGCTGATCAGTAATTCTTATTGATGTTTCTCCCTCTCCCTCTCTGAAGTTAATAAAAATATGTTTTAAAAATTCAAAAATAAAATAATTTTGTATCCACATGTCCTCTCTGTCCTCCAGTGTTTACTGTCTCAATTGTGCCACACCACTCAGAGAACTAAGCCAGATTCCTTGAAGTTATCCCAATACTCTTTCCTTATTTTGCCCACTATTACATCCAAATTCAGTTCAACCTGTTTTTATAGTATTTTTTGAATATTCTGTTTCCAAAGCCATTCTCTGGGTTGAGGATCTCAGTCTTTCTGCTGTAGATACCATAGCTATTTTCTTACATAGTCTCCCTGAATCTCTAATGTTGCATTTTTGCTCCCCAATGTATTCCCCTCACCTGCAGCCTGTCCCATAAATCCAGCATTAGAAATCTGATCATTATTAGTCTTCTGTTTAAAATCTCTCAATGATTCCCCATTTAAGTGCTTCTAGTTGTTCATGGCTCCAGTGGCTTCTGCTCTAGGTGAGCTGAGCTTAACGGTGTTTCTCTGTATCTGCCCATCTTTCCAGATTCAGGGTGGTAGTTTGCCAAGACCTCAGTTCTCTGATCAGTCTAAGAAAAGTTACTGGTTTTCAGTTTGTTTCCTCCTGTGTATAAGGGAATGATACTTCCATGCTTTTTAGACATTAGAACTGAAATGGAAGTCTGATTAAGAAGATGTTAATCATACACATCTTTGTATTAAATTATTTGGAAAGTCAAAGTGATTTTGTGCTTTCTTTTGTCTTATTGCTTTAGTCTTCTTCTATTTTTTGGCACTGTAATACATTTTAAGCAATTTGATTTTTCAGTAGGCGCCAGGAAGAAGGTGCATTTTAGTAGCATACATGATGCAGTACGCGCTGGAGATGTAAAGCAGCTTTCAGAAATAGTAGAACGTGGAGTCAGCATTAATGAAGTTGATATTCTCCATAAATTTACCCCTTTACATTGGGCAGCACATTCGGGAAGTTTGGAGGTAAGCTAAATAAAACTGGGATAAGTTTACAACTGTTAGCACTTTTATAAATTTTGCAGACAGGACTGAGGCATTGCAAATAATTTCTTTTTAAATTCAATTTATCATTAGGTGTTTTGTTTACTTAACAATGGCTTTATAACAAATTATCCCAAAACTTGGTGGCATAAAATAACCATTTATTTATGCTCAGGACTGAGCGAGGAGTTTGGCTCTCAGACACAGCTTGTCTCTGCTCCGTGATGTCTGGGGCTTCAGCTACAGATTGGAAAGCTGGGGTTGGGTCCTTCTGAAGGCTTGTTCACACAGCTGTCTGGTATATGCTGGCTCTGGGTACCTTAGTTTTTCTTTGTGGGCCTATCTGGGAAGATTCTCCACCTTGCTAGTTTGTACTTCCTCACAGTGTGGTAGCTGGGTTCCAAAGGAAAGCATAAAGGGTAACTTAAAGAGGATAACAGAATGAATACCTCGTTCTCTTAAATCTTAATGTTTTTTGCTATAGTTGCTTCAGATTTTTAGAAAACAAATGGAATATTATAGATACATTTGAAATCCCTGAGCACCCCTCCAGGCACTATTTCTCTCCTTCCAAATCCAGAGACAACTATTACCCTGAATTTGGTGTTTATTATTCCTATCTATATTTTATGCTGTTATTGCGTATGATTATATCATTGCTCTAAATGACATATTTTATATAAATGATATAACTAACATTCTGCAACTTGATACATGTGATTAGATATATGTATGCTAGTTTATTTCTTTCAGCCATATTGTAATAGTCTATTCTTAGACTAATATCAGAATTTATTCATTTTTCCGCTGATGGATATTTAGTTGATTTCAATTTTTAGCTAGTACAAGCATTCTTAGTGAATTTTTTAATGCAAAACTTCTTATTCTTGGACTAGATACAAAGCCAACTAAAATTTTTCTCATGATTCAAGATTGTGTATGGAGAGCTTATTTTAGCTACTACATTTCCCCAGCCTGTGGGCTGCAGTGGGTCTATTCACTATGCAGACTTTCCCCCCTGCTACACAGGCAGAGACTGCTTTCTATGAATATGGCTTCTCTGTGTGATTTCTTGTTTGTTTGGGCTTCTCTGCTTCTTGGAACCAAATCTGGTTTGGAGAATCTCTCTCCACCAGGCTGTGTGCCTCACTTGAATTGTTGTAAACAAGGATTTCCCTTTGGCCTGTTAGTGACTTCCTCTCAGCTGGCAGAAATGTGCCTTGATGGCTCTTTCTGCACATACAGCCCTGGGTGGGGATTTTCTCTGCTGTTTCCTCCCACAGCCCTTTTTGATCTATAATTTGGCAGCTTTCCCATCTGTTTTTGTGGTTTGAGTTTCAGATGTCTTCTACTTTCATCAAAGATGGGGTTTTCTCCCTGTTTTTCTTTCTTTTTTTTTTTGGATAACTTTGAAGAGATGAAATACTGATTTTACTCTGCCATATTCCAATAGAATAGGACTTCTTGATATACCTTTATTTAATCTATTTCCTGGTATCCTTTCAGCTTCTCTGATTGCTCTCACTTAGGCTTCTTTGGTTAACCTACCCTACCTAAAATATAAAGATAGGTATTTCTATGATTCTGCCTTCTCTCTCCAGGCAGTTTTTTAGACTTCATTGGCTTTATCATCTATATACGTAAAAAGCCTAAGCGACTGAACAACCCGTTGACTGGTCACTATGATGTGCACTGACCACCGGGGGCAGATGCTCAATGCAGGAGCTGTCCCCCTGGTGGTCAGTGTGCTCCCACAGCAGGAGCGCTGCCCAGTGGCGTGAGCCTCTCCTGCTTTTGTGGCAGCGCTACCAAGTGGCGGCAGCCGCAGGCACAGTGGGGTCGGGATGAGCAGGAGCAGCGACGCCCAGCCCGGGCTCAGGCTCCTCCCTGGCACCTGCCGCTGAGCATACTGCTACATCCCCGAGGGGTCCCGGATTGTGAGAGGGCGCAGGCCAGGCTGAGGGACCCCACTGGTGTACGAATCCATGCACCAGGCCTCCAGTGTCTACATAAAATGCATGGTTTTGCTTCCTCTCCTTAATCCTGGTTTGTATATTGTGCCTGATCAACAGCTCATGCATATCTGACTAGCATTTCAAATTCAGTTGCTATAAAACTAAGCTGTTATTCTTTTCTATCCCTTTCTTAGTTTTTTCTCAATTTCTTTTTCACCACCTTAAGTATTTGTTTAATAACAACCTCAGGAAAAACCCCCACAGAACTAATATAAAAATATTGTCAGTTGGTGCTCATTGTAATACACAATACAAAGAAATTAATTTCCTCAGAAATCTGAGAAGCACCAAATGTGACCTATTTTGAAAAGTTTGCTTGAGTTGCCTCAATTTTTTACAGAAGCAGTACACATCGACATTTGTGTAGTTGAAGGTGCCCTACATGGTGCACATTGATGCAGTAGGAACTGATCACTGGGTCCTTTGATTCTATTCCATCTTTGTCTTTTGAATTTGTACTCTTCATCCTCATAGCCACTGCCTTAAATCTAATAGATTTTCTTGATTTTTGTCTTATCTGTCTCTAGTTCATATTCTGTATACAAAGTTACTACTCTAAAAACTAAAATCTGATGTTACTTAACTCCTACCTATAGGATAAAGTTCAGACTAATTAATACAGTAGACATATCTCCAATCTCATCTCCCAACATATTTGGACATTTTGAAACTAGACATTTTAGATTATATATTGTGGCAACTCTGGAGTCTGATCCTACTCCTTCACCCCTACCCAGGCATAGTTGTTCCTGTGTGTTTATTTACTCGCCTAGAGTAATTTTGTGGAGTCTGTTTTCCTAACAGTGTGTGGCCACTGCTCAGTTGTTCCCTCTTTTAATTCTTGTTTTTATTTTTCAGCCTGGCTTCCTAGGGTTCACCCCTGGGCCTGCATAGTTTAGTGGTCAGCCAGTGACCTATGAGAGCATGTGCTTAAATACCGTAAGGATTTAATCTTTTACTGATGGGTCTGAGTGGAGGATGTTTTCAAAATTCAAGCAGCTTACAAGCCAGCCCTAACATCTTTTTAAAAAAATATGTTTGCAAGACCTCATGTTTAGCCAGGGATATCTTGTCAACTTAGTCCCTCTTCAGTTTTTCTGGGTCTGAGCAGCCTTGTACATGCACACAGCCTTTTAGATCACAAGGGATAAATGGAATCTTAGTAAGGACCACTTTGGCCATCTCATTTTTTGGAATTTTCCATTAATTTTCTGGGTAGTCTTTAGTTTTGTGCATGCCCCAACCAGTATCATGGCTTTAGGGTAGCTCTGATGTTGGCTTTCTTGGATTGTTCTGAGGAGCAGAATTGTTCTTGACAATGTGTCTGGGCGTGGAATTTTATGTGTTCAGCTCCTAATAAAGTCAGCCCCTCCAGGAGAGCAGTGGAGCTGTCCACCTAGTAGATCTCGGCACCATGCAGCAGGGATAGGCGAAGCTGTAGTTTCAGTCTCCTGTTCTTACTGAGATTCAGTAGATTTTCTCATATATATGCTTCTCATTTTATTATATGCCTTTGGTCAATTTCCAGTCTTTAAATTGTTGTTTTTGACAACTTTGTCTAGTTTTATCATTGCTTCTCAGGGAGGATTTGCCAAGCTCCTTATTTACCCATTTCTGAATTCCTGCTTATTTTTCCATTGATTTTTGATAAGGGTGAACATGCAATCTAATGGAGAACAGATATTAACTTCATTAAATGGTGCTGGCATAATTGAACATTCATATGTAAAAAGAACAAATCTTGACTCATACCTGGCACCATATAGAAAAATGTACTCAAAGCAGATTATAGGCAAATTTGAAACTTAATCTTATAAAAATTCTAGAAGAAAGCATAGGAAAAAATCTCTGCAAATCATGTATCTGAACTTGTAACCAGAATAAGAGACTCACAACTCTAGTAACAAAAGAAAAAAGACAAAACACAACAACTAAAAAACAGCAAATAACTTCAATAGTCACTCAAAGATAATATAGATGGCAGTTGAATACATGAAAAGATATTCATCATCATTAGACATTAAGGAAATACAAATTAAAACCACAAAAAATGCCACTACACACATATTAGAATGACAAACAAACAAACAAAAACAACCCCCCACAGATAACTCAAGAAATGACAGTATAAAGTATTGGCAAGGATATGTAATAAATGGAACTCTCATACATTGCTGGCAGAAGTATAAAATGATACAGCCACTTTGGAAAACAGTTTGGCAGTTTCTTATAAAGTTGAATATACTTATCTGTGTTCTAGCAATCTCGCTTCCACATACTAGTATTTACCTAGAACAATTAAAAAAACCTGTACATGAATGTTTATAATGGTTTTATTCCAGTATCTAAACAGTGTTAGTACATAGTAGTGTACACACAAATATTTGTTGAATAAATGAATTATTTACAGTGATTATTAGTGAAGTTGAACTATTTAAAAAATATATTACTGGCCACTAATCTCTGTGACAGGCAAATGATACCTATTGGTAAGCTTTCAACAAATGATAGGACTGTGATTCCAATGATAGTCAATTTTTTAAAAAAGAAACTTCTTTGCCGGGGTCCAACCCCAGCAGGTCCAGGGGTTCCCAAAGGCGTAGACGGAGTCGGCGAAGAAGGAAGGACACGGAGACAGTGTTCAGTTGATCAGCAGCCTAGCCAGGTTCTCCAGCCAGGATCTCCAGCCAAGTTCTGGTCTGGATCTCCAGAGAGGTTCTGCTGCTTATTGTCTTGTTACATCCATATTTATACCAGTTGATTTTAATCCTGTCAATTTCTATTACAAAGGTTAGGGCGTTTCTTATCTCCATTCCAGGGAGTAAAGATTATGTAGCTTAAGCATGATTGTTTGTAGTTAAAGTGATTAACTACCCGCCTGGCACTTAGTTAAGGAGTTTCATCCCCTCCCTAACTTCAGGGAAAAATCCCTACCTGGGGAAACAACCTTTCTCGGAGAGGTGACCTTGGTTAAAACACACAGCGCTAAGGGGAGCAAACATATTAAGAACAGTATGCTATATACGCCAGGTCCCTTGAAACATATGCTGTGCAGATGTTTCTATCCTGCAGCGACTGTATCAAGCAGCAAGGATGGACCAGCTTCCGGCACTTCTTGAAGGTAGAGTCTACAAACTTGAACATATAATGACAGTAATACATCTTAAATGAAGATGCATTTGATTCCCACCACCCCCCTTTTTATATAAACCTCTTTTTAGAGAATATCATCAGAATAACAAAGTTTGCCTTGATACAGAAGTTTCTCGACCCATTCAAAATCTATGGAAAAAACAACAAAACAAAAAATAAAATCTATGGCAGAGGTTGCAAACTAGTAGTCCTTAAGTGAATTTGGCTCACACATATGTTTTTTGTTTGGCTTGTACAGTATTGGTCAAACATAAGATTTGGATCAGCACTTTAGTCACAGCAACAGCTGGCTGGAATTGAGTGGCATCTGCACCTTATTGACAAGGAATGGCATCTCCAGTTTGTCACAATCCCTACTGCTATTGTTTACCCAACAGTAAGGCCTGATGTTGGTGTCCTGTCGTTGTGCTTGTGCTTACACCTGGCTCCCTCATTCACTTAGGATGTTTCTCAGGCTGCAGTACTTCTGGATGACAGACTAAATTTCAAAGACATAAAAATGTTTAAAACATCTATCTTATCACTTATTAACATGGTTATTTTCTTAACTTAGTGTCTTCATTGGCTCCTCTGGCATGGAGCTGATATTAAACAAGCAACTATGAGAGGCTGGACAGCAGCTCACATAGCTGCAATCAGGGGTCAGGATGCTTGTATGCAGGTAATAATTTTGTTTACTTTTTAAAAATTCAATAAGTTTACTTTAGCATAGTTTGTTAAGCTGTTGCTTTTATTCTAATAATTTGATCCTATAGATTTACTTCTAAATAAGAACTTATTGGATTCCATGTCTTAGATATTTTGGTATCAACTATCCACTTAAGCAAATGATATATGAGAAGAGGCCCTTTTATCTTCAAAGTAGTTGATTATCTGTCTAGATTGTTTTAAGGGATGTCACATTCATGCACAGATTATCTCCTTTATAGCTTTCCATGCCTAAAATTCCTTATTTAATGTGTTTCCTAGCCAGAATAGCACATTAATATGTGACAGCTACTCTAATTTATTAATAATTTATTAGAGTAGCTGGATTTAATCAGTGTACAATAGACTGGAATTTGAAGAAATACAAAATCATATAAGCAAACACTTCTTGCCTATAAGAAACCTGAGATTCTGTTTGGAATGACAGGCGCTCTGCTCAGTGCATTACAAAGCAATACAAAGCACATTTTATGATTAAGGTTTTAATAAAAAGTACAAATGAGAAGAATTATAGAACTTAGCTGGAGTTAGAGAAAGTATAACTGGAGGAAATACAATTTCAGCTAAGCCTAAGCATAAAGGAATGGGTTGATTTTAAAGAGGTAAGTAGTAAAGAAGCATTATTGGTAGGGAATATGTCAGGAGCAAATAAAAATAATGATGATCATTTATTGAACATTTTTAATGTGTCAAATCAGTCTCCCATGCATCACCTCATTTAATACAATACTCTTATGAGTTCCACTTTTTATAGATTAGGAAACAGATTCAGAAAGTTAAGTACCTTGCTAAATAAGTGACAAAGCCAGGATTTGAACCTATACTTTGTCCTCTTAATCTCTATGCTGTAATTCTTTGTGAAGTCCCTGAATTGGAAAAATAAGATGTGTTCAGGGGGTATACTATAACATAAGTTTGACTGAGTGTAGATGGTTTGTTCTGTGGACTGTTACGAAGTTTGGATAAGCTAGTTTGTAAAATGGGAAGTAGAATAGAGATTTAACTTTCATTTATATAGGAAAGAGGTTTTATGCACATACTACATATATATGTATACATTCACATATATATACACACATATGTACAAATGCACATGGAATGATATAATGAAAGCACTATTTCAGGAAATTATTCTTTTTAAAAAAATATATATTTTATTGATTTTTTACAGAGAAGAAGGGAGAGGGATAGAGAGTTAGAAACATTGATGAGAGAGAAATATCGATCAACTGCCTCCTGCACACCTCCCCACTGAGGTTGTGCCCGCAACCAAGGTACATGCCCTTGACTGGATTTGAACCTGGGACCCTTCAGTCCGCAGGCCAATGCTCTATCCACTGAGCCAAACCAGTTAGGGCAGAAAATTATTCTTGTGAAATGTATTCAGGATTACCTAGGATGAAGAGAGAGTTTGGAGGCAAGAAGACAAATTAAAGATTTTTGGTGTACTCACTAACTATCGAGGGTGAAATTAGGTGGTGGCAGTGGGAAAGAAAATGATTCAAGACATCTTCCAAAGCAGTCATTGACAGAGTATAGTGAGAAGTTAAAGTTTTGAGTCAGAATTATAGCTAATTATGAAACTATAGATAGGGATATCTGGAAGGTTGGGAGATTTGAGAGGGAAGAGGTTGAGTTTAATTTGGCACATTCCAAGTTTAAGGTGCCTGTAGGACATTCAGGTGCAGAAGGTTAAGGCAATTTAAAGGAGGCTGGAGACAAAGATTTGAGGAGTAATGAACTATAGAGAAGAAAATAGAGTATTCTCAAGTGTTGAAGAATGTTACTAGTAGGCATGGGAGGAAGCAGAGAAAAGAGTAAGGAATTTGGAAGAGGAAGTCTGAGAGGTAGAGCCAGGATCCATTAGGGCTGTGCAAGTTTAAGAATTAGGCAGAGTATCAGTTACAGGATAAAACTAAGGGGAATAAAGCTTAAGTAATGCCACTGAACTTAAGAGCTCACTGTAGAGTGAGGCTGGCTGTATTTCTCTGCAATGGCGGGGGTGACACTCATTTTGCAGGTGGATTTGGAGTTGAGATATTAATTTGAGAAGTAGGAAGTGAAAATGGTAACTTTAGGAGTCATCGGGTTCCATTTAAGCTTTACTTGATGCTTTCCTTCTGAGCAATAGACATTCCCTCTGGCTTGACTGTCCTTCTCTTTCTCAAGGTGACCTCTCCCTTCTCAGAGCAGGTGTGATGCCTTTTTTTGTACTATACTGTTTAGTGCTTGCTTATCAAGGACAGCTTTGTATAGTTGATTATCTTTGTCTCTCCACAGCCCTAATTCCCTATGTTAATAAGTCTTTATATTCTTTGTAATGACTTTTAAAACATAGTAAGCACTCAATATATGGTTTGTAATGATTATTAACTAGTTTGTTAATGTGAATAAGACAAGATCATGATGGTTATTCTACCTAAAACTTTTTTTTTAAAAAAATACATTTTTATTGATTTCAGAGAGGAAGGGTGAGGAAGAGATAGAAACATCAATGATGAGAGATAATCATTTGATGGGCTGCTTCCTACATGCCTCCTACCGGGGATTGAGTCCAAAACCCGGGCATATGCCCTTGACTGGAATTGAACCCAGGACCGTCAGTCCGCAGCCCTGATGCTCTATCCACTGAGCCAAACCAGCTAGGACACTAGTAATTTTTTAAAGCAATTACTCTGTACGTTAAATAGGGAGATGTACTTGTATCTGATGTAACCCATATACAGAAACTGGGCCAATTGTAAATTCAGATAGAATCTTCTCAGATGTAGTTAGAACTTTGATTTGGAGCTTAGAACTAGTTACTTTAATAATGAAATCCTTTTATTCTATCCAAAACCAAGTTAATAAAAGATTCTGTTTTGAAAAAGTGGAAGTTTAAATTTCAGTTTTACTAGCTTAACATTGAAGTATTTAACTTAGTGGTTATGGATCAGTGCTCATGAAAAGTGCGCTTTATAAATTGTATGTCCATGCTCAAATCAGAATGTGAAATCAGGTATTATAAATATCTCCTGGGCAGTGTTAAAAAGGATCCCAAACATTTTCTTTGGATTAGCTAAGAACTTCTCACACTTTGCCCGTGGCACATATGTAAGAACATAGCAATTACGTAGGTCCGTGGTCGGCAAACTGTGGCTCGCGAGCCACATGTGGCTCTTTGGCCCCTTGAGTGTGGCTCTTACACAAAATACCACGTGCGGGCATGCGTATGGTGCGATTGAAACTTCGTGGCCCATGTGCAGAAGTCGGTTTTCGGCCTGGGTGAGTCTATTTTGAAGAAGTACTGTTGATATTTGGCTCTGTTGAGTAAAGAGTTTGCCGACCACTGACTAGGTTAATAAATTGCTTGCCTTTAAATAATCTGCAACTACATTTATGATTTAACATAAACTCATTCTTATTTCTCCATTTTTAGGCTCTTATAATCAATGGAGCAAATTTGGCAACTAAAGATGATCGTGGTTGCACTCCTTTACATCTTGCTGCGACACATGGACATTCTTTCACTTTACAAATAATGCTCCGGAGTGGAGTGGTGAGGGATTCCTGTTAGTATGTGAGGATGTATAACCATATAAATGAAATAGCATTTGGTAGCCCAGTTATCTCTTCCTGACTTTTTAAATATCCTTTATGACTTTAGGGAAGTAATTTGATCTCTCTCTTTAGCTTTTCCATCTTTAAGCATAGGAGTAATAATTTAGATAATCTTCAAAAAACCCCAAAACACCCAGTTAGTAGTGTAAACTATTTCAGAGGCTATGGGGTTCTTCATATCAGCTCAGAGTTTAACTGGGAAGATTCTGAAGCTTCTAAACATATGTTAACCAATGATTGTAAGTCTTTCTGAATTTCTGTGTATAACTCTTATTTCATACTAGTGGCCTGGTGCACGGATTTGTGCACATTGAAAGGAAGTTAATTAGAAGACATATTTTAATATTGCTATTTGCCCTTTCTCTATAGTAGAAGTGTCAGAGATGAAAGAAAATTAGTAAATTGTATATGAAAATACATTAATAAATTGATTAATAATAATAACATGACATAAAAACAACAAAGACATGATAAAACAACAAAAACATGATATAAAAACAATATTGATACAAACAATGACTGATAAATTGCTTAAACTTATTCTAGTATCTCCCTATATACCACATTAAGAGTAAAAACATTTTCAGAGTGCTTGACTAATTTCCCTTGTGATGAAATATTTACAGCTCTAATGTCACATACTCTTCAAACTCTAGAGAAAGCAACATATAACTGACCATGTCTGAAAACGGGTTCAGGTAGGACTATTCCTACTCTGTCTAGAGTTTGTCCTTGTGATTTATTAATGGTCATCGCAAATGCTGGCATTATGGGAAACTGTCTTCAAATTAATTTAAATGGGAGGCCAGTGTCAGACAGGGACAAATATTACGCATGCGCTAGTCAATATTTATTTTTAAATTTCCAGTGTGCATCATATGTACCAGCTGGTCACTTGGCTGGTTGGACAAACGGACGGTCAGTCACTTAGCCTTTTTATTATTATAATCTATATATGTATAAAAGGCTAATATGCTAAGTGTCCGTCTGGGTAACAACGTCACATAGCAACACTTGGCTTCCTCTCCCTAGTGACTGGCCTCCTTCAATTTCTTCAACCCAGGAATATGACTCGCTTTATAGCAGGTGGAAACATTTTACACTTCAACCAAATATCTGTGAAGCATTTTCCCATGCCTTATCTCATTTGCTCTTCACAGAAGTCCTGTAGTAGATAGATAGCAGACTCAGTGGAATCCTATTTTTTTTCTTTATTGATTAAGGTATTACATATGTATCCTTATCTCCCCTTACCCCCCCACCTCCCACTCATGCCCTATTTTCTTTTCCTTAGCCAGAAAATGGAGATTTAGAAAGCTTAGAAACTTGACCCGACTGAAAAGAAGTAAGAAATGGTGGACCTTCAAAATGACTTCAGGTTTTCTCACTGCGTAGAATATAGTCAAACACTGCTGCAGTTAAATATTTTACCCTTTGTTCTCCCTGCATGATCTACAATAATAATCTGCTTCAGTTTGATATTTACTGCTGTGTTGCTGACAATTACCTGAAAGAGAAGTTGGGGTGCTTCACTGGCTGGAAAAAGTTGAGCTAAATCAGAAAGCAGGTCTAATTAAGCAATTTTATTATATATATATGTGTGTGTGTGTGTGTGTATATATATATATAGATATATATACATGTATCTATATCTATATCTATATCTATATATCTATATCTATCTATATCTATCTATATCTATCTATATCTATCTATATCTATCTATCTATCTATATATATATGGCTAAGTTGACTTGTGCATGAGCAGTACATACAAAGCTCTCTCTGGTGCCAATCGCACGCGTGTGTTTTGATCTGTCATTGTCAGTTGTGAATTTGGTTGATAGTTCTATTATAGAGAAAGGGCGAATAGTGATATTAAAATATTCTAATTAATTTCATTTCAATGTGCACTAATTTGTGCACTGGGCCACTAGTGATTTATATCTCCAGAAATTTCATTTATTACATTTGTTTTTAATATTACCCAATGGTTGTAAAAAATAACTTCTGATAAGAAAATAACTACCTATATTGTAGTCATTATTGTAAGAATTGGTGTTTCTATAGAGAAAAAGTAAAAAATCTTAGTATTTTTTCTTTAACTCTTTTTTGTTTGTTATTTGCTTTTGTTAATCCTCATCCGAGGATATATTTTTTTCCTATTGATTTTTAGAGAGAATGGAAGGGTGGGGTAGAGACAGAGAGAGAAACATTAATATGAGAGAGACACATTGATTGGTTGCCTGACTATTTTATAAAATTTCATTAGTATGTTATTAGCTTGCGTGTTCAAATCAGTGGTTTCAGTACATTTTTCTTTTATATTTAGTGTTTGCCTTATAATTTTAAGAACAACATCCAGTTCTTAATTGCTGAGTTAAACTGCTACACTAGTGTTTCCCCTACAAAATGGAAAGAAACTTAGTCTTTGTGAATGTTACCTCTAGGATCCCAGCATAACTGATGTGAGAGAATGGAAACCTGTACATTATGCAACTTTTCATGGACGACTCGGCTGTTTGCAACTTCTAGTTAAATGGGGATGTGGCATAGAAGATGTGGACTACAATGGAAACCTCCCAGGTATCCACAAAAGCAAATATTTTGGATTTTCATTAATGTAAGCTTTTAAAATATTGCTCATGTTTTAAGAAATTTAAACTGTCATCATGCTAATAGTCCCTCACAAAATATAAGTAGTAAGTATGTTAGCATGAACATTTTAAAAAATCTTATATTACTCCTATATTGTGTGCCTGTCATGTGACCAATTTATTTTTCTGGAATGATATCAGCAAAACAGAAATTGCCAAAATTAAACTTGGATTTTCTCTTCTAGCTAGTTGTTTCCTTCGTCTACTGTGTAGAGTTATTATTTTTTTAGCTTTATACATCTCTGTCCCACAGACTACTATATTTTTTTTAATGTGTTTATTGATTTTTAGAGAGAGGAAGGGAGAGAGAGAGAGAAACATCGATTTGTTGTTCCACTTACTTATGCAGTCATTGGTTGCTTCTTTATGTACCCTGACCTGAGGTTGAACCCACAACCTTGGCATATTGGGACGATGTTCTAACCAACTGAGCTACCTGGCCAGGGTCCCCACAGACTGCTTTTAAAAAAGTATAAATAGTGGACACTAGTGTATATGAGTTAATTTGCTAACTGCACCTGCAATCAACTGGCCAGTTGAGATCTATACTCTAAACACTGTGTCTTCTAAGAGCTGCTATAGAAATTCATAAAAGGGGTAGGTTACAGTGAGATTGGAGTGAGGGTTACTAAAATGATACTTGAATTATGTCTTAAAGGAATTTTTAGCAAACAAATGAATTGGAAGTCTATGCAGAATTATATGAACAGGTTTGATTCAATCTGTTTGCTTCTTAAAATACCCTAGTTCCCTGTGGAGCTCTGATTCCTTACCTTAGCATGCTGGGTCTTCATTATTTGGCTTTTACCTATCTACCTCCCTGGCCTCACCTCCACTCCTTTACTGTGCTATATGTAATCATTTTGCTTCTTTCTTTTTTCTTTTTCTTTTTTTTTAAATTGATTTCAGGGAGAGAGAGGTAGAAACATCCATGATGAGATAGATTTATTACTCGGTTGCCTCCTGCACACCTGCTACTAGTGATCAAGCCCACAACCTGGGCAGACCAGGTATTGAACCATGACCTCCTTGTTCATAGGTCAACACTCAACTACTGATCCACACTGATCGGGCTGAAGTACACCTTTTAATGTTCATTTAGTGAAGGTCTGTTGTATAAAAATTTCAGTTTTTGTGTATCTGTAAATTATTATTTTACTCTCATTCTTTTTTAAAATAATTTTTGAATAAAGTTTTAGAAATAAATTTGTGTATGTGGCGTAACAAAGCATCCAGTTTCATTTTTTGCATGTATATGTCCAGTTTTCCCAACAACATTTATTGAAGAGATTGTCCTTTTCCCCTTGTATATTCTTGGCTTCTTTGTATTAGATTAATTGACCACATAAGTGTGGGTTTATTTGTCTGTTCCGTTGATCTTTATGTCTTTTTTGTGCTAGTACTATACTGTTTTGGTTTCTATGGCTTTGTAGTATAGTTTGATATCAAGGAGCATGATACCTCCAACTTTGTTCTTCTTTCTCAAGATTGCTTGGGCTATTCGAGGTCTTTTGTGGTTTCATATAAATTTTAGGATTATTTGTTGTAGATCTGTGAAAAATGTCATTGATATTTTGATAGGTATTGCATTGAATTTATAGATTACTTTGGGTAATATAGATAATTTAATGATATTAATCTTTCCAATCCCCATCCTATGGTGTTTATTTGTGTTGTCTTCAGTTTTTTTCATCAAAGTCTTACAGTTTTCAGAATATAGGTCTTTTTCCTTCCTGGTTAAATTTATTCCTAGGTATTTTATTCTACTTGATGCAATTATAAATGGGATTGTTTTCTTAATTTCTCTTTCTGATAGTTTGTTATTAGTTGATTAAAGTCTTAAATATAAGACCTAATACCTAGTAGAAAACATAGGCAGTAAACTCTTTGACATTGATCTTAGAGATATTTTTTTGGATATGTCTCCTTCAGCAAGGACACCAAAAGCAAAAATGAGCAAATGGGAATACATGAAACTAAAAAGCTTTGTATAGCAAAGGAAACCATCAACAAAGTAAAAAGACAGCCTACTGAATGGGAAAAGTTATTTACAAATGATATATTTGATAAGGTGTTAATAACCAAAATACATAACATATTCATATAACTCAACATCAAAAAAGCCTAAAAAAATCCAATTAAAAATGGGCAGAGGACTGCAGTTGACATTTCTGCAAAGAAGACTTACAGATGGCCAACAGACCTATGAAAAGATGCTCAACATCCCTAATCATCAGGGAAATAAAATATATCACACCTGTCAGAATGGCTATTATTGAAAAGTCAACCAATAACAAGTGTTGTTGTGGAGAAAAGCAAACCCTCATGCATGATTGGTGGAACTGTAAATTGGTGCACCACTATGTAAAACAGGAGGAAGGTTCATAAAAAAATTGAAAATGAAACTGCCTTATGACCCTGCAATTCCACTTCTGGTATTTACCATAGAAAATAAAAACACTGATTTGAAGATGCATGCATCCATATGCTCTTTGCAGTATTATTTACAATAGCCAAGATATGGAAGCAACCCAAGTGCCCATCCGTAGACAAGTGGATAAAAAAGTGGTGGTACATATATACAATGGAATATTATTCAGCCATTAAAAGGAATGAAATATTGCTATTTGCAGCAATATGAATGGACCTAGAGGGTATGATGCTAATTGAGATAAGTCAGAGAAAGATAAATACCGTATGATTTTACTTATATGTGGAGTCTAAAAACAAAACAAAACACCAAGCAGATAAATAAAATAAAACAGAAATAGGCTAATAGATACAAAGACCAAACTGATTTTGCCAGAGGGGTGGGGCTGGGGAGATGGGTGAACAAGATGAAAGAGAAAATAAGAGATATACAAACTTCTCTAAAGACTCCATCAAAAAACTACTAAACTTAATAAATGAATTTGGCAATGTGGCAGGATACAAAATTAACACCCAGAAAACTGTGGCTTTTTTATACACCAATAATGAACCTACATAAAGAGAAACTAAAAAGACAATCCCATTTACCATTGCAACAAAAAATTAAGATACCTAGGAATAAACTTAACTAAAGAGGTAAAAGACCTCTATTCAGAAAACTACAGGACATTGTAAAAAGAGATAGAGGAAGACATAAACAGATGGAAGAACATACTATGTTCATGGATTGGTAGAAGCAACATCATTAAAATGTCCATACTATCCAAAGCAATCTATAGATTCAATGCACTCCCCATTAAAATTCCAATGGCATATTTCACAGACCTAGAACAAACTCTCCAAAAATTCATATGGAATAAAAAAAGACCCCGAATAGCCAAAGCAATCCTGAGAAAGAAAAACAAAGTTGGAGGGATCACAATACCAGATATCAAGCAATAATACAAAGCCACAGTTCTCAAAACTGCCTGGTATTGGCACCAAGAACAGACATATAGACCAATGGAACAGAACAGAGAACCCAGAAATCTACTGAAGCCATTATGCTCAATTAATATTCGACAAAGGAAGTATGAGCATACAATGGAGTCAATACAGTCTCTGCAATAAATAGTGTTGGGAAAATTGGACAGATACCTGCAAGAAAATCAAACTAGACCACCAACTTACACCATACACAAAAATAAACTCAAAATGGATAAAGGACTTAAACATATGACGGGAAACCAGAAAAACCTTAGAAGAATCCATAGGCAACAAAATATCAGACACATGTCTTAGCAATATCTTTACCGATACAGTTCCTAGGATAATGGATACCAAGGAGAAAATAAACACATCAAAATAAACTACATCAAAATAAAAAGCTTCTGCACAGCAAAAAAAAAAAAAAAAAAAAAAAAAAAAAAATCAACAAAACAATAAGAGAGCCCACTACATGGGAAAACATTTACCAATGTTATATACGATGAGGGTTTAATCTCCAACATTTACAGGGAACTCATACAACTTAACAAAAGGAAGATAAATGATCCAATCAAAAAATGGGCAAAGGACCTAACTAGACACTTTTTGAAAGTGGACATACAGAAGGCCAAGAGACATATGAAAACATGCTCAAAGCCACTAATCATTTGAGAGATGGAAATTAAAACAACAATGAGGTAGGTACCATCTCACACCTGTCAGAATGGTTTTCATCAACAAATCAACAAATGACAAGTGCTGTTGAGGATGCGGAGAAAAAGGAACCCTCTTGCACTTCTGGTGGGAATGCAGACTGGTGCAGCCACTGTGGAAAACAGTATGGCATTTCCTGAAAAAAATTAAAAATGGAACTCCCATCTGACCTAGTAATCCCATTTCTAGGAATATACCCCAATAAATCAGAAATACTAATCAGAAAGGATATATGTACCCCTATGTTCATAGCAGCACACTTTACAATAGGTAAGCTTTGGAATCAGCCTTAGTGCCCATCAGCAAGTGAGTGGATTAAAAAAACAGTGGTACATCTGCACTATGGAATACTGTGCTGCTGTAAAAAAGAAGGAACTCCTACCATTCGAAACAGCATGGGTGGACATGGAAAGCATTATGCTAAGTGAAATAAGTCAGTCGGAGAAAGGTAAATATCACATGATCTCACTCATTTGTGGAATATAGTGAACAAAAATAGATCCAGAAGCACAGAAGCATCGAGCAGACTGTGAAACCTCAGAGGGAAGGCAGGGGAGTGGAAGAGGGGTGGTGGTGGTGGTTAGAGATCAACCAAAGGACTTTTATGCATGCATATAAGGGTAACCAACGAACACAGATAGTAGGAGGGTGAGGGCATGTCCTGTGGGGTGGGAGTGGCTGGGGAGAGGTCAATAGGGGAAAAAGGAGACATGTAATACTTTAAACAATAAAAAATTTAAATTAAGAAAAAGAGGTACAAACTTCTAGTTATAAAATAAATAAGTCACAAGGGTGTAATGCACAGCATAGGGAATTTAGTCAATAATATTGTAATAACTTTGTACAAATGACATATTGTTACTAGACTTATGGTGATCACATCATAAGGCATATAAACGCTGAATCACTAAATTGATCACCTGAAACTCTATTTTAATAAAAAATAAGTAAAAACATTTTTAATTGAAGTATAACATGAATACAGAGAAATGCCCAATTTAAATGCACAGCTCATTGAATATTTACAAAAGAACACTCTCTGTAACCACTAGCCAGATAAAAAAAAATAGAATAGTCTCCATATCCTCTTTTTGGTTAAGCACTCCAAAATTAATCGCTACCTTGATCTCTAACATAAAAATAGTAACTTTCTTTTTCTGAACTCTATGGAATAAATTAATATATTGGCATTCCAAAGAAGACATACAGATGGCTTCTTTTGATTTTCCAAAATGGTTGTATTAATTTATATACCCACGAGCACTGTTTAAGACTTGAAGTTGCTCTACTTTCTCATTGACACTTGATTTGTTTGTTTTTAGTTTTAGTCATTCTTTTGGATGTATAGTAATATCTTGTGGTTTTAATTTGCATTTTCTCTGATAACTACAGTTGTAGAACATCATTTCAAATACTCACTGGTCATTTGGTTATTTTCTTTTGTGAAGTACCATGTCAAATCTTTTGCCTTTTTTTTTTATTAGGTTAGTTGTCTTTTTAAAAATCGAATTGTAGGCATTCATTATATATTCGAGATCAGTGATTCTCAATTGGTGTGCTGTGGCACACTGGTGTGCCTCAAGAATTTTTAAAACATGCAACAGCTGACTTGTTAGTCAGGGGCACAGACCGCTTTTCCCTTTAGTTTGTCAAATAAAAAAAATAACAACAGCCAGCACAACAATAGCCGTTTGATGTGAATGAATCAAAATTATACCTATTTTTTGGTGTGCTTCAGAACTTAATAATTAGTTTATGTGTGCCATGAGATGAAAAAGGTTAAAAATCACTATTCTAATAGAATCTCTTTGTCACTTACATGGGTTTTTAAATATCTTTTCCATTCTGTGGCTTACCTTTTCAGTCTTTTAAGATGTCTTTTGATTCATAGAAGTTTTAATTTTAATAACTTCTTGCTTTATGGTTACCACTTTCTGAATTTTGTTTAAAAAGTCTTTCCCTATCATCTGTGTCCATGACTTATTCATCTATGCATATAAGTTCTTTGGTTAATATCTTCCCACCCACCCATCCAACCCTGCCTTCCCTTTCTTTAACATTTCTTGTCTGTTCATGGTATTCTTGTTTGTTTTTCTAGTCGTTTATGGCTTTAAGATATATTTTGTCTATTATTTTTCAAGGAATTAGAATAGAAATTATGATGTAGTGGGTGTCCTTAGTTTGTAATTTTGATCCAACCTTATTGTTTATAATAAAAACCAGTGGCCCAGTGCATGAATTTGTGCACATTGAAAGGAAATTAATTAGACTAAATATTTTAATATCGTTATTTGCCCTTTCTCTATAATAGAAGTGTCAACCAAATTCATGATTGACAATGACAGATTGAAACACGTATACAATTGGTGCCGGCGAGATTTATATATATATATATATATATATATATAAAGTTGCTTAATTAAACCTGCTTTCTGATTTAGCTAAACTTTTTCCAGCCCAGTGAAGCACCCTGACTTTTCTTTCAGGTAATTGTCAGCAACACAGCAATAAATATCAAACTGAAGCAGATTATTATTGTAGATCATGCAGGGAGAACAAAGGGTAAAATATTTAACTGCAGTGGTGTTTGACTATATTCTGCGCAGTGAGAAAACCTGAAGTCATTTTCAAGGTCCACCATTTCTTGATTTCAGTCGGGTCAAGTTTCTAAGCTTTCTTAATCTCTGTTTTCTGGCTAATGAAAAGAAAATAAGTTTCCACTGAGTCTCCTATCTACCTACTCCAGGACTTCTGTGAGGATCAAATGAGATGAGGCATGAGAAAACACTTCACAGACACTTGGCTAAAGTGTGAAATGTTTGCACCTAATTATAAAGCAAGTCGTGTTCCTGGGCTAAAGGAACTGTAAGGAGGCTAGTTGCAAGGGAGAGGAAGCTGGGCATTGCTATGTGACGTCATTACCCAGCGTACACAGCAGCCGTTTCCTGGCTGGGCTGGGCTGGGCTGTGGGCCGCATTTTGCGCCATGGGATCTTGGCAGCTTCGCCTGCATTTTATTGGGCTGTTGCTCTAGGGTAGTGGCGGGGCCAGTGTCCCACTTGGATGAAGAGGAGTGTTACTTTGTGGGCACCAGGTTCACAATGCTGTTTTTCTGTAAATGGCCAGAGTGCATCACAGCAGCTCCTGCATTGAGCATCTGTTCCCTGGTGGTCAGTGCTTTTCATAGCGACTGATCAGATGGTCGGACACTTAGCATATTAGCCTTTTATATATATACTAGAGGCCCGGTAAACAAAAATTTGTGCACTTGGCGGGGGGGTCCCCTCAGCCTGGCCTGTGCCCTCTCACAGTCTGGGACCCCTCGGGGGATGACCATCTGCTGGTTGATGCCTGCTCCCCAGGGGATTGGGCCTACGCTGGCAATCAGACATTCCTCTGGCAGCTGGGCAGCCCTCGGGGGATGTCCACTTGCCAGCGGGGAGCAGACCTAAGCTGCAGTCGGACATCCTTAGTGAGGAGGCAGGAGAGGCTCCCGTCACCACCACTGTGCTGGCAGCCGGCAGCCTGGCTTGTGGCTGAGCAGAGCTCCTCCATGTGGGAGCTCACTGACCACCAGAGGGCAGCTCCTGCATTGAGCATCTGCCCCCTGGTAGTCAGTGTGTATCACAGTGACCAGTCATTCCCAGTCTTTCTGCTGTTAGGGTCAGTTTGCATATTGCCCTTTTACTATATAGGATAGAGTCCTGGTGCACGGGTGGGGGTCGGCTGGTTTCCCCTGAAGGGTGTCCCGGATCAGGGTGGGGGTCCCGCTTGGGTGCCTGGCGTGCCTGGATGAGGGGCTGAGGGCTGTTTTCAGGCTGCCTGCACCCCCTTCAGGGTGGGGGTCCCCACTGGGGTGCCTGGCCAGCCTGGATGAGGGGCTGAGGGCTGTTTTCAGGCTGCCCGCATCTGCTTCAGGGTGGGGGTCCCCACTGGGGTGCCTGGCCAGCCTGGATGAGGGGCTGAGGGTTGTTTTAAGGCAGGCCAAGCCTGCAACTGAAGCTCCCAGTCTCTCCTTTTTTTCTTTCTTTTTTTTTTATTCTGGGATTTATTTACCTTCTGTAATTGAAACTTTGTTGTGGCTCCAGCTCCGAGGCTGGCTGGCTGAAAGCAGGTTTCTGGGGTTTGTTTAGCTTCTATAATTGAACATAGTTGCATTTCGGAGCTGTTGCTTTCAGGCTCAGAGCCAGGCCGCGGCAGGCAGGGAACCTTGGCTTCCTCCATTGCCGGGGCAACCAAGCCTCATGTTTGCTTCAGCTGCGTGGCTGCTGGCTGCCATCTTGGTTGGCAGTTAATTTGCATATCACCCTGATTAGCCCATGGGAAGCATAGTGGAGGTATGGTTAATTACCATGTTTGTCTATTATTAGATAGGATTAGAGGCCCGATGCATGAAAATTCATGCAAGAGTAGGCCTTCCTTCCCCTGGCTGCCAGCACTGGCTTCCCTCCGGCACCCAGGACCCGGGCTGCTTCCCTCCTCCTGCCACCGGCAGGCACCCGGGATCTGGGCTGCTTCCCTCCTCCTGCCACCTTCTGGCACCCGGGACTTGGGCTGGCTTCCCTCAGGCCACCTGCAGGCACCGGGACCTGGACTGGTTTCCCTCCAGCCCTGGCTTCATCAGGAAGGATGTCCGGAATGACATCCAGAAGACCTCCGGTCATATTACCCTTTTATTATTATAGACATATAATGTTTATGTAAAATTGACAAAATACATAGTGATAAAAATAACATCATTCATATTTGCATAGTGACTATTTTGGCTTATTTCTTCCCCTTTTTTTTGCAAAATACTTAAGAATTTTGTCTATTATTTATCTATCTTACATAGCAAGCATTTTCTCATGTAATGATAAGCTGCATAACTGGGACTTTACTTTCCAAGAAAACATTCTGGGGCCTGCTCTTTGGTGAGCCTCCTCTGGCCTCTCCACACTCATAGTAAGTATTGCTTTGGCTTGACTAGAAGGCCAAGTAAGGACATGTAGGCTGGAAAAAGATCTATTCTCTTTGCTCAGAGTATGTCCCTGTGAGGATTAGAGACAATGTATCATTTATTTTTTTATGATTATTTTTATTGTCAATTTAAAAATGAAATTCTTTTTTCTCTCTCACCTATAGTTCACTTAGCAGCCATGGAAGGCCACCTTCACTGTTTTAAATTTCTACTCAATAGAATGAACAGTGCAACACAAGCTTTAAAAGCCTTCAATGACAATGGAGAAAATGTGCTGGACCTGGCCCAGAGGTTCTATAAGCAGAACATTTTACAGTTTATCCAGGGGGCTGAGTATGAAAGAAATGATCCAAAAGATCAGGAAAGTAAGTAATAAACCTGAAATGTTTTAGCATTTAATATGTAGAATAAATTGAAAAGGAAAAGAAAGAAGTTGTAAGTTAAACATTAAAATACGTTACGTACCATTGTCCATATATTTATACAGTTTCTTTTCTTTATTGAGAAATATTTTAGGCAGAAATGTACAGAGATTAATATAATGAGCAATCTTCATACCATTGGGTTTAAGAATAAAATAGTTGTTGCCAATCCAGCTGGAGATGGGTAGGGAAAAAGAATATATGCCTAGAAATAAAGATTTTTCAAAGTCTAATTTGAACTCATCACTTTTGCTAACTTTCCATTGGAAAGAGTTTAGTTACATGGCCATATACTAGTATTATCTAGGATCCTGGAGATTTCGCCACATAGATGAGAAGCCTCATCTCAGCTCCAGCTTGCTTACTAATGAAGGGAAGGGATTTTAGTAGACAACTAGCAGTCTTTGAAACTTCTTTTAAAACTTTATTAAAATGGCATACAAGGGTATGTATCCTTTTATGACTTAACTTCTATGTCATATTTTTTAGATTAGGTTGATAGATGTATCCTGGTTTTGTTTTTTAAATCCTCACTGGAGGACAAGCTGAGAGAGAGAAACATTGATGCAAGAAGCGGATGGGTTGCTTTCTGAACATGTCCTGACTGGGAATTGAACCAGCAGCCCTTCAGTGCACAGCACCATGCTCAACCAACTGAGCCACTCTGGCCGGCTGCTTATTGATTTTAGAGATAGGAAAGGAGAAGGGGGGGAGAGAGAGAGAGAGATGGAGGGAGGGAAGAAAAGAAAAAATATTGATGTGAGAGAGAAACAACTGACAAAGAATACAGGTATGATTTTGATTCCTTCACACTGGACAGCTATTATTGTGTTGGTTGTTGTCATTTTTTTATTTATTTGATAGTCAAAGGGAAAAGAGGTCAATGCCCCTGACTAAATAGTCAGGTATTGCATGTTCTAAAAATTCTTGCAGCATATCAGTTGAAAATTGCTGATATAGATTAGTTTGATTTTTTAATGAATAATTTTGAATTTCATCTGTGTTTGTATATATTAGTAGTTCATTCCTTTTTATCTCTGAACTAGGGGCCCGGTGCACGAAATTCGTGCACTGGGTGTGTGTGTGGGGGGGGGGGGGAGTGTCCCTCAGCCCAGCCTGCCCCCTCTCACATACTGGGAGCCCTCAGGCATTGACCCCCATCACCCTCCAATCGCAGGATCGGCCCCTTGCTCAGGCCTGACGCCTCTGACAGAGGTGTCAGGCCTGGGCAGGGGACCCTCATTTCCCCCCATCACTGGTTCTGCCCCCAGCCCAGGCCTGATGCCTCGGCCAGAGGCGCAGCCCCCCATCACCCTCCAATCGCCTGATTGGCCCCTTGCCCAGGCCTGATGCCTCCGCCAGAGGTGTCAGGCTTGGACAGGGGACCCCCATCTCCCCCTGATCACTGGCTCTGGCCCCCGCCCAGGCCTGAGGCCTCTGGCCCAGGAATCATGCCTGGGCAGGGGACCCCCATCTCCCTCTGATTGCTTGCTCCACCCCCCGCCCAAGCCTGACGCCTCTGACCCAGGCTTCAGGCCTGGGCAAGGGGACCATCATATCCCCCCAATCCCAGGCTCAGCCCTCCGCCCAGGCCTGATGCCTCGGCCAGAGGAGTTGACCCTCATCACCCTCCGATCAACAATCACTGGATCGGCCCCTTGACCAGGCCTGAGGCCTCCGGCAGAGGTGTCAGGCCTGGGCAGGGGACCCCCAGCTCCCCGTGGTTGCAGGCTCTGCCCCTGCCCAGGCCTAACGCCTCTGGCCTAGGCGTCCAGCCCGGGCAGCGGGGACCCGCAGCTGCAGCGGCCCCGCGATCGTGGGCTCCGCTTTAGGCCCAGGCAAGGGACCCCTAGCTCCCGGGACTGCCAGCTTCGACCGTGCCCAGCTCCCATCGCTGGCTCCACCCCTACTTCCTGCTATCACTGGCCAGGGTGGCAAAGGCGCCTGATTCTCCGATCATGGCTGGGGGGCAGGGCAAAGGCGGCCCCAGGGCTGCCTTTTCCCTGCCCCCAAGCTCTTAGCTCCCCCCTGGGTTTCCGATCACTGTCAGTGGCAGGGGGCTTCTTCCTGCTTTCCCTTTTGCCTCCCTGCATTGTGCCTACATATGCAAATTAACCGCCATCTTGTTGGCAGTTAACTGCCAATCTTAGTTGGCAGTTAACTGCCAATCATAGTTGGCAGTTAATTTGCATATAGTCCTGATTAGCCAATGAAAAGGGTATCGTCGTACGCCAATTACCATTTTCCTCTTTTATTAGTGTAGATAGTATTCCATTGTAGGAATGTATATATTTTATCAATTCACCTGCTGATGAGTATTTGGATTGTTTTCAGTTTGGGCTATCTAATAAAGGAGTAATATGCAAATTGACCATCATTCCAACACACAAGATGGCCACCCCATGTGGTCAAAGATGGCCACCACAAGATGGCCTGCAGGGGAGGGCAGTTGTTGGGTGATCAGGCTAGCAGGGGAGGGCAGTTCTGGGCGATCAGGCCAGCAGGGGAGAGCAGTTGGGAGGGACCAGGCCTGAAAGGGAGAGCAGTTGGGGGTGATCAGGCCTAAAGGGGAGCAGTTGGGCGTTGATCAGGCTGTCAGGGGAGTGGTTAGGGGGTGATCAGGCTGGCAGGCAGAAGCAGTTATGGGCAATCAGGCAGGCAGGCAGGCAGGCAGGCAATCGAGCGGTTGGGAACCAGCAGTCCTGGATTGTGAGAGGGATGTCCAACTGCCTGTTTAGGCCCGATCCCGCTGGGATTGGGCCTAAACGGGCAGTCGGATATCCCTCTAGGGGTCCCAGATTGGAGAGGGTGTAGGCGGGCTGAGGGACCTCCCCCTCCCCCGTGCACTAATTTTGTGCACCAAGCCTCTAGTCATTAATAATAGAGATCTGCTCTGAACATTTACATAGACATATGTTTGCATTTTTCTTGTTAAATACATAGGAGTGGAGTATATGGTAGGTGTATGTTTAACATTAAAAAGTTGTCTAATTATTTTCCAAAGTAGTTATATCACTTTACATCCCCACCAGATACGCATGAAAATTCTATTTGCTCCATGGAATTCCCAACATTTGATATGGTCATGTTTCATTTTAGCCTTTCTAATGGCTGTGAAGTGTTATATTATTGTGGTTTTAATCTACATTTTCCTGATAACTAATGATATTGAGCATCTTTTTATATGGGCATTCATATATGTTCTTTTATGAAGTGTGCATTTAATTCTTTTGCCCATTTTTCTTGGATTGATTGTCTACTAATTATTGAAAATTTGACAGTTCATTATGTTTTGTCAGATATATGTGTTGCAGATATTGTCTCCCACTCTGAAGCTTGCATGTTTTTAATAGTGTCTTTCAGAGAGCAAAAGTTTTAAATTTTGATAAAGTCCAATTTGTCAATATTTTACAGTTTGTGTTTTTTGTGTCATATCTATGAAATATTTGCCTGCCCCAAGGTCAGCAAGATATTCTCCTATGTTTTCTAGCAATTTTACAGTTTTAGCTTTTTAATTTCTATCTTTGATCTCTACATCAAGTTAAATTTGATGTATTGAATGAAATAAAGTGTTGATTTTAATTAAAAAAATATAGCCACTTGTCCTAGCTCCATATTTTTGGAAAGCAGCTTTATAAAATATCAGCCATGTGTATATGTATAGGTGTATTTCTGGCCTCTGCATTCTATCATCTACACTAATCAGGGCTATATGCAAATTAACTGCCAACTATGATTGGCAGTTAACTGCCAACTAAGATTGGCAGTTAACTGCCAACAAGATGGTGGTTAATTTGCATATGTAGGCACAATGCAGGGAGGCGAAAGGGAAAGCAGGAAGAAGCCCCCTGCCACTGACAGTGATCGGAAACCCAGGGGGGAGCTAAGAGCTGCCCCCCAGCCATGATCGGAGAATCAGGCGCCTTTGCCGCCCTGGCCAGTGATAGCAGGAAGTAGGGGTGGAGCCAGTGATGGGAGCTGGGCACGGTCGAAGCTGGCAGTCCCAGGAGCTAGGGGTCCCTTGCCTGGGCCTAAAGCGGAGCCCACGATCGCGGGGCCTCTGCAGCTGCGGGTCCCCGCTGCCCGGGCTGGACGCCTAGGCCAGAGGCGTTAGGCCTGGGCAGGGGCGGAGCCTGCAACCGCGGGGAGCTGGGGGTCCCCTGCTCAGGCCTGACACCTCTGCCGGAGGCCTCAGGCCTGGTCAAGGGGCCGATCCGGTGATTGGTGATTGGAGGGTGATGAGGGTCAACTCCTCTGGCCGAGGCATCAGGCCTGGGAGGGGCCTGAGCCGGGGATTGGGGGGATATGATGGTCCCCTTGCCCAGGCCTGAAGCCTGGGTCAGAGGCGTCAGGCTTGGGCGGGGGGTGGAGCAAGCGATCAGAGGGAGATGGGGGTCCCCTGCCCAGGCATGATTCCTGGGCCAGAGGCCTCAGGCCTGGGCGGGGGCCAGAGCCAGTGATCAGGGGAAGATGGGGGTCCCCTGTCCAAGCCTGACACCTCTGGCGGAGGCGTCAGGCCTGGGCAAGGGGCCGATCCTGCGATTGGAGGGTGATGGGGGTCTACGCCTGAGGGCTCCCAGTATGTGAGAGGGGGCAGGCTGGGCTGAGGGACACTCCCCCCGCACACACACCCAGTGCACGAATTTCGTGCACCAGGCCCCTAGTACTAATATATCTGTTTATTTGCCAGTACTACCCTGTCTTGATTACTGTTGCTTTATAATGAGACTATAAGTTTCAAACTTCGTTCTTTTTAACATACTCTTTGGCTATTCTAAGTTGTTTCTTTTCCATATATGAAAATGAGAATAGCTATATCTCAGAGTTGCTAAGAGTCTTAAATGAGGCAGTCCTTGAAAATGCTTACAGGGAGAGAGAACCAAGATGGCGGCATAGGTTAACGCCGGAGTTTGCTGCTTTGAACAACTACTTCAAAAGTGAAACTAAAACACGGAACGGACATCACCCAGAACCACAGGAACGCTGGCTGAGTGGAAATCCTACAACTAGGAGGAAAGAGAAACGCACACGGACACTCAGAGGAGGCGCAGTGGTGAAGTCAAATTCTGAGGTGCGGAGTGTGCGGAGCCGGCTGGCGGCGGAGGGCGCGGTTGTTGTTTTCAATCGGGAGGGAGTCGCAGACTCTGAGCACCAGATCCGGGCGAGTCTTTAGGGACCCAGACTCAAACGGGAGAAGCGGGACTGTCTGGCTTCGGTCAGAGCGAGTGCAGCTTTCTCTCCCAGCTTTGCAGCGGGTGCTGGGACTCAGAGAGGCAGAGCCCCTTGGGACAGGACTGAGAGCCGCCATAACTGTTCTCTCCGGCCCACCCTGTTGATCCTGTGCGACCCGCCCCGCCCAAGCCCTGCACAGAGGCATTTGCCAGATAGCCTCAGGCAAAGGCTAGATTAGCACCTTCCTAGAGGACAGAAGTTCTCTCACTGCTGACACAGCTGATTCTCATAGCCACTTGGCCTGGAGGTCAAACCCTCCCTGGAATTAGCTACAACAATCAAGATTTAACTATAAGACTTCGAACAAAGACCACTAGGGGGTACACCAAGGAAGCATAACAAAATGCGGAGACAAAGAAACAGGACAAAATTGTCAATGGAAGAAATAGAGTTCAGAACCACACTTTTAAGGTCTCTCAAGAACTGTTTAGAAGCTGTCGATAAACTTAATGAGATCTACACGAAAACTAATAAGACCCTCGATCTTATATTGGGGAACCAACGAGAAATTAAGCATACACGGACTGAAATAACGAATATTATACAGACGCCCGACAGCAGACCAGAGGAGCGCAAGAATCAAGTCAATGATTTGAAATGCGAGGAAGCAAAAAACATCCAACCGGAAAAGCAAAATGAAAAAAGAATCCAAAAATGCGAGGATAGTGTAAGGAGCCTCTGGGACAGCTTCAAGCGTACCAACATCAGAATTATAGGGGTGCCAGAAGTTGAGAGAGAGCAAGATATTGAAAACCTATTTGAAGAAATAATGACAGAGAACTTCCCCCACCTGGTGAAAGAAATGGACTTACAGGTCCAAGAAGCGCGGAGAACCCCAAACAAAAGGAATCCAAAGAGGACCACACCAAGACACATCATAATTAAAATGCCAAGAGCAAAAGATAAAGAGAGAATCTTAAAAACAGCAAGAGAAAGAAACTCAGTTACCTACAAGGGAATACCCATACGACTGTCAGCTGATTTCTCAACAGAAACTTTGCAGGCCAGAAGGGAGTGGCAAGAAATATTCAAAGTGATGAATACCAAGAACCTACAACCAAGATTACTTTATCCAGCAAAGCTATCATTCAGAATTGAAGGTCAGATAAAGAGCTTCACAGATAAGGAAAAGCTAAAGGAGTTCATCACCACCAAACCAGGATTATATGAAATGCTGAAAGGTATCCTTTAAGAAGAGGAAGAGGAAGAAAAAGGTAAAGATACACATTATGAACAACAAATATGCATCTATCAACAAGTGAATCTAAGAATCAAGTGAATTAATAATCTAATGAACAGAATGAACTGTTGATTATAATAGAATCAGGGACATAGAAAGGGAATGGACTGACTATTCTTGGGGGGGAAAGGGGTGTGGGAGATGTGGGAAGAGACTGGACAAAAATCGTGCACCTATGGATGAGGACAGTGGGTGGGGAGTGAGGGCGGAGGGTGGGGCGGGAACTGGGAGGAGGGGAGTTATGGGGGGAAAAAAAAGAGGAACAAATGTAATAATCTGAACAATAAAGATTTAATTAAAAAAAAAAAAAGAAAAGAAAATGCTTACAACTGTTCCCGGCATTCAGTAAGGGCTCAATATATGTAGTTGTTATTAAAAAAAAATTATCAAGTATTTACTACTAGAGGCCCAGTGCATGAATTCATGCCCAGGTGGGGTCCTTTAGCCTAACCTGTGATCGGGGCTGATCAGAAGGGAGGGGGCTGGCCTGCTGGGGGGAGGGACCGCGAGAGGTTGGTCCCAGCAGCAAGCTAACCAACGGCTGAGTCCTCAAGGAATCGGGCTCCCTCCTCCCTCCTGTCTGGGTCCAGGGTGCGGGGCTGTCAGGGTGCTAGAAGCAAGCTAACCATTGGCTGATTCCGTGAGGATTCGGGCTCCCTTCTCCCTCCTGTCTGGGTCCAGGGTGTGGGCGAACCAGATTTGGGACTGTCAGGGCCCCAGCAGCAAGGTCTGGGTTAGTGCGCATCATAGCTATTGGCCGGTTGTTCCAGTTGTTCTAGTCATTCAGTTGTAACCATCACTTAGGCTTTTATATATATACACTAGGGGCCCGGTGCACGAAATTCGTGCACTGGGTGTGTGTGCGGGGGGAGTGTCCCTCAGCCCAGCCTGCCCCCTCTCACATACTGGGAGCCCTCAGGCGTTGACCCCCATCACCCTCCAATCGCAGGATCGGCCCCTTGCCCAGGCCTGACGCCTCTGGCTGAGGCGTTCGGCCCGGGCAGCGGGGACCCTCAGCTGCAGCGGCCCCGCGATCGTGGGCTTCGCTTTAGGCCCAGGCAAGGGACCCCTAGCTCCTGGGACTGCCAGCTTCGACCGTGCCCAGCTCCCATCGCTGGCTCCACCCCTACTTCCTGCTATCACTGGCCAGGGCGGCAGAGGCGCCTGATTCTCTGATCATGGCTGGGGGGCAGGGCAAAGGTGGCCCCAGGGCCGCCTTTGCCCTGCCCCCAGCTCTTAGCTCCCCCCTGGGTTTCCGATCACTGTCAGTGGCAGGGGGCTTCTTCCTGCTTTCCCTTTCGCCTCCCTGCATTGTGCCTACATATGCAAATTAACCACCATCTTGTTGGCAGTTAACTGCCAATCTTAGTTGGCAGTTAACTGCCAATCTTAGTTGGCAATTAATTTGCATATAGCCCTGATTAGCCAATGAAAAGGGTAGCTCGTACGCCAATTACCATTTTTCTCTTTTATTAGTGTCGATAGATATTCTAGGCACTAGTAGATCAGGTACATTCACACATCGATGTGTGTGTGTGTGTGTGTGTGTGTGTGTATATATGTATATATATATATACATACATACATATAAATATATATATATTTGTATATGTGTATATACATACCTGTACTTCATTTACTTACGGTTTACTTTCTTCACTTCCTTGCAAACAGAGGGAAAGAGTGGTTTATGCTAATGTAGGACTTGAGCCAAGTATGTCTTTATGCAAAGGGTCAAAAATGACCATCTCTTTGTGTTTTTTGTGAGCAGAGCCATGGGTAAAAGGGACTATGACTAAGAATAGTTCTGGTATAATACTACTACTAGCATGTTTGAGGTCCTGAGGGGTGGACAGGCTACACAGTTAATAATAATCTTATTTTGTGGTTCTCTTTTTATTACTTTGTTGTTAACAGAACTAATTTCAATATAACATTCTCATACTTCAGTTAATATTGAAATCTAAAATGTGCACCCGCTTAAGGCAGAAAAAAAGAATTCGCTCATGTGTTTACTGAAATGCTGAATTTTTTATTCATAGGTTTAGCATTTCCAGGTCATGTAGCTGCCTTTAAGGGTGATTTGGAAATGCTTAAGAAATTAATAGAAGATGGAGTAATCAATATTAATGAACGTGATAATAATGGATCAACTCCTATGCATAAAGGTGAGTTATGATTCTTTGTTGTTTTTTAAAAATATATATTTTATTGATTTTTTTACAGAGAGGAAGGGAGAGGGATAGAGAGTTAGAAACATCGATGAGAGAGAAACATCAATCAGCTTCCTCCTGCACACTCCCTACTGGGGATGTGCCCGCAACCAAGGTACATACCCTTGACCAGATTGAACCTGGGACCCTTGAGTCCACAGGCTGACGCTCTGTCCACTGAGCCAAACTGGTTAGGGCAAGTTATGATTCTTGTTTAATTTTCAATTCTGACACAATTGCTATTGAATTATTTACCTTTTAAAATAATTACCCATCAGAAACACATGAAAATGCATGGCAGAATGCTTAATTTTTATTTTATTTTATTTTAATTAAAAATGTTTTAATTGATTTGAGAAAGAGAGAAAGGAAACATCAGTTTGTTGTTTCACTTTTTTATGCATTCATCAGTTGATTCTTATATGTGCCCTTACCAGGGATACAACCTTGGTGTATCAGGATAATGCTCTAACCGACTGAGCTACCCGGCCAGGATCAGAGTGCTTAATTTTTAATTCAAGTGTGATACTCCTTTTATGATGTCAGATATTTACACATTTTCACATTTGAGGGTAATTCCAATAGAAGTTCTCTTTTGATTTTGTCATGTAGTTAAGATGTGAAATTCACGGTTAGAGAAATTTCTTAGGAGTAACATTTTCTTTGGACTGAAAATGTCCTGTTCATGCTAAAACCATATCTATCTTTTAAAAATGTTTTTATTGATTTTATAGAGAAAGGAAGAGAGAGAGAGAGAGAGAGAGAGAGAGAGAGAGAGAGAGAGAGAGAGAGAGAGAAACATTGATCAGCCTCCTGCACGGCCCCCACTGGGGATTGAGCCTGAAACCGGGTATGTAATGGGAAATCAAACGAGCAACCTCTAGGAGAATTTTCTTTATTCTAATACTCTGCAAAAAATGTTTTTTCTTCTATAGAAATATCAACATGATATGAACACGTTTTCTAGATATGTGCAATTTTTCTCTGCACTTCCTTCTATGTGGAATTCTAAAAGATTGATCCATGTTTTTTTGTTTTTTTTTTTTTTAGTCAGACCTTGTCAGATTGTCAACTCAGTGCAGGGAATATATCTCTAGGATTTATTATTGCCAATATCCCTTTCATTTATAAAATAAAAAGCCAAATCTTTAACCTCTAGCACCTGAAATTTCTATTTTGCTTCATTAGTGATATTATACTTTTTTAAATAATGTGATGGCTGGTATTCTTGTAAAAGTCTTAGAGTAAAAAGAGTAATGTTGCTCTAGCTGAGTTGGCTTAGTGGATAGAGCATCAGCCTGCAGACTGAAGGGTCCCAGATTCGATTCCAGTCAAGTGTTTGTACCTTGGTTGCACGCTTGAACCTGGCTCTGGTCAGGGACCATGAGGGAAGCAACCAATCCATGTGTCTCTCTCACATCCATGTTTCTCACTCTCTCTCCCTTTCCCCCTCCCTTCCATTCTCTCTAAAAAGCAATGGGAAAATATCCTCAGGTGAGGATTAACAACAACAATAAAAAGACAGTAGTCTTGTTAATATAGTCCTGTGTTTGAATAGGATTTTATTTTATAAATAACTTCTGGTTGTTATTTATTTCATAAATTATGAAATAATGTTACTGTTGTTTAGGTTCTTAGCTTAATCATTAAAGTTCATTTAATTTATAATGTATCTTAAGAATCTTAAGCACCATGTGTACCAATCTAATCTAATAAAAGAGAAACATGGTAATTGGCGTACAACCGCTACCCTTCCCATTGGCTAATCAGGGAGATATGCAAATTAACTGTCAGCCAAGATGGCGGCCGGCAGCCAGGCAGCTTGAAACTAACATGAGGCTTGCTTGCTTCAGTGACGGAGGAAACCAACCTTCCCCGCCTGCCTTGCAGGCCTCTGAGCCTGCAGTTTGAAACATTTTAACAAATATAGAAGCTAAAAAAAAAAAAAACCCCAGAAACCAGATTTCAGTGAGCTGGGATCTCAGAGCTGGAGTAAGACCTGGAGTTATACATTGTTTCGATTACCTACTTTCAGCAGGGGAGGCCTAAGAGCTGGAGCCTCAGAGCTAAAGCTGGCCCAGAATTAAAAAAGAAAAAAGAAAAAAAGGAGCGGTCCGGAGCTTCTGTCACCCGTCAGCCTGAAAACAGCCCTCAGCCCCTCACCCAGACTGTCCAGGCACCCCAGTGGGGACCCCCACCCTGAATGGGGTGTGACCAGCTGCAAACAGCCCTCAGCCCCTCACCCAGACTGGCCAGGCACCCCAGTGGGGACCCCCACCCTGAAGGATGTGTGACCAGCTGCAAACAGCCATCATCCCCTCACCCAGGCTGTCCAGGCACCCCGAATACCCCCACCCTGATCCAGGACACCCTTCAGGGCAAACCAGCCAGCCCCACCCATGCACCAGGCCTCTATCCTATATAGTAAAAGGGTAATATGCCTCCCAGCACCGGGATCAGCGGAGCCAACAGGCCTCCCGGCACCAGGATCAGCGTGACAAGGGGCAGTGCCCAAACCCCCTGATCGCCCTGTGGCTCTGTGTGTGACAGGGGGTGGGGCCACAACCTCCCTATCCGTCCTGCTCTGTTCATGACAGGGGAAGGCGCCTCAACCTCCTGATCAGCCCTGCTCTGTGCCTGATATGGGGAGCTCCCCAACCTCTGATCGCCCTGCGGTCTGTGTGTGACAGGGTGCGGCGCCCCAACCCCCCACCCCCCCCATGGGCCCTGCTCTGTGTGTGACGGGGTAGAGCCATAACCTTCCCATCGGCCCTGCCCTGAGTGTGAGAGTGGTGGCATCCCAACCCCCTGTTCGGCCCTGCTCTGTGGGTGATAGAGGGCAGCGCCCCAACTCCCCTATCGGCCCTACTCTCTGAGTAACGGGGGAGCTCCTCAACCCCCTGATGGGCGCTGCTCTGTGCGTGACGGAGGCAGCGTCCCAACCCCTGGATTGGCCCTGCTCTGTGCGTGACGGGGTGGCGCCGCAACCTCCCCATCGACCCTGCCTTGAGTGTGACAGGAGGCAGTGCCCCAACCCCCCAATCGGCCCTACCCTGAGCGTGACTGGGGGTGGCATCGCAACCTCCCGATCGGCCCTGCTCTGTGCATGACAAGGGGCGGCGCCCCAACTCCCCAATCGGCCCTGCTCTGAGCCCAACCAGGGGCTTCACCTAGGGATTGGGCCTGCCCTCTGCCACCCGGGAGCAGGCCTAAGCCAGCAGGTCGTTATCTCCCGAGGGGTCCCAGACTGCGAGAGGGCACAGGCCAGGCTGAGGGACCCCCCCTTCCCCCCGAGTGCACAAATTTTTGTGCACTGGGCCTCTAGTCCTATATAATAAAAGCCTAATATGTTAAGTGTCTGGTCTACCCAGTTGGCCATTCAACCCATCAAAGCACAATATGCTAATGATATGCTAAGGCTGCTCAACTGCTTGCTATGACATGCCCTGACCACCAGGGGGCAGACACTCCAACTGGTAGGTTAGCTTACTGCTGGGGTCTGGCCAATTGGGACTGAGCGAGATCGGCTGAACACTCTGGAACCGTCCTGTGGTCCCTCCGTGGCTGGCCAACCTCCTGTGTCCCTCCCCGGCCCTGATTTTGCACCGGTGAAGTTCCTCAGCCTGGCTTGCACCCTCTCACAATCCAGGACTCCTCAAGGGATGTTGGAGAGCTGGTTTTTGCCCGATCTCGCAGGCCAGGCTGAGGGACCCCACTGGTGCATGAATTCGTGCACTTGGCTTCTAGTAGTTTTATAAGAGAAAGGGTATTTGGGGCAGAAAGAAGGCGAAGTGAAAGGGGTTTCTCTTATACATAGAGGGGTCCCACTTTGGTAAATGCTATTCTGTAGTTTGGAGAATCTCACTCCATCCACCTCTACTAGCTGTCTAGGCATTAAAGCTTTTCACTATGGGATTTATGAATGGAGTGGATACTTAAAATGTGCATAAAAGATTGTGGTTTTTAAAAAATGTGCTGCCCTGGAGAAAAGCCCCCATTTTATGACCTAGGTACAACCAGTTTTTATTCCTAGTGTGTATGTGGGGTGTCATTTAGGAGAAGCAAAAGAGAGGCTCACTCACGGTATTTATAATGCATCTTTGGGGGGATGATACATTAAAGTAAGTTTTACTTGCCAGATGGTTTTCAGCCTATCAGTCAGTTCTTTACCAGTTGAACTGAGATGGAAATGAGGGAACTGGAAGAAGGTTCTAAAGAGATTGATGTACAACAATAGAGTGTTTGGGTTACAGCTATTGTGAGAAGGTGAGAGGGTGAAAGTGAAGAGGAACCAAAAGGGTTTGCCCTTTACCCCTTCTCTGGTCAGTTTGTCCGTAAGAACTCCTGGGGCCAAGGGTGGATCACATGGTATGGTGGAGGGGTGATAAGTGGCTGGAGCAGGAGAAGGGAAATTTTTGTGTACATTATCTTATTTTCTGTGGAGTATCTGTATGCTAAATCAGGGTAAATAAAAGTTTCCTTATAATTTAATTAACATGTTGTCAGTCTATCTGCTTCTTTTTCTTTTATTTTAATTTTGATTCAGTAAATAAGCTGCAGTATCAGTCATTTAATGATTTTTAAATCTACTATGACTTCTCTTTCGTTTACTTCTAAGCTTTAATTATTTCAAATCATTTTTTAAAAATTTCTAGCCACTGCATAATTTTTTCTTGTTCTCATATAAAACATTGGTCCAATTAATAAATATATTCTAATCAATATATAATAAGGATCTTAGATAAAAATTCTTTTATTGTATTTCATTGTAGACAAATTACTTAGCGCCCCCCCCCCCAATATTAACTGTGTAATAAAATGGAAATGTTGGGTTAAACTCTGTTTTATAAAGCTCACCATTGTTCAGGATTCATAAATATGGTTTTGTAACTCTTACAGAGAAAAGATGTTGCTGTTTTTGTTTAAAGTAGGGTTATGTCTACAGGTATGGGAAATCCTGTAGTATTCTTTGTTAGCTATTTTGGATTTGCTGTAGGAGAAAAGACAAGCGAAAAGAGAAGCCCCAGGCTCCTCAGGGGCCAATTCTGAGTTTGGAAGATGGACCTGAGTCATTTCGGGAAAGGTAGGATAAGAGTGCTTATACTAGTAGACCTTTTGTAAGCTGGGCCATAGGGCTATAGTGATGGGGTTTGCTTTGTCATTGGATCTGGCTTTGTGTCCTTTCCTCTCTATTCCCAGTATTGGAGGTAGATTAACTTTTTAAGACACCAAGCCATACCAAAAGTTCATGCTCTGATTTATTTTACAGAGGTACATATATATTCAGTACCAGTCATGTGCCCACACCATGAAAATCGCGTGAGATCTAGACCTTACTGTTAAGGAGCTATATACTTATACCATGAGCAACTAGAGATTTGTATAAGTCAGGATGTAATAAATGGCAAAAAGTTTTTGGTTGTTAAAATACATGCAGTGGAATTCAGGAGTAGAAATTGAACAGAAGTTGCTAAGTGTTAAATTATTGAGGAAATATTCATGGGAATTCATAAATAATACCTTATGTTTATATAACATTTAACTGTCATGTTCAATCCTTACTGTAATTTTACAAGCCAGCAGTGTAAATCACTGCTGCTTTATAAATATGAAATTATCTGTGTAAAAGATGAGAAAATTGAGGTCCAGAGGAACCAGGTTTTTTGACTGAGGTTGCACAGTTGGTAAGAGCAGAGCTTAGATTTCATTTATTTATTTTTCTTCATTCACTCATCAAATCTATAGATATTTGTTGCAGGTCTGTATGTGCCAGCCACTTGCTAATTCTGTTCTGTCCTTCAGTCTCATTGTTTAGAAGACCTAAATTCAGCTCTTTTAAGTTTATTAAGTCCCCCTGTCCCAGTTTCCCTGAGTCTTGAGATGGACTTAGAAGGATGGGTAGAAGTCAGATAAGCATAGAGTTGAGTGATGTACACTAGGTGAGAAGACACATAAGCAGTGTTGTGGAGGTGAAAATTAATATCAAGTGCATGTGTCTGAAGAGCAAGATTTAGAAAAAGGTGTAAATAGTTTAGGTAATTGGGGATCTATAAATTTTGAGTTGTGAGGGTCAGAGGAATAAGTTCTGTGATAGAAGATTGGTCAGGAGCTATCAATACCAGCAGACAGTCACTCAATAAGATTAGAAAAAATTAGATTATAGTTTCAAATCCATTACTTACTAGCTGTGTGATGCTAACGAAATAACTTCTTTGAACCTCAACTTTTATATCTGTATGTAAAGTTCTCTGTATAGGTGATGGGTACAGTATATATTTGATTACATGTTTGTCTGATGAATGAATAAATGAAATGGAGAAAATTACATCTGCCCAATTTATTGGTTATTGCAAGTATCAGTATTTATGAAAGTACTCTCTAATGGTGTTCAAAGTTTGGAAAGTTGCTACTAGTAACAACTTTTTGTGTATTTTCTGTTTGTTTTTACAGCTGCTGGACAAGGCCACATAGAATGTTTGCAGTGGATAATTAAAATGGGAGCAGACAGTAATATTACCAACAAAGCAGGGGAGAAACCCAGCGATGTGGCTAAGAGGTATCCCTATATGCTTCACTTTTTTCTTTTTGGTTTTGTTTTTAAAGTTTTGTGTATACTCTGTTATACTTGGAAATCTTTGAAGATTCAATGGGATGACATTGTCAAATGCTAAGAGAATGACAGTATTCAAGCTGAATAGACATTTGACAGTATATTAACTCTTTTCTTTAAAGCAGTGATTCTCAACTAGGAGGAAGTGTCGTCCCCTTTCCTAGAGGAGGGGCATTTGGAAATTTGGGTTTGTCACAATGACTAGCAACCATCTATATATCCTATCTAATAATAGACAAACATGGTAATTAACTGTACCTCCGACATGCTTCCCATTGGCTAATCAGGGTGATATGCAAATTAACTGCCAACCAAGATGGTGACCGGCAGCCAGGCAGCTGAAGCGAACAGGAGGCTTGCTTGCTCCAGTGATGGAGGAAGCCAAGGTTCCCCGCCTGCCGCTGCTGGGCTCTGAGCTTGCACTCTAAGAAACAATGTTGCAATTATAGAAGCTAAACAAACCCCAGAAACCTGCTTTCAGCCAGCCGGGCCTCAGAGCTGGAGCTGCAACTATGTTTCAATTATAGAAGGTAAATAAATCCCAGATACCTGCTTTCAGCAGCCGAGGTCTCAGAGCTGGAGCCGAGCCTCAGAGCTAAAGCGGGCTCTCAGCTCCAGTGACAGCCATAGAAGGTAAATAAATCCCAGAATAAAAAAAAGAAAAGAAAAAAAGGAGAGGTTGGGAGCATCAGTCACCCACCAGCCTGAAAACGGCCCTCAGCCCCTCACCCAGACTGGCCAGGCACCCCAGTGGGGACCCCCACCCTGAAGGGGGTGCGACCAGCTGCAAACAGTCATCATCCCCTCATCCAGGCTGGCTAGGCACCCAAGCGGGACCCCCACCCTGATCTGGGACACCCTTCAGGGAAAACCAGCTGGCCCCCACCCATGCACCAGGCCTCTGTCCTATATAGTAAAAGGGTAATATGCAAACTGACCCTAACAGCAGAAGGACTGGGAATGACTGGTCACTATGACACACACTGACCACCAGGGGGCAGACGCTCAATGCAGGAGCTGCCCCCTGGTAGTCAGGGCGCTCTCACATGGGAGGAGCTCTGCTCAGCCACAAGCCAGGCTGCCAGCTGCCAGTACAGCGGTGGTGGTGGGAGCCTCTCCTGCCTCAGCAATGCTAAGGATGTCCGACTGCAGTTTAGGCCTGCTCCCCGCTGGCAAGTGGACATCCCCCGAGGGCTGCTGGGCTGCCAGAGGGATGTCTGATTGCAATCTTAGGCCCAATCCCCTGGGGAGCGGGCCTAAGCCAGCAGGTGGTCATCCCCTGAGGGGTCCCAGGCTGGGCTGAGGGAACCCCTCCCCCCCCCCGAGTGCACAAATTTTTGTGCACCGGGCCTCTAGTATATATATATATAAAAGCCAAGAGACCAGAACACCAGAACAACCGGTTGCTATGACATGCACTGGGGAGGCAAATTGGCCTGATCAGGGCCCTGATTGACACCCCCCCAATTGCCCACAGCCCCTCCCTCCCGGCCAGTCCTAACCATGATGGGTGCTCTTCATCCTCGATCAGAGGCGGGGCCAGCCGGCCAACTTCCCACCGCCCCTTTCCCCCACTGGCCGGCCTGATCAGCTCTCAATGGGGTGGGCCGGCTGGACCCCACCTTTGCATGACTTCGTGCACCGGGCCTCTAGTATTCATGACCCCCAAAAGTTTTCTTGTGCTCCTTTTTAATCTCCCTCCCTCCCACTGCTGGCTTCCCTAAGCAAACACGGGTCTGCTTTTTGTCACTGTAGATTAGTTTGCATTTTTAGAGTTTTATTATGAATGGAATCATATAGTAAGTACTATTATATAGCTGGCTTCTTTAAGCCAGCATAATTATTTTGAGAATTCGTATGTATTAGTAGTTCATTTCTTACTGCTGAACAGTTTTCCATCAGATGTAGAATTCTATAGTATTCCATAGTTTGATTATCCACTAACCTGTTGAAGGATATTTTGATTGTATCCATTTTTTGGTGATTATGAATAAAACTGCTATAAATATTTACATACAGGATTTTGTGTGAATATAAGCTTTAAGTTTACTTGGGTAAATACTTAGGGGTAGTATTGGTGGGACATATGCTAAGGGTATGTTTAACTTCATAAGAAGCTGCCAAAGTGCTTCCAAAGTGATCATAGGCATTGACATTCCAAAAGTCTCTGTTGTCAGGTTCTTTGATTTTAGTGATTTTAGTAGGTGTGCAGTGGCATCTCATTGTGGTTTTAATTTGCATTTTCCTAATAAAAATTATTTTGATTTTGAGCATTTTTTCATATACATTTTTTCCATTTGTATATTTTCTTTTGGTGAAGTGACTGTTTAGATCTTTTGTCCAGTTTTTAAAAGTGAGTTGTTTTCTTATTATTGCTTTACAAGCTATTTATATATTCTGGATACTAGTTTTTTCCTTACGTTTTTATTTTGTAAAAATGTTCTCCCAGTTTAGGCTTGTTTTTTTAATTCTGTTAACAATGTCTTTGAAGAGCAGAAGTTTTTTTTTTTTTTAATCAATTTGTTCTTTTATGGATTATGCTTTTGGTATCATAGCTAAGAAATTGTCAATTAAAACAAAGTCACAAAGATTTTCTCCTTTGGTTTCTTTTAGATGTTGTATAGTTTTAGGTCTTACATTGAGGTCTATGATGCATTTTGAGGTATGCATCCAAAGTGTTCTTTTTTTTTTTTTTAAATATAGATATCCAATCATTGTAGCACTATTTGTTGAAAAAGCTGTCCTTTCTCCACTTTATTACCTTTGTGTCTTTGTCCAAGTTAGTGTCCATATTTGTGTGGGGTTATTTCTAGGCTTCATATTTTGTCTATTGATCTGTCTATTTGTTTATCTTTATACCAGTATTATATGGGTGATTTAATACTACGAATATATCTGGAGTTAATAATAATTTCTGGCCCACATTTTTTTTCATTCATGCACCAAAAGGCTAGGTGTAAAGTGTAATGTTGAATCTGTATAAAGCAAGTACTCAGTAAATGAAAGCTGTTAAATTACAACCTAGTAATAGAACTAATGATTTCTGTTAACCTTATAATTTCCTACATATGTTTATTTCTATATCTTTAATGATTTTCAGTACCTGGTGAAAAGTATGAATATATGTATGTACGTGTGTGTAGTTATGTGGTTATGGAAAACATAGAATTTGAGGTTTTTGTGGTTAGCGAGTAATTATCCTTGTCCTAAGAGAAAGCATTGAACATCTTGATTAGGAAAACTGTGGAAAAATATGCAGATTACATGCAATTACAACAACTCCAAAATCAAAGGTATATTATTGGAAGCTTCAGAGATGTAGGAAATAGCAAAGAAAATAGAAAATATGGATGGAAAGTCATTATTTTTCCATTAAATTTCAAAGCCATGTCAAGTGCTTTGGGTTGAAGAAGAATCAAGATTAAGGGTGCTAGAGCTATAGTTATCCCTAAAAATGGAACCATAACTAATTCTACAATCTAAATTAGGCCATCAGAAAAAGGTAGTAAATGCAGGCGATCAAATAGGGTGGTTTTGAACTTTCTGTTCAATTTAGCAATTCTCTTTTGGTCTCCTCTTTCAGTTGGGTTTTTGCCAATAAAAATGATAGAATCTGTCTTTAATGATCACTTGTCCTTAGTGTCGAATAACTGAGTTTCCCATGTACTACTAGCTGGATATAGTACATCAAATTGGCACTGAGATTCAGGTATAGTTTTGTTCCTTTACTGAATGGGTGGGTTGGTGGCATAATGTACAAAGTGTAATTACTTAAATTAAGTTCAAACTGCAGTTTCAATTTGAAAATTGTGGTTCTTGTTCATTGGTGATTCTTTTCTACAGGTTTGCCCATTTAGCAGCAGTAAAGCTATTAGAAGGGCTACAGAAATATGATGTAGATGATAATGAAATTGATGAAGATGATATGAAGTGTTTTATAAGACATGGTGTTGAGGGAAGCACTGATGCTAAGAATGATTTATATCTTAATGAGTCGGATAAAACAGATGCCAGAAGTAAGTGTGCCAACTCTGTTGTGATTTGTTCTTTAAGAAATGCCATAGCCATTGTCTTTCCTCCAAATTTGAAAATTATCCTAAAGATAGCTATTATCTACAAAGTAAAATACTTTCATTTTGGGGGGAACAAGAACTAGTATAATTTTGGTACTAGGGGTTGTTGAACATATAAAAAATGTAAGACATGATCTCTTTCCCTCAAGGAGGAATATGTTATATAAGAGGAAACATTATTTAAGTGGATCATAGGAAACAGGAAGAGACATCCCAAGGATTTCCATGGTTAGTTGGCAAGTGATTTTTTACAGATAATAATAGCAGCAAATATTTATTGTCTACAATGTGCCAGATACTGTTGTAGTTATTGGAGAAACAGTGAACAATATAAAATCCCCAACATCACCCAGAATTTACCTTCTGGAGATGTGGTGGTGACAGATAATAAGAAAATAGATACATAAAGAAAATAAAGTAGATTGGTGCTATAGATAAGATAACCATTAGAGGAGTCCTCTCTAAGGGAGTGACATTTGAGAAGAGACCTGACCTGAGCCTGTAGATGCCAGTTACCTATTCCCCTCCACCCATCAAGTTCACAAGCAACAATGTATCCAGATGATGTCAAATGTCCTTAGGGGAGAAAATCACCCCAGGTTGAGAAGCACTACCATACAGAATAGAAGGTTCGATAGTTGGAGAATAGCTAAAAGCTGCTCTCAACACACTTCCTTCTCTCAGTATCCTCTTGCATAGATATTACAAGTAACTGATCATAAAATTTGGGAGCTGGGCTAGTTATTGTTTTAAATAAATGCAGCATATTTCAATTTTTCTAATTTTTGTCGTATCATAGATTACGCATGGTCCTGTAATATACCACTACTCTAAACCACTGCTAGTCTTTAAACTTCCTTGTTCATAGTATTAAAAGTCATAACAGTCTGATACACCCTCCAAGAGCAGGAGGAGAACCCTCCATTTAGGTTTATCATTGCTTGTTCATCCAAATATTATTTACTGATATTTATCCTTCTGTGTGTATGCCACCTCCCTCCACCTCCTCCCCAAACCACACAGACACTGGCTTTAGAGAAAGAATAGGCTACAGGATGAGCATACTGCCAGCACCTGTCTAAATTAGGTTTCTATGCAACTCTGTCTTGCAGTGAGAGCCTATAAGAAAATTGTAGAATTGAGACACCTCCTGGAAATTGCTGAGAGCAACTATAAACACTTGGGAGGGATAACAGAAGAAGACTTAAAGCAGAAGAAAGAACGGCTGGAGTCTGAAAAGTAATGTCCTCCAAACTTTAATGGTTTCTTTTTAGTTCTCTCTCTAAATGCCATGTGAAGGTTTGTTGACCAACAACTTGTTTTGTTATCCCCACCAAAGGACATAAGAGTCTATCCTGTTTTCCTCCTAAGTCCCCAGATGGAGAAGGTATTAAGATTTTTTTGTGTGTGTGTGTTAAAATACACATAACATAAAGTATAGCATCTTAACCATTTTTAAGTACAATTCAGTAGTGTTAAATAGATTCACATTTTTGTACAACCTATCTCCAAAACTCTTTTCATCTTGTAAAATTGAAATTCTGTAGACTTGTGGTTTTTTGTTGTTGTTGTTTTTTTGAGATCACAGCTACTTTGAGCTTTTCAATCAACGTATCTATAACCATCCCTATCAAATTGGACTGCTTATTCATGAATCTGAGGTCCAGGGCTGTGGTACCTCATCAGAGGATGCTCTGTGTCCAGAGGCAGTGAGCAGTTGCATCCTTTACTCCCTGCTCCCTAAGTTGGCTCTCTGCACATTTGGTGCCTCTCTACTTAATTAATGGCTGCTGGAATAGAAGATGCCTAGTGCTTATTTCTTCCCACTGCCTCTCTGCTGTCGGTCCGCTTTTCAGAATGGACAGGGAACAACGGGAGACAGGGGAGAAGACTTTTAATCAAAACTTGGGTCTGTACAGAGGATTCTCCTCTTTCTCCGCCCTCTCCGTTGGTTGGGTCTCTTTCCCTCAGACTCTTAGAACCTCCCGCTTCCCTTTTCTCTGTTTTCTTCTGAATATTGACTCAGTAAAAGGTCTGGTGAATGCATTCAGAGTAATATCTAAATCTTTGATAAGGGTTAATATATTATCCTTCCATGGATATTTGGGAATTTGAGTAGAAGACAAAGCTTTAAGCCAAAATACTCTTCTCATTCAGTGGGATTTTAGAGACTAGTAAACTGGGGCAAAATTTAAATTTTTTTAAAAAACCAGGGGCCTTCTTGATGACTCACAGACACCAGGGGGGGTAAGGGCATGAGTGTGTGTGTGTGTGGGGGGGGGCCGCAATGGGGCGATAAGGACACATATGTAATACCTTAATTAATAAAGAAAAAAATTCTTTATTATTTAAGGTATTACATATAGTATTACATATGTCTTCTTTTCCCCCCATTGACCTCTCCCTGGCTACCCCCACCCCCCAGCACATGCCCTCACCCCCCTACTGTCTGTGTCCATTGGTTATGCTTACATGCATGCATACAAGTCCTTTGGTTGATCTCTTACTCCCTCCACGTTTCCCTGCCTTCCCTCTGAAGTTTGATGGTCTGTTCGATGTTTCTGTCTCTATTTTTGTTCATCAGTGTATGTTATTCATTATATTCTACAAATGAGTGAGATCATGTGATATTTATCTTTCTCTGACTGATTTATTTTGCTTAGTGTAATGCTCTCCATGTCCATCCATGCTGCTGCAAATGGTAAGAATTCCTTCTTTTTTACAGCAGCATAGTATTCCATGTGTAGATGCACCACTGTTTTTAATCCACTCATCTGCTAATGGGCACTTAGGCTGTTTCCAAATCTTAGCTATTGTAAATTGTGCTGCTATGAACATAGGGGTGCATATATCCTTTCTGATTAGTGTTTTTGATTTCTTGGGATATATTCCTAGAATTGGGATTACTGGGTCAAATGGAAGCTCCATTTTTAACTTTTTGAGGAAACGCCATATTGTTTTTCCACAGTGGTTGCACCAGTCTGCATTCCCACCAGCAGTGCAAGAGGGTTCCTTTTTCTCCACATAGCTAGTACTTATTGTTTGTTGATGATAGCCATTCTGACAGGTGTGAGATGGTATTTCATTGTCGTTTTGATTTCCATCTCTCAAATGATTAGTGACTTTGAGCATATTTTCATGTCTCTTGGCTTTCTGTATGTCCTCTTTCGAAAAGTGTCTATTTAGGTCCTTTGCCCATTTTTTGATTGGATTGTTTATCTTCCTTTTGTTAAGTTGTATGAGTTCCCTATAAATTTTGGAGAGTAGGCCCTTATAGGATATAACATTGGCAAATATGTTCTCTCATGCAGTGGGCTTTCTTATTATCTTGTTGATGGTTTCTTTTGCTGTGCAGAAGCTTTTTATTTTGATGTAGTCCCATTTGCTTATTTTCTCCTTAGTTTCCATTTTCCTAGGAGTTGTATCAGTAAAGATATTGCTACGACATTTGCCTGCTTTTTTGCTGTCTATGGATTTTGCTAAGATTTTTATGGTTTCCCATATTATGTTTAAGTCCAAATAAAAATGGCTACGAACAAGTACCTATCAATAATAACCTTAAACATAAATGGATTAAATGCTCCAATCAAAAGACATCGAGTGGCGAAATGGATAAGAAAATATGACCCATATATATGCTGTCTACAAGAGACCCACCTCAGAACAAGGGACTCACACAGACTGAAAGTGAAGGGATGGAAAAATATCATTCAGGCAAATGGAAATGAAAAAAGAGCTGGGGTAGCAATACTTATATCTGACAAAATAGACCTCAAAGTGAAGGCGATAACAAGTGATAAGGAAGGCCACTTCATAATACTAAAGGGATCAATACAACAAGAGGATATAACTCTGGTAAACATATATGCACCCAATGTAGGAGCATCCAAATACATGAAAAAACTTCTGGAAGACATCAAGGGAAAGATTGACAACAATACAGTCATAGTAGGGGACTTTAATACCTCATTGGTATCACTGGATAAATCCTCTATTCAAAAAATCAGCAAAGAAACAACAATCCTAAGTGACTTGCAAGATCAGATGGACTTAATCGACATCTTCAGAACATTTCACCCCAAAGCTACAGAAAATACATTCTTCTCAAGTGCACATGGGACATTTTCAAAGATAGATCACATATTGGGACACAGGCAAAGTCTCTTCAAATTCAAGAAGATTGAAATCATATCAAGCATCTTCTTAGACCACAATGGCTTAATATTAGAAATAACTACAATATAAATAATCAAAAAATTCAAACACTTGGAGGCAAAATAGCATGTTATTAAACAATGATTGGGTTATCAAAGAGATCAAAGGAGAAGTAAAAAACATCCTGGAAACAAATGACAATGAAAACACAACAACCCAACATTTATGGGACACAGAGAAAGCAGTCCTGAGAGGGAAGTTCATAGCATTACAAGTCTACCTCAAAAAACAAGAAAAACTGGTAATAAATTACCTAACTCTACAACTTAAAGAATTAGAAACAGACCAACAACAAATGCCCAGAGTGAGCAGAAGGAAGGAAATAATGAAGATCAGAGTGGAAATGACGTAGAGACCAAAAACAAAATTCAAAAGATAAATAAAGCCAAGAGCTGGTTCTTTGAAAGGATAAACAAGGTTGATGAACCTTTAGCCAGATTCACCAAGAAGCAGAGAGAGAGGACCCAAATAAACAAAATCAGAAATGAAAAAGGTGAAATAACAAAAGCCTACAGGAATACAAAGGATTGTAAAATATACTATGAACAACTCTATTCCAACAAACTGGTCAACCTAGAAGAAATGGACATATTCCTAGAAAAATACAACCTTCCAAAACTCAATCAGGAAGAATAAAAAAATCTGAATAGGTTGATAACTATGGAGGAAATTGAAGCAGTCATCAAAAAACTTCCAGCAAACAAAAGCTCTGGTCAGATGGCTTCACAGTGGAGTTTTACCAAACATTCAAAAAAGAATCAAAACCAATCCTCCTCAGACTATTCCAAAAAAAAATTCAAGAGGAAGGAACCACTTCCAAGTTCTTTCTATGAAGCCAGGATTACCCTAATCCCCAAACCAGATAAAGGCACTACAAAGAAAGAGAATTACAAGCCAGTATCTCTGATGAACATAGATGCTAAAATCCTCAACAAAATTTTAGCAAATCAGATCTAGCATTCCATTAGAAAGATCATACACCATGACCAAGTAGGGTTTATTTCAGGGATGCAAGGATGGTAAAGTATCTGTAAATCAATAGAAAAAACACACAAAAAGCAAAGAAAAAGAAAACAAAAGTTTAAATCAATTCATGCCATTTCTCTGCTCAGATCCTCCAGTGGCTTCCCTTTTCACTGAGAGTAAAAGCTCTACTTTACTGGATTCCTTTTACCTCTCTGACCTACTATCCCTTTTATACTTTAAACTATTCCAATCACATGGCCTCTGGTTTTCTAACAGGTCACCAGGCATACTTCTGATGTAGGGCCTTTACACCCGCTCTTCTGTGTGTAATGCCCTTCCCCTGGAGGTCTGCTTGATCATCTTCCTCATTTCTTTAGAACTTTGCTCCAAAGCACCTTCTTAGTAAGGCTTTCCCTGCCACTGTGTATGAAGTGTTAATGCCCTCTTCAACAACATTTTATAAGACCCTTTCTTGCTTATTTTTTCTCCCTTAGCATTTATCAACTTCCAACATACCATAATTTCTTATTTTCTTTCCTGTCTGTCTTCCTCCACTGCTAAGGCAAGACCTTGAGGGCATATTTGGCCCATTTGGTGTACTGCTGATCCCCAGTATCTAGATTAGTGTTGGTTCACGTAGCTTCTTAATACATATTTGTAGAATACAGTGGGGGCCTTGACTTACAAGTGTCCCGACTAATGAGTTTTTCGAGATACGAGCCGTCTCTCGGCCAATTTTTTGCTTTGAGTTGCGAGCTAAAATTCGGGTTACGAGCCAGCTTCAGATACCCCACTGCTAGTTGGCGCAGCGAACGTCACAGTGAACACCACAACATCAGCCCAGCATCACGTGTCTCACTCGTTCACTTTAATGATTTGACATATGAGTAATTTGAGTTACGAGCTCCATCACGAAACGAATTAAACTCGTAAATCAAGGCCCCACTGTACAGTTATTTTTTTTTATTTGCCTTAAATACAGTGCATGGATGCTTTTCACTCTTACCAAAATCATATTTAGTTCATATTGGAGACTGACTGAAAACAAAATCTATTTTTGACAGGACTATCCAAGAGCTGCAGGGCCAGCTGCAGTACGAACGACTGCGGAGAGAAAAACTAGAAAGTCATCTGGATGAGTGTCGAGCAGAGGTGGATCAGCTCAGGCAGACCCTGGAAGATATTCAGGTCCCCAATTCCATGCCGGCGGTTAGTGTCCTTCTTAACACATTTATCTTTCTCAAGAAGTAGTATACAAGAGTAGTGAAGAGTTCAAGTTTTGGACTGGGGATATCTGGATTTGAATCCTGGCTACAACCCTTTTTTGGTTTGAACAAATCATTTAACTTCTCTTTGCCTTAGTTGTAAACTGGAGGTAATAATTTATATTTTCTAGAGTGTTGTAAGGTTTAAATGAATATATATCTATGTATATTCCTTCATATATCTATACTAATAATATAAATATGTAAGTTGACCATCCCTCCACAACAGCCAATCAGGAGTGAGTATGCAAATTAAACCGACAAAGATGGCGGGCTTGTGGGCAGCATGCATGTGCACGGGCGTTGAGCGGCCGGGGGGTGGGTGGGATGTGGCGGTCGTCCCCGGGACCCCAGCCACTCAGAGCCTGTGGCCAGTGCGTGTGCACGCCGATGCCGAGTGGCTAGGATCCCGGGGACACCACTGGAGTGTCCGGTCCTGTCAGCCTGGCCTGGGGGCAGCTGAAGTTCCCAGAACCAAAAGTGCGGGGAGCACCAGGAATTCTGGGAATCATAGTTCTGGTGGCAGCCCGTGGACCGGAAGCAGAAGCCCATAGCGTGGGGAGCACCAGGATGGCTGGGAATTGTAGTTCTGATGGTAGAAGCTTTGCAGGATCTCTAGACACTAGAGCAAAGTGAGCCTGGAGCAAGTTACTGTTGTGGGTGGGGGATGGAGGGAAAGCAAAGGTGAGAGACATAAGTAAAGTCAGAGTGTTGAGGAAAAATTAAAAGGAAGATATCCTGAACTTCCTGAAAATCTCCACCAATGGAGCAAAGAAAAAAAAAAGACCTCTATTATTCTGTGAGCACCAAACCAAACTGGGTAGGGGTCTCAGACAATTCGCTCATATGATTGCAAAGACAGACAGAAACTCCCGGATTGGAGAGGACTCCCCTGAGGGCTACCAGATTGGAGAGGGTTTCAGGTCGGGCTGAGGGACCCACCCCCATGCACGAATTTTGTGCACCGGGCCCCTAGTCTATAATAATATAAGGGTAATATGCTAATTAGACTGGACATCCTTCCAAATGACCTTCCAGATGAAGCCAGGGCTGCGAGGGAAGTCCGGGTCCCAGGTGCCAGAGGGAAGCTGGTGCCAGCAGCCGGGGGAAGGAAGGCCTACTCTTGCATGAATTTTGTGCATCAGGCCTCTAGTACACACATATCTACATATATATCTACATATATATTGGTTAGAACAGCAGCCTGGTTCATAAATGTGCAGTGTTGTTCTTATTATTGTACCATATAAGGAAAAAATATTTGCAGAGTAATAAAGAATTCTAAGGCAATTAGGGAGTATATATAAATATAATTTAACATTCTAAATAGCCAAAATAAAGTGCTTTGAGTGGAATCCATGTAAGAAATTGTCAGTTTCTCAAAGGAGCAATTTTAAGAATAGAAAGCTAGCATGGAAGTTGTCATAGTATCCCTTTGTTCAGATTACATTTGTAACACAAAGTTCTTACACATATTATCACATGTCATTTGATCTGCTCTCATTTAACATCTGAGGAAACTGAAGCTCAGAGAGTGGAGTTGTCTAAATTCACACAACTAGTTATGGTGGGATCAGTATTCAATCTCTAACTTTTGATTCCATAGCCTTATCACTTTTCATAATTCCCAGCTGGAACTATGAATTTGGAATGTGGAATATAGGAAAATGCTTATAGTTATAGATGAAAAGGACAAATCTCTAGAAGGAAGCTAAAAAGAAAAGAATATGGAAACAGATACAAAGAACAAATACAGGAAAAGAGGTGGAGTATTTTTATAATTGAGTGACAGCGTCAGCAGGAAACCCAGTGGTACTTGTATTTCAGGCCACCTGGTCTCAGGAGAAGAGGCAGAAAGTACACTGGGGAAACTTTACCCTTGCTCCCTTCTGTGAGTGAAGACAGCCATGATGTGGTCCTTGTGGACAGCTCATGTGACATAGTGTAGGGATTTGGGTACGTTACATATTTTCCTTTCATGGGAAATTTTTTCTTCAGTCACCAAGGGTGAGCTAGTTCTGTTCCAGACATGTATCACCTCAAACCTGATCTGTATGGCAAACTTCCTGACACTGTTTTATTTTACTTTAATCTAGAGTTGGAAATATTAGCATCATTAATTTTTTCTTTTGGAACAAATAGAAAGATAAAATGTGTCTAGGGTAGAAATCTTACTTGGTTCTCTTTTTTTGTCATTTATAGGAAGATGACTCTTCTTTTGAGTCAAGCAAAGAGAAGAAGCGAGTGAAGAAGAAAGTGTCTTCTGGGGGCGTTTTTGTGAGAAGGTACTAATCAATGAAACGAATTTAAATAAACTTGCTTGATTTTTCTCTTTTATTTAAAAATTGATATGTTAATATGTTCAACTCTTTTCAAGTTACTCTGATATACAATTTATTCCAATTCTTAAGGCAGAAATGTTACATAACCTCAAAGGAATTGTTAAAATTGCATGTACTCAGTTGTATCTCCCTCCCAATATATCCTCTTTATAGTTATGTAGGCAAGTCAAGATTTAGATTTATGAGTAATTAATTTAGCAAAATATTCACATAAACTTTAAAACATAATATTAAAGTTTCCAAAGGAATACAATTCCAGATGTTAAAATTATGATAGATATTAAAAATTATTAAAAATTCTATTATAGCCCTGACCAGTTTGGCTCAATGGATAGAGCGTTGGCCTGCGGACTGAAGGGTCCCAGGTTTGATTCTGGTCAAAGGCATGTACCTTGGTTGCGGGCACATCCCCAGTGGGAGGTGTGCAGGAGGCAGCTGATTGATGTTTCTAACTCTCTATCCCTCTCCCTTCCTCTCTGTAAAAAATCAATAAAATATATTTTTTAAAACATTTTATTATAGCTTCATAATAAAATTATGTTTCTCTTATTTTCTAGAGAGTACCTTACTACTAAGGTACATGTGTTTTTTGTTTTACTTTTTAACTTTTCAAGTGACTTGACTTTTAGAAAGCATCTGGACTTGGGAGAAAATACAATATAAGAACAGTAAGTTTTAGAAAAGGCCAATTTTGCAATAACAACCAAATATCTCACTCAGGAAAGTTTTACAGAAATGAAGACCAGTAGTGTAAAAGGATTTTAAAAAATACATAATGTGTGCTTACTAAGAATACCCATGTATATAACCTGATTTAAAATTCAACCACTGTTCTGTCTTGCAGACTCTATAAGAAAGGAATGTAGAGACAAGGCAAATTGGGAAAAATAAAAAATACATGGTTTTATTAGTATTTTCCCCCAACTTAGCTGACTAAGAAAAACAACTATGGAAGTTCTGACTTCAATTCCCTCCCTTTTCCTACCCGACCCCACTCCTTGACCTAGAAAAGTTTTGTCACTCTCCTGCGGCAATTGTCTGGATCCTGCCTCCCCCTGAAGATCTGATGGCTAGCTTTGGGCTTCATTGGCAGCAGCTTCTTCTTTTTTTTTTAAATTTTGTTTTATTGCTTAAAGTATTACAAAGAGTATTACATATGTCTCCTTTTCTCCCTCCTTGATCTTTCCCCAGCCTCCCCTACCCCCCAGTGTCTTGTGACCATTGGTTATGCTTATATGCATGCATACAAGTTCTTCGGTTGATCTCATACTCCTCCCCCTCCCAACCCTCCCCAGCCTTCCCCGTGTAGTTTGACAATCTGTTCGATGCTGCTGTACCTCTGTATCTATTTTTGTTCATCAGTTTATAATGGTCTTTATTATCCATAAATGAGTGGGATCATGTGGTATTTTTCTTTCATTGACTGGCTTATTTCACTTAGTATAATGCTCTCCAATTCCATCCATGTTGTTGCAAATGGTCTTCTTCCTCTTCCTAAAGAATACCTTTCAGCATTTCATATAATACTGGTTTGGTGGTGAACTCCTTTAGCTTTTTTTAAAAAATTTTTTTATTTTTTTTATCTGTGAAGCTCTTTATCTGACCTTCAATTCTGAATGATAGCTTTGCTGGGTAAAGTAATCTGGGTTGTAGGTTCTTGCTATTCATCACTTTGAATATTTCTTGCCATTCCCTTCTGGCCTGCATAGTTTCTGTTGAGAAATCAGCTGACAGCCATATGGGTACTCCCTTGTAGGTAACTAACTGTTTTTCTCTTGCTGCTTTTAAGATTCTCTGTTTGTCTTTTGCCCTTGGCATTTTAATTAGGATGTGTCTTGGTGTGGTCCTCTTTGGATTCCTTTTGTTTGGGGTTCTCTGTGCTTTCTGGACTTGTAAGTCTATTTCTTTGACCAGGTAGGGGAAGTTTTCTGTCATTATTTCTTCAAATAGGTTTTCAATATCTTGCTCTCTCTCTTCTGCTGGCACCCCCATAATTCTGATGTTGGTACGCTTGAAGTTGTCCCAGAGGCTCCTTACACTATCTTGATATTTTTGGATCCTTTTTTCTTTTTGCTTTTCTGGTTGGGTGGTTTTTGCTTCTTCATATTTCAAATCCTTGACCAGATTCCTGCGATCCAAAGTCTGCTGTTGGGGGGTAAGAGGGTTCAACAGCTGCATGATGGCTGAAGTTCACTTTAGTTCTGTTCTTCACTAACAACTCAAAGGACACTTTCTTCTCTCAAACAAGTCTAATTCAAAAATAGTCTTGAAATCACGAAGATGGCGGCGATATAGGCAGACGTGTCCCAGGTCGTGTCCCGGAGCAAATGGAACGAGCAGCTGAAGCTAGTAACACTCACACCGAATTGGCGAAATTGCTCAGCTGGTGAGAGGGTTTACAGCCGGGAAGAGCAGAACTCCCCTGGTAAGGTAAAAAAAAAAACACCAGGGATTTGGGCAGGAAAGTTTGCCAGACCTCTGAGCCCAGAGAGTCGGAGGGAGACCGCGTGGCAGACAGCCGCGTCCCCTGGAACAGGCACAGCCCCTGACGGGGGGAAAGGAGAACCGCGGGATTCCTGGCGCCGCCAGGGAAATTGAGAGCTGGGTTCTGTGATCACGGAGGACTGACCCTAAAGGGGGCAGCCTGAAGAGCTGACCTGACCATGCAGTCCCGGTAAGAGAAGAAGCTTACAGAAACCAAGCCTTCCCCGTTTCCGCGGCCGGCATTTGTTTGTTTGTTTTCACTGAATCCTGTTCATGGGACATTTCGGATACAGACACTCACCTGTGCTGAAGAGAGGGAGAGTGTGCTGGGGAGTGGAATCTGGGAAGAGACTGGGGAGAGAGGGGGAGCCGGGAGAGGTGGTAGTGAATTGAGTGCTGAGACACCCCAGAGCCCGGGACTGGGGCAGCCACCCGCTCCTGAGAGGGAGTCTCCTCCCCCCAGCCCCCAGGCAAGGAGCACAGCCACACCCAGATTCCACCCTGTATGAGATCAAGGATTAAGATAACCTGATCAGTCCCTGGGAGTTAACAGGGTCTGGCCTATAGAGGGATTTTCAATCCCAGCAACAACATAGCGCCGGTAACTAACTATTACGCAGTCAGCTCTGGGCAGTGAACTTCCACTGGACAGAGAGGCCCTATAGCCTCAGAGGCCAACCCCAGAACACTGCCACCCAGAGGCTGGCCCACAAACTGACTCTTTGCTAAACACAAAATAAGGCAGTCTGGGAAATAAATGCGGCATGCTTTAAAATAAGGACTGTGGTTTACAACACAGAGGAACAGTATATCGCAGGGAAACTCAACACTCTCCTGAATACCTGGAAGGTCTAAGGCGAGCCACACTGAAGAATAGAAGAAACGAAGGACCCTCACTACTGCATTTTTTTTTCTTTTTTTCACTTTTTAACTAAGAAACCAATTTTTTTTTCATTCTTTTTTTTTTCTGTTCTTTTTTTTTTTCTTTCTTTTCTTCTTTTTCCATCACCTGATTTTACCCTTTTAATTACTACCTTCTTATTTTTAACCAGTATTATTACTGCTACCATTTTACCATTTTTTAAAGTGCCATTTTATTTTTTCTTTATTTTATTTTGGGATTAGTGTTCACCATTCTATTTTCATCGTTATATTATTGGTTGTTTCTAGTTTGCATTCATATCCAGGGAGCTGTTGCTGGAATTTGTTGGGATTAATGGCTGTTCTATAGGAGTATTCTCCTCATATAAAAAGTCTCTTCCCTCTTCCACTTCATTCTCTCTTTTCGCTCTTTTTTTTTTTTTTCTCTTTTCTTTTCTCGCTTTTATTTTCCCCCTTCCTTTTTCCCAATTTCATTTTTGCACTCCCTTTTTTTGGTCCCTACTTTTCTTTTCCTTTTTCTCTTTTATCTTTTTCTCTTCCTTCTTCCTTATCCCCTAATTCTCTTAATTCAGGTGGTCACCTTTAATTGGGGTTATTAATATCGTGAATATATTTGTGTATAGTGCCTGGTACGTGGTGCCTTGTTGTGTTGTATTTTGTGCCTTTAAATCAACGCAGCAGATCCAAGCAACAGCAACCTCCTGAGCACCTCATCCTCTGCTGAGGAACAGCAGCTGTACGTGAAACCTCGCCCCACCAGCCGGAAGAGCCACCACAGCTGTGAACAGCACCCACCAGAGGAGCTGCTGCCAACTGAAGAGCAGCTGCTACCACAACCGCCCGAAGAGCAACCACAGACCAAGGAGTCACTGCCACCCAGGGAGCAACCACTGAACAACTCAATGTCTAGATATGTCAGTGAGATCAAACATGGGTAGACAAAGAAACCCCCAAAGGAAAGAGAAGGAGGACTCTCCAGAAAAGCAGCTAAGTAATACAGAGGCATGCAACATGACAGATAAAGAATTCAGAATAAGGATCCTAGGGTGCATAAACCGGATGGAGGAAAAAATCGACAACCTCTGCAAGAAGCAAGAAGAAACAGATGAAAAAATCGATAACATATGGAAGAAGCTAGAAGAAACAGATGAAAAAATAGATAACATATGGAAGAAGCTAGAAGAAACAGATGAAAAAATCAACAACCTAAGTAAGACCCAAGAAGAAATGAAGAGTGATATAGCTGCAATGAAAAACTCCATTGAAAGTATCAACAGTAGACTAGGAGAAGCGGAGGACCGAATTAGTGAATTAGAAGACAAGGAAGCAAAACACACCCAAAATGTACTGCAATTGGAGAAAAAAATTAAAAGACAGGAGGAGAGCCTAAGGGAGCTTTGGGACAACATGAAACGAAACAACATACGAATAATAGGAGTACCAGAACAACAGAAAGATGAACAAGGATTAGAAAACCTACTCGAAGAAATAATATCAGAAAACTTTCCTGAGGTGGGGAAGAAAAAAGTCACACAAGCCCAGAGAGTCCCAAACAAGGTGAACCCGAAAAGACCCACACCAAGACACATCATAATCACCATGGCAAATGTTCAGGACAAAGAGAGAATCTTACAGGCTGCAAGAGAGAGACGGAAAGTTACATACAAGGGATCTCCCATTAGATTGTCAAATGACTTCTCAACAGAAACACATCAGGCCAGAAAAGAATGGACTGAAATTTACAAAGTGATGCAAAGCAAAGGACTGAATCCAAGAATACTCTATCCAGCAAGGCTATCATTCAAACTTGAAGGGGAAATAAGAAGCTTCACAGACAAAAAAAGACTAAGGGAGTTTGTCACCACCAAGCCAGCAATGCAAGGAATGCTAAAGGGACTGGTATAAAAAGAAGAAATAAAAAGCTCAGAAAGAAAACAGCCACACACACACACAAAAAGAAATGGCTACAAACAAGTACCTTTCAATAATAACTTTAAACGTAAATGGACTAAATGCTCCAACCAAAAGACATCGAGTGGCTGAATGGATAAAAAAACATGACCCATACATCTGCTGTCTACAAGAAACCCACCTCATTAGAAGGGACTCACACAGACTGAAAGTGAAAGGATGGAAAAATATCTTTCAGGCAAATGGAAAGGAAAAGAAAGCTGGGGTAGCAATACTTATATCGGACAAAATAGACCTCAAAGTGAAGGCCTTAACAAGAGATAAGGAAGGCCACTTCATAATACTAAAGGGATCAATACAACAAGAAGATATAACCCTGGTAAACATATATGCACCCAATGTAGGAGCACCCAAATTCATAAAAAAACTCCTGGAAAATATCAAAGGAGAGATCGACAACAATACAATCATAGTAGGGGACTTTAATACACCATTGACAGCACTGGATAAGTCCTATAGACAAACAATCAGCAAAGATACAGCAATCCTAAATGACTCACTAGATCAGATGGACTTAATAGACATCTTCAGAACACTTCACCCCAAAGCCAGAGAATATACGTTCTTCTCAGGTGCTCATGGGACATATTCAAAAATAGACCACATATTGGGTCACAAGCAAAGTATCCCCAAATTCAAGAAGATTGAAATCATAAAAAGCGTCTTCGCAGACCACGATGGCATAATATTAGAAATAAACTACAATAAAAACAACCCAAAATACTCAAACACCTGGAAGCTGAATAGCATGCTATTAAATATTGATTGGGTTACCAATGAGATCAAAGAAGAAATTAAAAACATCCTGGAAACTAATGACAATGAAAACACAACAATCCAAAACCTATGGGACACATTGAAAGCAGTCCTGAGAGGGAAGTTTATAGCTCTACAGGCCTATCTCAAAAAACAAGAAAAAATGGTAGTAAATCATCTAACTCTACAACTCAAAGAATTAGAAAGAGAGCAACAAGAAAACCCCAGAGTGAGCAGAAGGAAGGAGATAATAAAGATTAGAGCAGAAATAAATGACATAGAGACCAAAAAAACAATACAGAAAATCAATGAAACCAAGAGCTGGTTCTTTGAAAGGATAAACAAGATTGATAAACCTCTAGCCAGACTCACCAAGAAGCAGAGAGAGAGGACCCAAATAAATAAAATCAGAAACGATAGAGGCGAAATAACAACAGACCCCACAGAAATACAAATGATTGTTAAAAAATACTATGGACAGCTTTACTCCAACAAACTAGACAACCTGGAGGAAATGGACAAATTCCTAGAAAAATACAGCATTCCAAAACTCAATCAGGAAGAATCTAAAAATCTCAACAGGCCAATAACTATGGAAGAAATTGAAGCAGTCATCAAAAAGCTTCCATCAAACAAAAGCCCAGGACCAGACGGCTTCACAGGGGAGTTTTACCAAACATTCAAGGAAGAACTAAAACCTATCCTCCTCAGACTACTACAAAAAATTCAAGAGGAAGGAACACTTCCAAGCTCATTCTATGAAGCCAGCATCACCCTAATACCAAAACCAGGTAAAGACAACACAATGAAAGAGAATTACAGGCCAATATCCCTCATGAACATAGATGCCAAAATCCTCAACAAAATCTTAGCAAATCGGATCCAGCAGTACATCAGAAAGATCATACACCATGACCAAGTAGGATTTATCCCAGGGATGCAAGGATGGTACAATATCCGCAAATCAATAAACGTGATACATCACATAAACAAATTGAAAGAAAAAAACCACATGGTCATATCAATTGATGCAGAAAAAGCATTTGACAAAATTCAACACCCATTTTTGATAAAAACTCTCAGCAAGGTGGGAGTAGAAGGATCATACCTCAACATAATAAAAGCCATATATGACAGGCCCACAGCCAACATCATACTCAACGGACAAAAACTAACACCATTTCCCCTAAGAACAGGAACAAGACAGGGATGCCCCCTCTCACCACTCCTGTTCAACATAGTACTGGAAGTGTTAGCCACTGCAATTCGGCAAGAAGAAGAAATAAAAGGCATCCAAATTGGAAAAGAGGAAGTAAAACTGTCCTTATTTGCAGACGACATGATATTATACATACAAAACCCTAGAGATTCCATCAAAAAGCTACTAGACTTAATACATGAATTTGGCAATGTAGCAGGATACAAAATTAACCCCAAGAAATCTGAGGCATTTCTATACACCAATAGTGAACTTTCAGAAAGAGAGATTATAAAAACAATCCCATTTACCATTGCACCGAAAAAACTAAGCTACCTAGGAATAAACTTAACTAAAGAGGTAAAAGACCTCTACTCAGAAAACTACAGGACGTTGAAAAAAGACATAGAGGAAGACATAAACAGATGGAAGAACATACCGTGTTCATGGATTGGTAGAATCAACATCATCAAAATGTCCATACTACCCAAAACAATCTATAAATTCAATGCACTTCCCATTAAAGTACCAACAGCATACTTCAGAGATCTAGAACGAACTTTCCAAAAATTCATCTGGAATAAAAAAAGACCCCGAATAGCTGCAGCAATCCTGAAAAAGAACAAAGTAGGTGGGATCTCAATACCAGATATCAAGTTGTATTACAAAGCCACTGTTCTCAAAACTGCCTGGTACTGGCACAAGAATAGGCATATAGATCAATGGAATAGAATAGAGAGCCCAGAAATCGGCCCGAACCAATATGCTCAATTAATATTTGACAAAGGAGGCAAGAACATACAATGGAGCCAAGATAGTCTCTTCAATAAATGGTGTTGGGAAAATTGGACAGATATATGCAAGAAAATGAAACTAGACCACCAACTTACACCATACACAAAAATAAACTCAAAATGGATAAAGGACTTAAATGTACGACAGGATACCATAAAAATTCTAGAAGAATCCAAAGGCAAGAAAATCTCAGACATATGCCGAAGCAATTTCTTCACTGATACAGCTCCTAGGGCACTTGAAACTAAAGAAAAAATGAACAAATGGGACTACATCAAAATAAAAAGCTTCTGCACAGCAAAAGAAACCATCAACAAAACAACGAGAAAACCCACTGTGTGGGAAAACATATTTGCCAATGACATATCTGATAAGGGCCTAATCTCCAAAATTTATAGGGAACTCATACAACTTAACAAAAGAAAGATAAACAATCCAATCAAAAAATGGGCAAAGGACCTAAATAGACACCTTTCAAAAGAGGACATTCAGAAAGCCAAGAGACATATGAAAACATGCTCAAAGTCACTAATCATTCGAGAGATGCAAATCAAAACAGCAATGAGGTACCATCTCACACCTGTCAGACTGGCTATCATCAACAAATCAACAAACGACAAGTGCTGGAGAGGATGTGGAGAAAAAGGAACACTTGTGCACTGCTGGTGGGAATGCAGACTGGTGCAGCCACTATGGAAGACAGTATGGAGTTTCCTTAAAAAACTGAAAATGGAACTCCCATTTGACCCTGTGATCCCACTTCTAGGAATATATCCCAAGAAACCAGAAACACCAATCAGAAAGGATATATGCACCCCTATGTTCATAGCAGCACAATTCACCATAGCTAAGATCTGGAAACAGCCTAAGTGCCCATCAGTAGATGAATGGATTAGAAAACTGTGGTACATCTACACGATGGAATACTATGCTGCTATAAAAAGGAAGGAACTCTTACCATTTGCAACATCATGGATGGAACTGGAGAGCATTATGCTAAGTGAAATAAGCCAGTCAATAAAGGAAAAATACCACATGATCTCACTCATTCGTGGACAATAGAGACCATTATAAACTTTTGAACAATAATAGATACAGAGGCAGAGCTGCCTCAAACAGATTGTCGAGCTGCAGCGGGAAGGCCGGGGAGGGTTGGGGGGCAGGAGGTAGGGGGGTAAGAGATCAACTAAAGGACTTGTATGCATGCATATAAGCATAACCAATGGACATAAGACACTGGGTGATAGGGGAGGCTAGGGGACTGTCTAGGGCGGGGGGATAAAATGGATACATATGTAATACCCTTTGTAATACTTTAAACAATAAAATAAATAAATAAATAAATAAATAAATAAATAAATAAATAATAACAAAATACTGAAAAAAAAAATAAATAAATAAATAAATCACAAGGACGAACTCTAGACAAAGTAGGAATATTCCTACCTGAGCCCGTTTTTGCACATGGTCAGTTATATGTTGCTTTCTCTCAAGTTTGAAGAGCATGTGATGTTACAGTTAAAGTTCTAAGTACTTCATCACAAGGGAAATTAGCCAAGCACTCTGAAAGTGTTTTCACTCTTAATGTGGTGTACAGGGAGATATTAGAATAAGTTTAATCACTTTATCAGTCATTGTTTGCATCACAGTTGTTTTTATATCATGTTTTTGTTGTTTTCATATCATGTTTTTGTTGTTTTTATATCATGCCTCTGTTGTTATATCCTTTTGCTACTGTTTATTAATAAATTTATATATTATTTTCAAAAAAAAAAAAAAAAAAAAAAAAAAACAAAGTCTGCTGTTGGATCTCTGTATGATATTTTTATTTCTTAAAGTATTACAAAGAGTATTATACATGTCTCCTTTCTCCCCCCCCCCCCTTGATATTCCCCTGGCCTCTCCCACCCCCCAGTGTCTTGTGTCCATTGGCTATTCTTATATGCAGACATACAAGTCCTTCGGTTGATCTCCTATCCCCCCCAACCCTCCCCAGGCTTCTCACTGTAGTTTTACAGTCTGCTCAATGCTGCTGTGCCTCTGTATCCATTTTTGTTCATCAGTCTATAATGGTCCTTATTATCCATAAATGAGTGAGTTCATGTGGTATTTTTCTCGGGTTACCAGGGGCTGTCTCAGTCTCACAGAGGCCATCTCAGCCTCACAGAGGCCTTCCCAGCTTCACAGGGGCCGTCTCTGCCTCACAGGGGCCGTCTCAGCCTCACTGGGGCCATCCTAGCCTCACCAGGGCTGTCCTGGCCTCACGGGGGGCCGTCTCAGCCTCACAGGGGCCATCTTGGCCTCATGGTGGCCGCCTCAGCCTCACGGGGGCTGCCTCAGCCCTACAGGGGCCGCCTCAGTCTCACAGGGGTCGTCTCGGCCTCATGGGGGCCGTCTCAGCAACACAAAGTTTGGCATTCTGTCCTTTTTTGGGCGGCTCCTTGCTGGACAAAATCTCCAGGCGTTCCTGCTGGCTGAATATCTGGTATGCTTGCTTGGATTTCGTTTTCTACCAAGTGCACAGACTGCCTGTTTGCCGTCTCCCAGCGTCCCATGTGAGATTGGATCTGGTGGACCTGCCTGTGTATTTACTGGTACAGTGGATCCACATCGCCGGCAAAGCCGGGTCTGGCTCTGGCTTCCTCCGAACCTGATTCTGCTTCTTGAGTGTGTCCCTTATGTATGCAAGGAGTTGAAATCTTCAGTGTGCTGGGCTGGGCTGCAAAAGTGCCACTGGTTCCCTTTGTGCCACTGGCACAGCTTGGGTGGGGATGTAAATTGAGTAGAGTGGGGGTCCCCAGGAATCACCAGGGCAGAGCAAGGGGCAATGGCGTCTCCGCAACTCCTCGCCTCTCTGCGACTCAGTGTCTCGCGTCCCTGAGTGCCAGCGAGCAGCTCTGCGAGACAGCCACTCTCGCTCTCCAGCCCGTTGCAAGGCCGTCCCGCCTCTCCCCACAGGGGTCTTGGACCTCAGGATCCCGCCCAAAACAAGCTCAGTGGATTTGAGAGTCTGCATCCCCTTCTGATTAAAAAAAACCATGCATCCAGTTGCAGCCCGCCTGACGTGCAACTCCGCACCTCTGTTCTTGGTGAATCACCAGGGTGGGGCAAAGGGTAATGGTGTCTCCGCGACTCCTTGCCTCTCCGTGACTCCACGTCCCCGCATCCCCAAGCACCGGCAGGCAGCTCCGCGAGCAAGCCAACCCGCCTCTCCCCGTAGGGGTTTGGGACCTCAGAATCCAGTCCCAAACAAGCTCAGTGGACTCGAGAGTCTGCAGCCCCTTCCAATGGAAAAAAACTGTGCATCCAGTTGCAGCCCGCTGGGCGTGCGAGTCTGTACCTCCGTTCTTGGAGCCTCTGCAAAACCTACTCAGTCTCAATGCTCTTCTTTCTTTGCTTCCAGTTGTAGAGCTTCCACTGGGCCAGCTTTCCCATGGTTCTGAATGATAGCTGTTTGTCTTATAGTTGGTAGTCTCAATGTTGTTGTGGGAAGCAGCACGCACAGGTCTGTACCTTATGCTGACATCTTGGTTCCAGAGTCTGTATGATATTCTTTATTTCAGTCAGTGTATGCTTAATTTCTATTTGGTCCTTTTTCATATCCTCGAGGGTCTCACTAGATTTATGGAGGGTCTCACTAAATTTATCGGCAGTTTCTAGAAAATTCTTGAAAAACCTTAAAAGTGTGGTTTTGAACTCTATATCCAGTCGTTTGCTTTCCTCCATTTCTGTCATTTGTGACCTGTTTCTTTGCCTCCGCATTTTTTATGCTTCCCTGTGTTGATAGAGTGGCTTTCTGTGCTAGGTGTCCTATAGGGCCCAGGGGCTCAGCCTCCCCAATGACCTGAGGTGGACACTCTTGGTGCACCCCCTTGTGGGCTTTGTGCACAGTCTTGTTGTAGTTAAGCCTTGATTGTTGTAGGTATTACTGGGAGGAATTGACCTCCAGGCAATTGGCTATAAGAATCAGCTGTGTCTACGGTGGGAGAACTTCTGTGCTGGAGACACCCTTGTGGGGCAAGTCTTGCTTCAGTGGGGCTTTGGTGCTCACTGAGTCTACCCCCTGAGGGTGTCCTTTAAGGATGTGAGGCGTTGTAATCTGGATGGCCCCACTCTGACCACCGGGTACATTGGCTCTTGGATCTCTAAGGAGGTGCTAATTTAGTCTCTGCCTGAGACTACCCAGCAGGAGCTACGGAGAGATCTGCAGATTCCTCTTCTTTGTTTGGGGTTTGGAGGTGCCCAGATGAGGCCCAGCTGTGAAGCAATGCAAGCTGCTGTGGGGCCTTGGGCCAGCTGCAGTTGGTTAGGTAATTTTCAGATTGCAAAGGACCAGGCCTTTCATATGCAAAAGCGGGCCCACAGCTTGGGCGGGGTGGGGTCACAGGAGATCAACAGGGCGGAGCAAGCAGCTATGGCTGCTCCTCAGTCCTGCCCTAAGAGGCCCTGCTTCTCATTGTCCCGGTAATCGCTTCAAGCACCTCTGAGAGAAAGCCACCCTTGAGGTCCGACTGATGCCAGTCTAGCCCAAGGGTAGGCAAACTTTTTGACTCGAGGGCCACAATCGGTTCTTAAACTGGACCGGAGGGCCGGAACAAAAGCATGGATGGAGTTTTTGTGTGAACTAATACATGTTAACACTGCTGATGGTGAAGGAGGGGAGGGGAGAGCAAGAGAACCCTCCGCTCTTTTGGCTCCGCGGGCCGGATAGAACAGCCGAACAGGCCGTAGTTTGCCCACGGCTGGTCTAGCCTCTCCCCATATGAGTCTGGGTCCCCAGAGACTCACTCGGAACTGGAGTTCAGAGCAGTCGGGAGCTTGAGACTCCCTCCCGATTGAAAAAGACAACCGCGTCCTCAGTTGCCAGCCCTATGTGCGCCTCCGTACCTCTGCACTTTACTTCCACACTGCACCTCCTCTGAGTCTCAGTGTGTTTTTCTCTTTCCTTCTAGTTGTAGAATTTCCACTCAGCCAGCCTTCCTGTGGTTCTGGATGATGTATGTTTTATCTTTTAGTTGTATTTTTGAAGTGGTTGTGCGAGGCAGGAATTTCAGGTGTTTACCTATGCCGCCATCTTGGTTTCTCCGGGGCCATTAGTATTGAATAAATAATGGATTATCAAACTTTTAAAGCTATTGCCAAGACCTTTAGTTAAAACTAAAGGTCTGAGTTGAACATATTTTGTACTTTCCTTGGAACTACATGTATTCTATTAATAGATACTATTATATAAGGAAAAATATATAGTAGACCCAATAGCAATAAAACCAAAGTATGAGTTTCTTGAGAGTAGGGGCTATATATCAATAGACATTTATTGAACTTAACTGTCATAAGAAAAAGCTTTATTTTAAGCAATGAATTTGAAGCATGGACAAACAGGTTTTTGTGAATCAAGAAAGTTAAAAATATATGTAATAATCAGGGCTCAAGATTAGCAACTCAACAGATTTCATATTAAGTGTCATACACTTGTACTAGGACACACATCTAAAAATTTTAAATTTGTTTTTAATTGTTCAAGAATGTATGCACCCTATGTTCATAGCAGTGTTATTTACAATAACTAGTGTCTATAAACAGCTAAGTTCCCATCAGTAATAAGTGGGAAAAAAAGCTGTGGTACATTTATACAGTGGAATACTGAGCTGTAAAGTAGAAGGATCTCTTACCCTTTGCAACAGCATGGATGGACCTGGGGAGTATTGTGCTGAGTGATATAAGCCAGTCAGAGAAAAACAAGTATCACATGATCTCACCTGTATGTGGAATCTAATGAACAAAATAATGACAAATAAAATAGGTCCAGATGCATGGATGCATGGAAACAGACTGACAGATTTTAGAAGGGAGGGGGATGAGAGGGGTGGGAGGAGATTAACCAAAAAACTTATATGCATAGCCTTTGGACACAGATAATAGTGTGGTAAAGGCCTAGGGTGGAACAGGGACTAGTGGAGGGGGGAAGTAGAAGGAGAATAGGAAACATCTGTTATATGATTAACAATAGAAAACAAATTTAAAATTTTTTTAATTGTTTTTAATTGTACATTATTTTAAAAATCTCCAGCTATATGGTAAGTCACTTTAAGAATCCAAACAATTTTCTTATAATATTTTATTAAATATGAAAAGGTAATTGTGTAATAGTTATCAGGAAAGTTGCATAACAAAGTATGTAGGCAGTAGATACCAAAGAAATCCTATATGATTTACACAGTTATTCAAGCAAACACAAAACTCCGGTTCAGTTTCTATAAACTATCAAAAGGATAAAGACAAAAGACCCTTCTATGTCAAATTAACCAGGTTTTAATGGAAGCTTTTCAACATAATAAAATAGACATAAAAAAACACAGACAAACTACATTTTCTTATTCTAAAACATTTTTAAGTCCATATGTACTTTGAATAATCTTGTTGTATTAAGTTTTGCTACAACTTTTAGTGTTCAAAGTAAATCTATCCTAGTTCAGTGTTTTACGAAGTCAATGGAAGCAGTAGTAGAAGCATAATACAGTTGTTTCACTGCTATTTCCAGAATCTGTAAAATCCCAATGCTATTGCCAGGCAAGTGAACACTGAGGCTGTGAACAGAAGAAAACATGTTACAGTGGTCATGCATTTGTGATTACTTTTTGCAGAGAGAGAAACAGAATAATGTCATCTTCAACTTAAATGAACAAAAAACAAAGGGAATCCAATCAGTTTTGTATCTTAGGCTTTTCATTTCCCAGAAAATGAAGCTAAAGATAAAGGATATCCTTTAGGGCAGGATACCAATTCTTCTTAAAAGCTTTCTGTATTTTAAACCCAATTAAGGATGACAGTAATTTAAAAATGTAGGTCTTATAATTTAAGAATGTATAAATTGTTTAAATCCATTAATATTAGCAATAACAGTGACAACAATTATGAACTTTAATTTCAGATCTTAGATGTGAAAAACTATTTCACTTATATTTAAAAATTATGTAGTTAAGTTAGTAAAACTGACATCAGATCATCCATGAGAAAATTTATTTGCCTTTTCAATACATTTAAAAATGAATTTTCTCACAAATATTAAAATTCATATTAAAAACATAAATAAAAATTATAATGAAACCCTTTAAAAAAATCTCAGTGAGGTAGAAGCAAAGGTAGAACAAGCACCAGACTTTAACAGTTAATATACCACCTGCTCTTTGTTATATCATTCTGGACAAAAAAACCCCTTCCCTGTTTTTAAGCAGCTTAATCTGGATGAAGCTTTTAGGGACTCCCTAGTTTCTAGTTTGTTTAAACAGCCATGACCTTTTTATGTCCATGCACAAAGATATTTTTTACATCATTTATATAGAAAAAATTGGAAATAATCTATAATAGAAGTAGTCTATGATGCCATTAAAAATGACATACACTCATAGAATAAAAGACTAAATAAAATACAATAACATGTCCTTAATGATTACTTTTAATTGGTGGGATTATGGGTGATTTTAATTTTCTTCTTTAAAATTTTTAAACAGCCATGACTTTTAAAATAGGGAAACTGAAATGAAAGGCAAACTTCAACTAAAGACAAAAGAAATGCCTCTCATAGTAAAGCTATCCTACTTTTAATGTATAAAATTATACATTATCCCATTTGATCCCACTACTTACTGAAACTTGGTTAATGACAAGATCATTTCCTTAATTTTAAGAAATGGGATTAGGTCTCTTTAAGACACATAGGAAATGAGGACATTTGAGGAGAAAGTATAATACTAAGAGTTTCTTGTCTTGGTCAATTATACATTCTCCCATTTGATTATGCTATTATTTACTATCTTCCAAGCAGTGTGCTAAGGAATGATTATATACATTACCTTATTTAACCATAATTAAAAATCCTATGAGGTAGATGATATCATTCCCATTGTATAGATGAGACAAGTCCGAAGCTATATTGCTACCAGTGGTGGAACCAGGACTCAACACTCAGTGTTCCTGATTCTAGAGCTGTTGTTTTTAAAGGAAACCATTCTATTATCCTATTTATCCCTTGTCACCGGAAGGACTCAATCTAATTTGTTATTTTGGGGGCTACATAGTGCTATCTAGGTGGTATATTCTTGCTAACAGAAATAGCTAAGTTGTCTTAGACTACTAGGGAGTACTTTATTGTGAGGAAGGAGGTATTTCATTCCTTTATTAGAAAACACAACACAGTATGTGGGAACCACACCAGGGTCCCCAGATAATTCAGGCCAATGGGAACACAGAGTCCTTGTCGTCAACACACCAGAATGGCCAAGGCCTCTCTGAGCATAAGCCTAATTGGGGTGCCCAAGGCCAAGATACCATGAGTGGGTGCAAGGACACACGGTATACTGTGCCCTTCTATAGCCAAAATACGACTGGCATGAAGCCTTCTTTGTCTAAGGAATAATATAAAGTATATTACTAAGGCCAGGGTGCTGGGCAGGGTAGGGGCAAAAGAGCTCAGATACAGCTACCATGTTAACCAGCTAGAGTGTGCTGGGCAGGAGAGACAGAAGAAGCTGCTGAGGCAGGGAGCTTAGGTACCGCTAAGATGTAGGGCAGTGAGTCTAGGGGGCAGCGTGCGGCTGCTCAGATAATAGCTGAGTACCGAGACTGATGCTGCTTTGTGGGAAAGATGTTATCTGTTCACTAGCCAGTGGTCGGCTGCCTGCCTGTGTAGACTTTGCTGTGAAGGACTGTTGTGCCTGTACAGGACTGATGTGCCACTGGCTTCTGCAATAAAGACTCATTCTTACACACTCACACTTCTCATGGTTTCTCCGTCTAAGACCCAGCGTCATAGGAGGTCCAGCCCTAGCCCGAGGGGCTCGGACCCAACACCTGTTATACTCGTGAGCAGAGGCTAAAGGAGGAACTTGGACTAAGTCCCCAACCGTTAGTACAGTGGGCAGGGTTCAAGAAGGAGCCACCCTGGTGTAGTCAGGAAGAACTTAGAAGAATATATGGACTTAGGACAACTCAAAACAGCAGTGCTGAGCAGTGCTCTTGCTGTCTCTGACACAATGGTTACTGTATTTAAGTTTCTCATTTCTATTGCTGACTGTTACTTCTCATTGCTGTCATTGTGCCAACCCCAAATTGCTTTCAAATTTGTTGTTTATCTTTTATGGCCTATCTAAGACACTTCCTTTGGGTATATAAAATGCATAGGTGAGCCTGTGCCTGGTACATTTTAAGTTCTCTGTGTTAGATTTTACTACTTATCTGCCCAGAACAGAATTTGCCACATTAACTATAGATTAAATGGAAACTGCCATTATCTTACAGCTCTCGTTTCCTTGGCAATAGTGATCTGGGTCAAAGGGTGGTATATGACTCAAGATGGGCCATTCAGATCCCTTCCCTGGGATTTTCTGAATTGGAACTAAGGAAAAGGATAATTTTTCATGGTTGGTGAAACTGGAATGATATGAGTCTGGTGGCCATGTTTATAATCCCATGGAGGAAGCTGGTTTAAGAAAATGAGACAGATATTCAGAGACAAGATACCGTACAGAGAAAGTTGTGATTCCAATTATCCCTAGGCTGAAGCTATACCTCTGCCTTTCTTCCATAATTCAATCTTCACTCCTACTGCCACCTCAATATCATTAGCGGCTGCCCAGAAAACCACTGATAGTATAAATCAGCAATTTTGTTTTGGACAGCAGTTCAATAATATGAAAACTTTTAAATGTGCACATCTTTTAAACACAAAAAGTATAAATGTGCAAAGCAGTTTATACAGAAATACTAGCATGAGGGCACAAAGGGGTGTGTGTATTTACCCAAACACAAACATATATATGGCTGTTCAGTGCATTGTTTTTAATAATGAAAAACTCGTAGCAGAAAAGTTGTCTGTACAATATGACCTAATTATTATTTTTAAAAATTGTAATGTTTATATAAAGAAGAGAAATCCTGAAAGATACATACTACTAATAGTAAATACCTATGAGGGAGTAAAAGGCTTTAACTTTTACTGTGTGGTTTCTGAATTACAAGAATCACTTATAATGAAAATATATTACTTTTTATAAAAAGAAACAAAAAAGTACTATTTGACTAGGGTATTTTTCCTTCCTCCTTGGGGTCTTGTAATTGGTTCAGGTCCCATGGTACTTGAGTCTAGTATGGGACAAATAATCTAATTTTGGGGTAGTATCAGTGCTCAGTCAGATGGATTCAAGATAGGAGATATTTCCCCCCTTTGCTTGCTATAATTTTTAATGGCCTACATATATTTTAGCTATAATTTCCTGTAAGTCCACTCTGATGGAAGAGCACAGCAATAAAAATAACATTTTTTAATTGTAGAATACCTAGTTCATCTTTGCAGCATTTTGTACTTGTGTTTATATATTTCTTGGATATCGATAAGTTTTTTCCTATTAGTAAGTTGCAAAGTTGCCTGTTAAACTTATATCCCAATCTTATTGCCTTCCAAACTTAGTCTTCACACACTGCAGGGACCAAGCAATAAAGGAAACCTCCATTTTTTCTTCTTTGCTGGCCATGGTTACCTTGGGAGGTAGGAGCTGACAGGTCTGATAATCAAATAACACAGCCTTACCTGCAAGATAACGAATTGTCTCAAGCTTGTTAGATTCCATTAGTGTTTTTAAAGAAGCAATTTCAGTGTCAATTTTATTACTGGTCTCTGAAATAATACTTTTGGTTATGGTATCCTGTAATAAATGAGAATAAATACAATCAAGTTTCGTCCTCAATATATTATTGGGAAAATATTTACATTAAAAATATTATTTATGGGTGATTTTGTGTATTACAATAGTCTTTTTAATCCTCACCCAAGAATATTTTTTCTATTGATTTTTTAGAGAGAGTACAAGAGAGGGAGGAGGGAAAGCGAGAGCAAGAGAGTAGGAGAGAAACATTGATGTGAGAGAGACACAGATTAGCTGCCTCCTGCATATACCGATTGGGGCTGGGAATCAAACCTGCAACTGAAGTATGTGCCCTGACTGAGAATTGAACCCTAGACCTTTCTGTCCACAGCCAATGCTCTACCCACTGAGAAACACTGGCCAGGGCTTTTTTTTTTTTTTTTTTTTTAATGTTTTTATTGATTTCAGGGAGAGGAAGGGAGGGATAAAAACATCAATGATGAGAGAGAATCATTCATCAATTGCCTCCTGCATGCCCCTCACTGAGGATTGAGCCCACAATATGGGCATGTGCCCTGACCGGGAATCAAACCATGACCTCCTGATTCATGGGCTGATGCTCAACAAAAATCTTAAGTGGGGCAACAGTTAAAAGCAGTGTGATATTAAGAAAAAACATTATGTGAATATTACAGACTAAGAAAAAATATTCCTTCTACCCTGATATTTGGAGACCAATTATTAGGATTATCAAATTCTGGTGATAATCCTACTAAAAGCCTCATAGTAAGTTATTTGAGACTTAAATATATAAGAGGATAAACTAAGAAGAAAAATATTTACCGTATTTTTCTGTGTATATGATGCCCCCACTTTTCCAACCCCAAATTAAGAAATCAGTATTTTTTCCCCTGTATATATTTGGATAATCTTTTTTAAAAATTGTTTTATTGCTTAAAGTATTACAAAGAATATTACATATATCTCCTTTTTTTCCCTCTCCTTGACCTTCCCCTGGCCTCCCCTACCCCCACATCTTATGTCATTGGTTATGCTTATATGCATGCATACAAGTCCTTTGGTTGATCTCTTACTCACCCCCCCCCAACCCTCCCTGGCCTTCCCGCTGTAGTTTGACAGTCTGTTCAATGTTGCTCTGCCTCTGTATCTATTTTTGTTCATCAGTTTATAATGCTGTTACTTATCCATAAATGAGTAGTGAGATCATGTGGTATTTTTCTTTCATTAACTGGCTTATTTCACTTAGCATAATGCTCTCCAGTTCCATCCATGCTGTTGCCAATGGTAAGAATTCCTTCTTTTTTACAGCAGCATAGTATTCCATTGTGTAGATGTACCACAGTTTTCTAATCCATTCATCTGCTGATGGGCACCCAGGCTGTTTCCAGATCTTAGCTATGGTGAATTGTGCTGCTATGAACATAGGGGTGCATTTATCCTTTCTGATTGGTGTTTCTGTTTTCTTGGGGTATATTCCTAGAAGTGGGATCACTGGGTCAAATGGGAGTTCCATTTTTAACTTTTTGAGGACGCTCCATACTGTCTTCCATAGTGGCTGCACCAGTTTGCATTCCCACCAGCAGTGCACGAGGGTTCCTTTTTCTCTGCATCCTCTCCAGCACTTGTTGTTTGTTGATTTGTTGATGATAGCCATTCTGACAGGTGTGAGATGGTACCTCACTGTTGTTTTGATTTGCATCACTCGGATGATTAGTGACTTGGAGCATGTTTTCATATCTCTCTTGGCTTTCTGAATGTCCTCTTTTGAAAAGTGTCTATTTAGGGCTCTTTTGCCCATTTTTTTGATTGGATTGTTTATGTTGAATGAGTTCCCTATAAATGTTGGAGATTAAACCCTTCTTGGTGATAACATTGGCAAATATATTCTCCCATGTAGTGGGCAAGAAATCAATATTTTAAACATTTTGCTGTTTTTCCTCTTAAGGCCTTCTTTTTTTTGGTATCTTAAGTTGTTGTTTTTCCTGTTTTCTACACTCAGTGGGAAGAGGTCCAAATTGTCTCTCTGCAGCTCTATTTCCATGCTCTTTTGCATAGATGATAACATTCAGTTGGAATTTTGCAGAGTAAGACAAATGCTTACCGGTATTTATCTTTTTATTTTTTGACATTTTTATGGGCTCAGAAAGCTCTGGTCCCTGTTGCATCTGTGCACTTTCCACCTCCATTTACAGCATCAGCTGATGTCAGTAACAATAAGGCTCGTGATTGGAGGAAGCCTGTTTGACAAGGTATGGCAGCTATGCACCGCACAAGGCTGCTTCCTAGGCTGACTTCTGTGTATAAGACGTCCCTCAATTTTCAGTCTAATGATTTTAGAAAAAAAATAGCGTATTATATACAGAAAAATACGGTAGTCATTGAACTATCACTGTATGTATAGAAAGGCTAAGGTAGTTAAAAATTTAAATATATTTTGCAGAAGAAAAAACCTCACCAGGTTTATAATGTGAACTGGCACCAACATTAAAGGAAATGGCAGAAATGCTTGTTGGGTAACACTGAATGCTATGTGTATAGGAGCTAAGAGATGGGAAGAGAGAGAAAATGGTACTGAGAGCTCAGAAATTAGCTGTGAGAGAATTATTACATTTCCTTATCTCCTTTATCTGGCCAAAAAGTAAGAGGACAGAATAGGATGCTAAGAAGGGCAAATGGAACCTTCCCTTCTATTAAATTAGAAGCAAGAAAGTGCTGTCTCTTCTGTTAGAATGTAGACCAAATGGCTTTTAACTTTTAGGAGAAGGACTAGGCAAAGACATAAAGCTGGGTTTTACTCAAGCCACAGAGATTAATGATTACAATTTAGGATTACTGAAAAGGTAACCATTAACAATGAGTATGGGGTTTAAAATCCAGGTTCATATCCCAGCTCTACCACTTATTAGCTGTGTGACCTTAATGTCCCTTTGCCTCATTTTTTAAATTGGTAAAAAGGGAATAAGCCTGCCTGCCTCACAGAGGCTGATGTGTAAGGATTAAATAAAAGACAAAAGTAAAGCAAGTAGAACAATATCTAACATGTAATAAGCACTCATTAAATATTTACTATTATTTTTTAAAATTTAAAGGTAATTTAATCTAGACACTTAAATACTAATTATGAATCCTTTATTTTTTATATGAAAGTAATTTAGTTTGAAAAAAGTATGCTACCAGGAAAGCTTGGTTCTGACTCAGCGGTCAGAGCTCACAGCTCAGGTACTATCACCCACCTCGTGGCATTATCCCCAGTGCTGGTCAACCATAAAAGCTATGAGGAAATCATGGATTCTTTAGGGCTAGCTGTTTAAAGTCCAAACTTATAAAATGATACACATAAAAGAAGGTACACAAGGCCTGAGAGATGTACAAAAGAGAAATTTTTACATACTAACTTACCTTTTTGGTAAATTCTGTGGTTGCTTCCATAAGTTTCTTTTCTTGATCTGTAAACTAAAGGATATGATGCATCAGGAGATTAAGAAAAAAGACTAACAGGGATTAAAAAGCAGCAAGCAACCAAGAAAATGCATTTAAAAGCTCATTACCATATCTGTTACTCTGCTCCTTTCTAGGTTGATATCCAGTTTATTATCTGCTCTGATTCGACTGGTTTCATTCTTTAAAGAAAGTAAAAATATTTAAAGTGTGATCTTGTAACGAGTATTTTGAAAATAATAAAATATTTTTAAATGGGAAGAAACATTTCACTTACTATTAATTGTTGCTTAACTTGTTCTAATTCACTCTTCATTTTCTAGATGTAAGAAAGATCACATACAATTAGCATTAAACCAAAAGCCTATATTATGATTATGATTTTTTCCTCATAAAATTTGAAACCCTAGATTAGCAAAAACTGGGTGATCTAAGGATTTGATTAAAAATAAAGATAAAAAAGAATAATTCATCATATTTAGAAAATAATTCTTAGGAAATCATTAGAAAATATATTTATGTTTTAGTTTTCTACTTTTTAAAACAACTGATATTCTACATTTAAAAACAGTTAATCTACTGGATAACAAATTTCCCCTGAATTAAAAAAAAACATATTTTTCTCTTAAATGACTAATTAGTGCAGAATAAAATAAAATGGAAAATACCATTCAGTTTTGAGAACATTATACTATGCGCTATTCTAAAATTGTATATAATATAAAGAGTTTAAATATCTAAGTGACTTTTATACATATAAAATACAACTCTTATTCTTTACTATGCAAGAAACTATGCTTTATACATCATAAGATTAGGTATGGTTAAACATATAGTCTATTTTTATCTAAAAATTTGTAAATAATTATTTAGTAACCACATAAAATTATCAAGTAGACCACTTGTGAAGTCAGTTATTTTATTAGTAATAAACTGAAACTTGTGTCACCTCGTTCTCTGCTCTCAGATTTGCAAATTCACTTTTCTCTAGGATGACCATGTCTTTCCTGATAGAGTCCAAATGAGCCATTAGCTGTTGTACTGTTATTTCCTAGAAAATAAAATAAAATAGACTAATGATCTATGGAAAGTCATCCCCTTACATGGAGTCATTTTCATGAAACTTCAGTTTCATATGCTAAAGATACAATGTCGCTTGGCTAAGTAAAACAAAACAACATATAAAACCTACATATCTGAATTATCAAAATGAAAAGCAACAGGAGATTCAAGGAAGAAAAAGTATTTCCCAGCCCTAGTCAGTTGCTCAGTGGTTAGAATGTCGGCCTTTGGACTGAAGGGTTAAGGGGGTTGAGGGCACGTACCTCAGTTGCAGGCTCAATCCCTAACCTGGTCGGGGCACGTGTGGGAGGCAACCAATCGAGTCTTTCTCATATTGATGTTTCTCTTTCTCTGTCTCTCTCCTGCCCTTCCACTCTCTAAAAATCAATGGAAAAAATATCCTCGGGTGGGAACTAACAAAAAATAAAAAAGTATTTCCTGAAGTGAAGTAAATGTCTGGAAACATTTATGAAAGAATCCCAATAAAGTATTTATTTAACATCTATGAGTTCCTCAACAAAAAATGGCTACATGGAAAGGGTTTTGTTAATCATTTTACTGCTTTGAGGGATTTCCTACCATCAGAAAATTCCAGGGTCCTGGATAAGACTCAGAAGTTAAGTAGTAAAACAAAATAGGTAGAAGTATGATTTAAATAACTACCCCTTGTCAGCATAAGTAGTGATTTTTAAATGGCATTTCAATTCTGTATCTTTCAGCTGAAAACAGATAAAGCAAGAGATACATTGAAATGAATAGGAAAAAAAACATTTTTAGCTATTAATTAGTTGATTTTTGTTAAACCTTTAAGCCAATTTGTATTTTATCAAAATAAGTTTGCCCATTCCTGGTGGCAACATCATGAGTAAATTAATATAAACACACACACAAAATAAATAAAATAAATTCCTGGGTAACTTTCCCATATTCAGCACTACAAGAATATGTGAAAGAAAAGGTGATTCCTATCTGATAGATTTATAAGCTTTTGCTTTGCTAAGGAGGGACATTTCAACACTAAACTTCTTTTTTTTTGTTGTTAATCCTCACCTGAGGATATTTTTTTCCATTGATTTTTAGAGAGAGTGGAAGGAAGGGGAAGAGACAGAGAGAGAGAAACATCGATGTCTCTCTCACCAATTGGTTGCCTCCTACATGTGGCCCCAACTGAGGCCCGAATGAGCCTGCAACCCAGGTAACATGCCTTTGGCTCTTCAGTCGTTGGCCAACAATGCTAACCGCTGAGCCAAACTGGCTAGGGTTTAACACTAAACTTCTTATACTTGGTAGCTTGTTGACTCATTTCTCCTCCTTTACCAAAAGAAAAAGGAGATGAGGAGGTAGCCAGGAAAAGGACCCTCAATACAGGGTATATAAACAAAACCAAAAAAGCCTCAGAAAGACCTGGATCACTAGTGGAACTCCCATTTTTCTGGTCACAGTTTGTAGCCAGGAGTGCATTGTTGAGTTTACAGTCCTCCACTGACCAATATGGGCAAGAAAGACTATTTCAAAACTGACCTGATTTTTAGAAAACAGGCTATCACAGTTCCAGATGCATGACCAAGAAATGACTCAGTCTTCAAAGGGTCTAGAATGCACAACGTTCTCCAATGACAACTTCCAGATGGCACAGTCATATGGAGTAGATGTTAAAAATGTGAGTTCTGGAGTCAAACTGCCTGGCTTTGAATCCAAATGCTGCCATTTACTGTGAGACTTTGGGAAAGTTATTTATTTGACCTCACTAGTAAAATGTAAATAATAACAGTACCTACACCTATTTGGAAAATTAAACAAGACAGTGCACATCAAATGCTTAATGTAATACTTGGCACACGGTGAGCACTCAAAGAATGTTGGTTATTATTAATATTATCAGAGACAGGGATGTGATGGCTGGAGCAGGCCAGTGTAACACCAATGTTTTGATGTGGGGATGTTTTGCCTTAAATATTAATCCTATCATAAAAATTATTATTTTTTTGCTGTGCACAATAAACATCCCGAGTCTTATGCCTTCCCTAACCTTCATCCTTATTATTGGGGGTAGGAGGTTCATTTCCTTTTTGCAGTTCTATTTGATATAGTCATGAGATTTAGTTCAGAAGTCATGTAGAAGTGGCTCTATGGGCTGTGTTAGTCCTACTCAAAATGTCATTATGAAGGAGTTCTAAAACATTAAGCATAATGTTAATCTTTATTTTGAATCTTTAATAAAATGTTATTACTGAGACTATGTAGAGAATAGTTGAAAATGTAATCATAGATTTCTTGTGGAGTCTGAACCTGGATAAGGAATTGTACTATGACCCTAATAGCCTCTATTTATCTCCATTTCCTCCTTTAAATATAGTTTGTGATTCAACAGGCCTATAAAACAGCACAGGTACCCATCTTCAAAAACTTGAAATGGAAAAGTATAATCCAGTATCAAGTAGTCGAATCTATTAAGTGTAATCATTGTAATTATTAAGGAGCCACCAGAGAATATGAATATAATTCAGATTATAAGTGAATTCAGAATATAACTGTTCTCAGACTGAGCAGACTCGACATAGTATGGCCCCTCCTAAAGTGATCAAGTACAAAGCTTGTTTGTCCATTGGCCCTGAGCCTCACTCCCATCTTTCATGACATCTTGCGTTATTCTATCCTAGAGGTGGGGTCAGCAAGGGGATTGGGCTCAAGGATGGAATGGGCCGTAACCGGTTTGGCTCAGTGGATAGAGCGTCAGCCTGAGAACTGAAAGGTCCCAGGTTCGATTCTGGTCAAGGGCATGTACCTTGGTTGCAGGCACATCCCCAGGAGGGGGTGTGCAGGAGGCAGCTGATCGATGTTTCTAACTCTCTATCTCTCTGCCTTCCTTTCTGTAAAAAAAATCAATAAAATATATATATATATAAAAGGAAGGAATGGGATTCCAATGTCACACACCACTAATAAAAAAACCCAAAAGTTTAGCAGTGATACTCCTACATCTGATCCTACATTTTGAATATGATTAAATGGTCCTGGCAGAGGCATCCCTACCCGGCTGGACCCTACCCCCACCAGCTTTCCCTCCACCTCACTCTCCTCTTCCCCCTCCCCAGGTTTTTTTTTCCGGGTTACCGCCCCTAAGGAGCCTGAAAAAAAAAAAAAAAAAAAAGTCCTGGCAGCATAAACATTTCTCAAACCAGTTTTAACTCACTATTACATATCGGGTAAACGTAAAAATCTGATTTAAGAGTATATTACTTTATTAAAAACTAGAGGTCCAGTGCACGAAATTCATGCACGGGGGTGTCCCTCAAACCAGCCTGCACCCTCTCGCAATCTGGGGCCCCTTGGGTAGGTTCCCTAGGCCTGGCAGGCGATCAGGGCCTATCGGGGCTTTCCTTCCTCCCCTTCACCTGCTGCGGACAGCTGGCCTTGCCCCCACCACTGCGTGCCATCTGTGTGGTGGTGACGCCCCATTCCCTTGCCACCGGTAGCCTCCCTCTGCAGGTAACAGGTGTGGGCGCGACCACTTGGCTGGCCTGGGCCTCCCTCTGCAGGGTGATCGCTGGCCAGCACTGCACACGCACCACAGCATCTCTGGCCAGTGGCCTGGACCTCCCTCTGCGGGGCAATTGTGGGGCCCCCCAACCAATTGCATCGCACCCGCCTTGGCGGGCCTGGCACCAGGGCGTGTCATAGTGTGGTCATCCGGATGGTGGTCTGCTGTTTGATCGATTTGCATATTACACTTTTATTATTATACACTAGAGGCCCGGTGCACAAAAATTTGTACACTTGGGGGGAAGGGGGGGTCCCTCAGCCCAGCCTGTGCCCTCTCGCAGTCTGGGACCCCTCGGGAGATAACGACCTGCTGGCTTAGGCCTGCTCCCGGGTGGCAGAGGGCAGGCCCAATCCCTAGGTGCAGCCCCTGGTTGGGCTCAGAGAAGGACCGATTGGGGAGCTGGGGTGCTGCCCCGTCATGCACAGAGCAGGGCGGATTGGGAGGTTGTGATGCCACCCTCAGTCACGCTCAGGGTAGGGCCGACTGGGGGGTTGGGGCACCGTCCCGTCACACTCAAGGCAGGGTCGATGGGGAGGTTGCGGCGCCACCCCGTCACGCACAGAGCAGGGCCCATCAGGGGGTTGGGGCACCGCCCTCTATCACCCACAGAGCAGGGCCGATCAGGGGGTTGGGGTGCCGCCACTCTCACACTCAGGGCAGGGCCGATGGGGAGGTTATGGCTCTACCCCATCACACACAGAGCAGGGCCCGTGGGGGGGGGGAGGGTTGGGGAGCTCCCCCCTATCAGGCACAGAGCAGGGCTGCTCAGGGGGTTGGGGCCCCACCCCATGTCACACACAGAGCTGCAGGGCGATCGGGGTTTGGGCGCTGCCCCCTGTCACGCTGATCCCGGTGCCGGGAGGCATATTATCCTTTTACTATATAGGGTAGAGGCCTGGTACATGGGTGGGGCTGGCTGGTTTGCCCTGAAGGGTGTCCTGGATCAGGGTGGGGGTCCCCACTGGGGTGCCTGGCCAGTCTGGGTGAGGGGCTGAGGGCTGTTTTCAGGCTGGGAGTGACTGAAGTTCCCAACCGCTCCTTTTCTTTTTTTTTTTTTTTATTCTGGGCCAGCTTTACCTTGAGGCTTGGCTCCAGCTCTTAGGCCTCCGCGGCTGAAAGTAGGTTTCTGGCCTTTGCTTATAATGTTGCGAATCTGCTGGCTGAAGTCCGGAGGTATTTGTTACAATGTTTCTTAAACTGCCCGCTCAGAGGCCTGCAATAGCAGGCGGGGAACGTTGGTTTCCTCCAACGATCCTCCGTCACTGAGGCAAGCAAGCCTCATGTTAGTTTCAAGCTGCCTGGCTGCCGGCCGCCATCTTGGCTGACAGTTAATTTGCATATCTCACTGATTAGCCAATGAAAAGGGTAGCGGTCGTACGCCAATTACCACGTTTCTCTTTTATTAGTGTAGATGTCAGTAGCTCCATTAGCTCTTTCAGGATAGCTCGGAGAGTTGGGAGAATGAAACGATTGGCTTTTTCTCAGATTTAGTAGTCTATTATGATTCTGAATAAATTAAGCTAAAATAATGCACATACAAGTTTTCAGGTAAGTTAAATTCAGGAGTTGAATACTCTTAATTCTAAATGTCTAATTGGAAATTATTGTAAATATCTTTAAAAAGCTTTTGGTCCTTCATGATCTTTAATGTAATGATATTTTATGTAAGAGCTGCTAATTTTACACAAGAAAGAAACCCTCTGCTGTGAAATATTTATCTAAGGAAGTTGAAATTTGAAAAATTAAAAAAATAACCATAAAAAGATTCTTAAACATAGTGAATTGATTCATGATGACAAACTATGAATTATTTCACAGTTAGGTTCACTGAGCTTATTCTATTCTTTATATAAACTTGTCGCTTTTGTCCATAGCACCACAATGACAACTCTTGCAAATTACTCAACCTCTCTGATCATCTTTTCAGTGGCAAAAGAGAAAAATTCTACCTACATTTCAAAGTTGTTAGAGTGGTTAAATAAGTGGGAAGTCCCCAACATTTGTGCCTCTAACATCTTAAGTTCTTAGTAAATGGCATTATTTTGACTTAAAGGATTTGTGTATCCAGTCAAATTAAAGCATCTTAGCCAGGTGATTTATGAAGTCCTTCCCAGCCTTCTGGCCTTCTAAGTTTGTGAAAATTAAGCAGAATTTACACATGACTGCAGTAAAATATTTTTATTATATAGAAGGATTAGCTTTTCTACCGTGGTGGGCTTTCAACAGGGAAAAAGTTATTTCACTAATGATCTACCACCATCTCATGATTCTAATAATATAATTATCTGACAATGAAAGATTAGACAAAATTTCATTCTCTGTGTTACCATAATTGTTATGACTATTCTCACTCCTTAATCTTTCTAGGTACTGACTTTAGTAAAGGTTTTCTGTTTGTTTGTTTTGCTTTTGATCCCTTTAGAGAGAACAATAAGGAAGATGCAGGTGTGTGGGGGAGGTCATTGGGCAGACAGAGATGCAGTTATAAAACAGATTGTCTAATGAAACTTAGAAGTGATCAAAAAGAAAATGTTACCTGTTGAGCTTGAGTGACCATCTCCTTATAGATAGTATCCAAGCTGACATTTGATAAAGTGGTTAATGCTGATACAATTGTTTCTGCTTGTGCTTTGTCAAATCCTGTAGGCAGTAAATAGGTATTTATATATTTTTAAAAGTGCACATTCTTATCAGAATAGACAGCTGGAATAACTTTCCCTATAAATTGTTATGTTTTTATAAAATGGTTACAATAAAAATTTGGCAGATTATGCTAAATTACTCTCTAAAAGCAATCTACACTGTCCATTATCCCAATCTATAGCAATACTGATATTACTAGTCTTACTTATTATTTATTAATTTTTAATTGTACATTTTATTTTGAGATACATTTTAGTTTTATTTACTTTTTAAATAAAAAATACATGTTCATAGTATAAAGTTGAAAATGTATGAAGGGTGAGAGGTCTCTGTTCCAGTTATATTTTACTATAAAAATAGTGGCATAACCACCCCAAAAATAGTGGCATAATACAGTAACACGCAAGTCAGTTCTCCTTCAGGAGTCTTTTTAGTTTTTTTTACTTTTGAGTGTATAAGTGCCATAAAAAATGGTATTGCATTGGTTATTTTAAATATATTTTATTGATTTTTTTACCGAGAGGAAGGGAGAGGGATAGAGAGTTAGAAACATCGATGAGAGAGAAACATTGATCAGTTGCCTACTGTACCCACCCTACTGGGGATGTGCCCACAATCAAGGTACATGCCCTTGACCGGAATCAAACCTGGGACCCTTGAGTTGGGAGGCCAATGCTCTATCCACTGAGCCAAACCAGTTAGGGCTGCATTGGTTATTTAATCTGTACTTAAAATTTGCATTTCCTTGGTCAAACATCTTTACATATACTTACTGACTACTGATATTTATTTTTCTGTGAGCTATTTGTTTATAGCTTTTGCCCATTTTTCTGAAAATTGCTGAACTTTTTTCTTATCAATTCATATGGACTCTTTATTAAAACATAGGCTCATTGTCATGTTTCTGCAAAAAAAAATATTTCTGTATCACATCTGTCAGTATTTACTTTGCTTTAGAGTTTTGTTTTGCTCCCTCTAAAAATCTAAACATACTCTATATTCTAGTACTCTATTATAGTTTTTCTTTCATTTTTTATATTTAGCTTTTAGTCAATCTAAAATTTATTTTTCAGTAAGGAGATCATATATATTTTTCCCAGTGGCTAGTCAGTTACCATAACTCATTTATTAAATAGTCCTTCCTTTCCCTAGTTGTGATACTTTATTGCTTGCTAAACCCATATATGTGTGTGTCTGATTCCCAGTCTATAATCTACTTTTCTATGTGATACTACGTATGTAAATGAATGTTTTGATATGTGGTCAGTTTTTGTGCTTGTTTCTTTATTTTCTTTTTTGCTGTTCTTAAACATTGTCCTTGTACTTCCACATTCTCTTCAGTATCAGCCTAGAAACTCGTTTATTTTTTCTTTTTTACATAATTGGAATCACTCTATACATGTAATTTTACATAATGCTTTTTTTCATTTACATACTTGAACATAATCAAGCCATACCATTTTTTATGACTATAAAATATTCCATTGTCTGGATGGCACTTACATTTAAATAGTGACTCTTAATTGTTCCTAATAGTGATACTGTCTTGACTAGGTAATATATCATGAGTGGTAATTTACTTCTGTCGAGAGATACCCATGTTTCTCACCATGAGTTTCCAAGTTCTGAATCAATGCATGGGTATCAAAAGTTAATTTCCTTTGTTCTAAAGGAGTTATGTCCACTCGCCTTATATCATGTCCTTTGGTTGTGGTGGTTAAGAAGTCTGAAAAGAGAAGACAATATTTTTATTTCTTGTCGTAACAGAAGCATCATACTTCAGCTTCTAAAGCATTTTTCCCATTTATTTATAATACAGTTTCAGCTCTTCTACTTAGGAATTCTGTGATTTCAGGCAAGATAACTGACTCCTCTGAGTCACTGACTCTTTTATCCAAAAGTGTCTATCATTATTTGGCATAACAAACATTCAATAAATGTTTCCTTCTTTTAGTCTTTAGAAATGTTTAAGAGTCATTCTAAAATAATATACATCAAAAGCTTTGATTATCACTGCCACATCTCTACCAGAGAACATAAATTGCCCAACTGGCCTCAGTGCTCAAAAGTTTTTTATAGAGCTATGAGAATTTTTAACACCTATATCCCCATCCAAAGTAGCTTTCTGTACTCCCACACTCTTACATATTCTGTTCACTTCCCACATAGTTCTCAGTTCTAATTTGAAGTTATGTATGGTTTGTCTTTCTGAATCACAATATAAGCTCCATGAGGCCCTGACTGTTTTTCATTACTTTTTTTTTTTATTAATACCTAGAACAGTGGTTGGAAATAGTTGGGCTAAAATATTTTATGGTTGAATCAATGAATTTGACTTTAAAAGCTGGAGTATTTACTGTTAACACCAAAGCCCTAGGAAGTTTCACATTTTAAAAATATATGTCCTCTTTCAATAAATTCCCAATTTTTAAGGCATAGAGATAGATGATGCGCAAAATCAGACATAACATGTTTTCATTGACTTTATAGGTTAGTAGGCAGGAAATAGATTTTTTAAAAAATCTAAATATAAACTCAATTCAAATGATGAAAAGAGTAAGGGGCCACTTAAGGTTTCTCCAACAGATTCAAGAGCCATAACTCAGCAAATACGTTGAAGCATTATCGTTTATTTATGGTGATGTATTACCAGTATTATATGCACTACAAAGTTCTCTAAAACGGTTTAATATTGTTTTCATTTGAATATGTAAACAAAGTTCACCTCTAAAAGTTCACACAGATAGGACTGAGATTGGGGTGACTTCCCAGGGTTCAAAAAATGCCACCTCCCTTTTGTAAAGGCCGTCTCATGTGCATGCAAGTTAAACACCTAAATACAGAGCCAACGAGCTTGTGAAGGGCCCTGGCAGCTGAACCGCGGTCTCACTGGGAGTAAAACGGCGCCAGGCGCCGAACAGCACAAAGCCCCGCCCGCGGTGCTGGTTGGCTCCCCGGCCCTGGAGAGGCCAGGTGAGCACAGGACGCTACGTTAGTGCCGAGCGCCCACCGTGGGCAGCCTCACGGGTTTAAAACTTGGTGGTGGGGGGCGGGGGAGGTTCCGAAAACCTCTCTCAGAATAAAGTCAGATGCCCTTCGGGACACACTGCTCACAGGGGTGCCAACGCTGAACCTGGAAGTCCCAGGACCCACACTGACTGGTTTTTGAACGGCCACTGCCGATGAGCGCAGAGAACCGGACATCACGGTGAGAATAAAGCGGGCCCGGCAGACGCTGCAGCCTCCGTCACCGGGGCTCGGGGCCAGCTCCCACATAACAGTCTAACCGTGAACAGGCCACGAGAAGACAGGCTCTCCCGACACCGACTCCCTGACGCGGGCACCCGACAGACCTACAGGAGGGGGGGACCTCCGGCTCCTTTGACAGTGGAAAGGCAACGAGAGCTCAGGAAGAAGCCCGGCGGGGCTCTCGCGGTGCCGCCGGGGGGCGGGGGGGACCCCAGGCCTTCCGAGGCTCGCTCTCAGGAGGGCAGGCAGTCTTCCCCGCAGGCCTGGCCCACCCGGGGCGAGGCCGGGCAGCAGGGTCTCCAGCCCCAGGAGAGCGCCGGGCAGGAGGGCGTGGCACCTGCTCCCTGGACCCGGGCTCGCTGGAGCATCCTTTCTCTGGGACGCGCACCGACCTCGGGACACGGGGTCTTCCTCACCTCTCCGCAGGGCCGGCGAGAAACGCCCGCGGGTGGTTGAAACCCGGCGGTCCACGAGGCTCTCAGAGCGCAGGAGCCGCCAGACGCTGCGACCCCACATATCTCGAGTTTCCCGGTCAGCGGAAGCGAAAGGCTGGGTGGATCACGCTCAGACTATCGGGGACGGTAGTTCTGGCGCCGCGAGGATGCTGGGAAATGTAGTTTTCGACCTGCCGCAACGCCCCGCCCAGCGCCAGCTCGCACAGCGGCTCCGCAAAGCCGGGCCTCCTCACAGACGGACCCACAATTCACTGGCATAGGTCAGAGCGGCTCCGCCTCGCCTACCACCCCTTCCCAGCCCCGACGCGCCGTTACCGCCCTAAGGAAGCGGGATCTTGTCTTTGAACCTTCTGGAGCCCGCTTCCTGGCAACGAGGTACAGTTCAGCAGAATAACCCTGGAGAACTAGCGGCCATTGCACCTTGGGTTCACTGGGAGATGGAGTCACATTTAGCCGCACAGCAACCTGGGACCTGAAGTCCTTAGCCGCTAAGCCTTCTGGGGAGGGAGGGGGGTCACGTAAAAACCCTTCTGGGAAATGTAGTCCAGAGAATCCCTCATTCTTGCTGCCTTACATCCTGCGGCTTCGCCCTCTGGTGCACAGGAGGAGGAACTTGAGCTGGTTGAGTCCCTCTTCAGGGAAACTGAATTCCTCTGCTTCTAGGGTAGACCTGATGATATGCACCACTTATCCCTCTCAGACCTCAGTTACTTCAGACTTTGCTCCACTTGGTAAAATGCTGAAAGTAACAACACACAGTAGTTGAGGAGCTAATACACTTTTTTTTTTTGGTAGATCTACAAAATGGCAACAATTAGTTTTTAATGGCTTAATTATTCTCATAAGTATCCAAACAGTTGCCACTAGATTTTCCTTGCTGTTTTGGAACATCAGCTACGTAAAAAGTACCATTCTACCCACTGAGGCACGTTAAAAAGCAGCCTAGTCTATCCGAACCTCAGAGGCCAGTAGGGGGGCAGAGAAGTGGGTCCTGGATTTTTCACTGTGAAGGACCACTTTTGTTATTAATTTTTACCTTATGTTCCTCAAATTTAAACACTCATTATCAACCACATGTAGGAAGCCATTATATATTTTACTGTATTCAATTAATTCAAGACTGTTAGTGAGTGCTGTAAGCAATGCCGAGCCAACACCAAGCTGATACGTTTCAGCTGAAGGCAAAGGCACTTGCCAATTTCTTTGGTGGTTTCCAGTTTTATCTCCAGTGATGGTACAATTAATTTAGACATTTTGAAATTCCAGAACCCTCTCCCGGACCCCAGTGCTCTTTCCTCTGAGGCCCAGAGGTTTGGGGACTCAGGTTGGACACAATTGCATGAGATGGCCAATGGCCTTCCAGCACAGTGACCATAGCTTTGGTGACTTCAAGGAGAGAAGGTGCAGCCTGTACCACTCACATGAGTCAGGCCTTTTCTCCTGGAGCAGGTGGGAAGGAATCCCAGTGTACTTTTGGAAGCAGGTGAATGAGACAGAGAGACAGCACAGGGCCCAGTGGTCTCCATTTCCTTTCTTAGCTTACTTGGAGTTCTTGACACTAGAGGGAGTATGAGGACAGAACAGAGGACAATCCTTTGCTCTTATTCCAGCAACTCATTTTACAGTTTATGCGTCAGAGGAGCCCATTGTTACAAAAGCTATGTGTTACTTTATGTTAATACTAGAGGCCTGGTGCCTGAAATTCGTGCAGGGTAGGGTCCCTAGGCCTGGCCTCCCCACCTCCCTGCTTCCTCCTTCCCTGGTTCCCTCAGTGCCCCGCTGCCACCACTGGTTGCCCGCCATGTTCTGTGCTGCCCCCTGGTGGTCAGTGCACATAATAGTGAGTGATTGAACTCCCAAGTGGACAATTTGCATATTAGCCTCTTATATATATAGACTAGAGGCCCGGTGCACGAAATTCGTGCTCTGGGAGGTGGGTGTTCCTCAGCCCAGCCTGCCCCTCTCACAGTCCGGGAGCCCTCAGTGGATGTCCTACTGACGGCCAGTCTGGCAGCAGAGGCTTGGAGCAGGTGCCCCGTGTGTGTGTGTGTGTGTGTGTGTGTGTGTGTGTGTGTCCCCATTGGGGGCTTGCCCCCAGCTGCGTAGGAGGCTCGGAGCAGGCGCCCTGTGTGTGTGTGTGTGTGTGTGTGTGTGTGTGTGTCTGCTGGGGGCCTGCCCCCAGCCACACCTTGGAGGCTTGGAGCAGGCACTCCTCTGTGTTGATCTCTCAGGCTCCTGGCCTCGCCTGCATGTTGTTCTCTCCCTTGAGCTGTGGCCAGGGTTGGGGTGCTGCCTGCAGGCTGCGCTTCCCTGCTTGCGGATGGCCGTGGCGACCCGAGAGCAGGCCCTGCTGGGGGCTTCCTGTGGGCTGCACTTTCCTGCTCGCGGATCACTGCGGTGACCTGGGAGCAAGCCCTGCTGGGGGCTGCCTGCGGCCGTGCTTGCCTGCTCAAGGGCTGCCCGACCTGCTCGCAGGTTGCCGAGGCAATGCCTGCTGGGCTCACGTTGCCAGGGTAACGCCGCCAGCGTCCTGCCCCGCGGCTATGGGTGCCACCATCTTTGCTGTGGGGTTATGGTTAATTTGCATATTACTCTTTTATTAGGATATTTATCATGGCTTGAAAGTGACCACCAACACCTATCCCCACAAATCTGGGGAAAAGGCTTTTCCTGAATTGTACTAGGGGCCTGGCAATGACAACCAATTACACGTTTGCTGTTTATAATGAATTAAAGGGAAGAATGATTAAAAGAAAGAAGGACTGTTAAAGCATTATATACTTTGCATTGCTACATCATATCTGACAGTGACTCTTGTTGATGACTTATTCCTTCAACTGATTATTCCCCAAGACTCTTCATGGTTCTAGGCAATGTGCTAAGCCATGAGGCTAAAGACAGAACACACAGTCCTGCCTTCAGGTTACTGTCAGTCTAACTGTAATCAATACTATGATGAAGGGAAGGATAGACCGTGGGGGGAATGCATAAGAGAGGATGATATTACCCAAAGCAGGGAGCCCTGGGAAGGCTTTCGTTTGGAAGGATGACTAGAAAAGTATTTTAGTTAAGTAGATTTGGTGGTCATTGGTGTGGGTATGTTGTGTGCAAAAGGCAACAATACTTGCAAAAGCCAGGAAGTATGAGTGAGAGAGCCTGTCTTGTCCAGGAACTGAGAGAGTGGTTGGAGCAATGGGTTGTGGGTAGAGGGAGTCAGATGCTAAAGGCGGTAAAGGTAGGGCTGGCCCTCAAGGTCGCTTTGACCTCATCAGTGGAGTCACCGAAGGGCGTTAGGCTGGGGAGTGGCATTGAAATGGAAGGGTCTTTGCCTGCTCTTTGCTCACTTCTTCAGTGTGGACTTTCAGGAGTCCACACTGGTATTTCACCTGGGTCCCCTGTCCTAGATGCTGAGCTGGGAGACTTTTGAGAGCCCCTCTTTCCTGGCCAGGGATGATCCCTCACGTGGCAGAGTCCACAAGGAGTCCACACTGTCCACAGCTCACTTCGAGGTGCGGGGTCAGAGAAGCCTTCCTCACTGTGGGGCTCGGCTACTTGGATCCCACAGGGACCTGCTGGGAAATAGGGTTTCAGGGTCTCCTCACCTTTGGGGCCCAATTTCTGCAGTGGGAGCTAGAAGAGCTGGGAAATCTCCCCAGAGCTGTGTCATGACCACAGTTCTCCCCCGAAGAACTTATACTTGGGTGTTGCTTTACGTCCTTATATGAGCTCATTCATATGCATTAGTTCTTGTAACTCCTTAGCAACTCCATGAGTTGGGTACGATTGCTCCTATCTTACAGATGGGGAAACTGAGGTTCAGAAGGCCAAAGTTACCTGTCCCAGGTCACAGAGCAAGTAAGTGGTGGAGTTCAGAATTGAACACACTGCTCACTGTACAGAGAAGTCACCTCTACCACTCTCCCTTCCACCACTTATTTTCCTAGGGCGCAGGGCACAAATTGTGAAATTGCAACTTCTCAGACATATGACCTCTCATCCCTTCAGAGGCTGTGTTTTTTTCATGTGCTCATGAAAACCAAACATCTAGTACAGAGGTGGCAAATGGGTTTCATCCTTAGGACGACTCCCTTCGATTGACTGCTCACATCAAAGCATCGAATTGTGTGAGGCCACGTCCTGGCGCAGCAGGAAAGAACATCACTGTCGATTGGCACTGTCTGCTGTGGATGCAGGCGAGGGCAGGGGCAGCACATCTGCCGTTTCCCGCACACATCTCCAGGAAGACCTAGAGGTGACAAAGGGTGTCCTCTACACATTTACCAGGACATGGGCAGGCCAGATATCAACGCTTAAGTTGATGCCCACATGTAACGAGTCTAGTTCTTCTGGCTTAAATTATCCAAAAATCTGCCTTGTCTCATCCTAAATTTAGCAGCACAGCACAAAGGAGAAATTTCAGAATGTATGTTCTCTTGGTAAGGTAGGCACTGGAAGGCTTTCACATCTGGGTCTGACATCTGAAGCCCGTGGCTCTGGAACATAAGCCGTTTCCTCACAGAAAGTTCCGACAAGGAGAAGAAAATCTTGGAACCAATCTTCCCTTTGCCTACAAAATGATCAAACTGTAATTATCACATTTAAGGGGTAATTGTTCCAATTATACCAGAATGGGATGCTCCAACCCTCTTTCTGCTGCTGACACAAATAGAATTGCTGTGAAGATGGAACGGTGTTTCCAGAACAGCTTGCTCTGCGCTTGTTCTTTTTATAGCGACGCTCAGGTCAGGGGAAGGTGCTGTGGGGGGAGCCTGTCGGGTCTGCTGGGTGCCAGCCTCTGAAGCTCTTCCCTCTTTACCGCTGGGCCCTTGGAGACCCGGACCCAAAGCAGCACCCACCTTGACCTAAGGCATTAGGACTTGAATCATTCTTGTCCGATCCCAGGACTTGGATAGGAGGTCGGACAGTTCTCAGATATGCCCGAGGGCAGTGGTCAGCAAACCGCAGCTCGCGAGCCACATGCGGCTCTTTGGCCCCTTGAGTGTGGCTCTTCCACAAAATACCGCGTGCGGGTGCGCATGTACGGTGCGATTGAAACTTCGTGGCCCATGCGCAGAAGTTGGTATTTTGTGGAAGAGCCACATTCAAGGGGCCAAAGAGCCGCATGTGGCTTGCGAGTCGCAGTTTGCCTATCACTGCCCTCGGGCATATGGAGTGAGGAGTTGCTGAGATGCTGTCATGGGGACAGATGGAGGATAACAGCACTTCAATAACAGGGTTCCCAGGAGGAGAAGAGAGGAAGGAGCAACTGCTATGTTCCAGGCCAGTGATGGCGAACCTATGACACGCGTGTCAGAGGTGACACGCGACGTCATTTTTTTGGTTGATTTTTCTTTGTTAAATGGCATTTAAATATATAAAATAAATATCAAAAATATAAGTCTTTGTTTGACTATGGTTGCAAATATCAAAAAATTTCTATATGTTACACGGCACCAGAGTTAAGTTAGGGTTTTTCAAAATGCTGACACACCGAGCTCAAAAGGTTTGCCATCACTGTAGGCTCTGGTAGGGGACTTTCTCAGATGTCATTTCAGTGAGGTAGCAGAATCCCAGGGTTGAAGCACAGTGGAAAGAAATGACGGGGTACAGTGTTTGGGAGTCAGCCAGGTGAGCAGGCCTTACCTGGGAGGGCTAAGGTCTTGAGCTTCTGTCTTTGGCCTTCAGTCTGAGGAAGGGAGGGTAGCAGGACCCAAAGCAGACACTACTGGTGATCGGTTGAGGAGAATTTAGAGAAAATGGTGGTAGAGTTGGGGGAGAAGAGCACATGGGGCCCCAGGAATTTAGTTGTAGATCGCTATGGGAGGGGGCAGGGACAGGGGGATGGTGAGAATGAAGCAGGAGCAACACCCTGAAGCACTTTGTAACACAGAGAGGTCTTGACTTTCCCCACGGCACTAGAAGGGTATTGGAGGGTTTTAGGAAGATGGTTTCACGTGGAGTTGGACTCTCACTTTGGTGTCCGGTTGAGATGGGACGAGTGAGACGCAGGGTAAGAGGGTTGTTGGTGGGCACCGTGCTGCATGCCGGGGAGACATTATGCTTGCCAGGAGTTCTTGGGTTGCTAGTCACCTTGGGAACCAGCCCTGTGTTGGGGGCACAGGCGTCCTCCTCTACACACACGGGGCAGAACAGGTCCAGCAGCCCGGAAGAGCTGGAGCAAGGGCTGCAATGTGAGCAGGCTCTCATCATCTCATTGCTATTCCCTTCTGCCTGCAGCTCTACAGGGCAGGTTAGTGACTAAGATGATGGGCTCTGGAGCCAGAGACCGTAGCTTTGTTACTAGTTGAGTGATAGTGAGCTAGTTACTTAACCTGGCTTTGCCTCAGTTTCTCATTTGTAAACAAGGATCATCATATTTACCTCCTGGGGTTGTTATGAGGACTCACTGAGTTACTGCACATAAAGGGCTTGGCATGGTCCCTGGTTTAAGCACATAGAAGGTGCTTAAATAGTGTTAGCTGTTAATACTGTTATTTCTATTTGACTTCAGACGGACTTTTCCCATAGGATAGGGCGCAGCCTTTGACATCTCAGAAGTTTTACATCTACCGTCAGCATCAGAGAGAAATTGACTGAGTGTCCCTGTTCCCAGTTCAAACATGCAGAGGGAAAGGATTCGCAGGCCAGCTTGAATTCAGTTTCACTCCCGGACCAGTTAGCACGGTCAAGTGGACAAATGCCATGGTTGCTCCACTTTGGTCTGTGGTCCCCTCGGTAACTGCAAGGACCACCTGGACGAAGCCCTGGCCAGTCTGGTGGAGGAGAAGCGGGGTCCCCACCTCCCCCAGGTGACGGGTGCTGGGACGGAGGCTCTCCCTCCTCAAGTCCAGTAGAAGTTCACATTTCAGAAACTACATACCAAGGCCTCTGGGATCTCTGCATTTGATGGATGCTCTATATTCTTCCACGGGATTTGGAAACATAATATGACAGAAATATTGTGACCCCACTAGGCCTGAACAACAGGTATCAAAAAGGAGGATGGAAATACCATGTTTGGCTTCTGGGTGCCTGGTGTGCTCTCGGGCCCTGAGACCTTAAGGTCCTACCTGATGCTGGTGTCTGGGCCCAGCTTTCTGATCGGCAGGGCTTCCGTCCTGGGCCCCTGGGTCCCTGACCGACTCCCCTCCCGGACACAGCCTTCCCCTTTTCCCTTGTTAGAGCGCCTGGCCTGCATCTCCAGATGCCCCCAGACCTTTTGATGGGATTCAGTGACTAGGTTCCCAGCCCTTACCAGCCTGTCCTCTCTAACAGAGTGGGGTGAAGGTGAGGGTGGAAGTAGGAAGCACCACCATTCTCTGTCCTCTTTAACCTCCAGGGCCTCGTTTATGCCCAACTTTGTCACACCCTTGGGGCTCAGTGACACTTTCCTATACACCAGCCTCACCGCAGCTGTGTGACTTAACTTCCCTCCTCAACAAATTTCCAAATTAGACTGTGTCTTGGACCTTTAGGGTGGTTTGACAGTGTTCAAAGTGGAGACTGTTAACATCTGTAAATGTCAAGGCTCTACGGTACAGATGTGGAACAAGTGATCCTGTATCCAGGGAGCGATGGGAGGCTTTGTGGGCAGGTGGCATTCAGCCGAGCCGTGGATTTTGATAAGTCAAGTGAGCAGGCTGGTGGGCTAGCGGGAGACAGGGCAGGTCATGTTTTGGCGATGGTGGAAGTTAGATGTGCCCAAGCCATAGGATGAGTGAAGAGATTAATAGGTTGCAATGGCACAAAGACCTTGGAATCTCCAAGATTAGCAGCATTCTTTTCCCCAGCAGTCGCGTGCGGGTAAGATTCTGAGTGTCCATTGCACTGTTGTCAGCAATGAGCGGAGCCTTTGTTACGAAGGGACAGGGTAGCGTCGGTGGGGCAGGCGTGCGCTAGTCCTTAAGGAAGTCCGCCTGGCTGTGGTGGCCGATGCTGTGTGCTCAGGGTAGATTTGAAAATCCTCATCTCGGGAAACGTTTGCTGGCCCTTGTTTCACTTTCCAGGAGATGCTCAGAGTAGCTCTCAGTGAACACGCGTGGAATGGAGATGACCTGCCTGGAACATTTAAAAACCTTCTCGGGTTTCCTATTCTGATTGATAAATCCTTCGATTACGCAATTAAGGACGAGGTCCCTTTCATGTCACTAATTCCAGCATGTAGCCAGGGCCCCTGAGCAGAGCAAGTGCTTCCTCTCTAACAGAGTGGGGTGAAGGTAAACTGAGCCGTGACGAAGGGCGTGGGGTTGAGTTTGGGGATTAACTTCGGAAGGTGGAAGGCCAGGAGCCGTCTGACAGGGTGTGAGGGTTGTAGTTGGAGGAAACAGAATCTGTTCTATCTGGTGAAGCAGAAAGGGGTTTATGGAAAACGTGATGGCTCACAGAATTCTTGGGGTGGGGGTGGGGCGGCTGAAGGAACAGAAAGTAAGTGGAGTTTCCCTTCCAGGAATGACTCCCTCCAATCACACCACGGGGTTGGTGGCTTTGCCAGAGTCAGGAGGCCTTGGAAGGGGAGGCTGTTCAGCTCCGTGCACACAAAAGCGTGATGCCTCGGGCATTGTCCCTCTCCCCATGCGACTCCATTCTGAATGAAGCCACAGACCAGTGCATCTGATTAGAGAAACTAAATCACATTTGGAACCTAGATAAAAAGAGCTCTGGAAACTGTGCTTCTAGTTTGGCGGCCTCTGTTGTGAGCACCATAAAGGGGCCTGCACAGGCCAGGTCCCAGTGTCTGCCCAGTGGGGCTGCTGGGAAGGCTGCCCGGACAGGGCTCAGGCACGGGGAGCCACAGCCCCTCGTTTATTGAGCAGCTATTCACTGAGAACCTGCTGTGTTTGGGGCCTGAGCCGGGGAAGTGCAGAGGCACAGTCCCTGCCCTTGGGGCCCTGACAGTCTGAAGGGACAATACCGACAGGGTCTGGATGAAATCCTCAGGCCGCCTCCAGGCAGGACTAGCTCCAGAGACTGGGGCAGGATGGTGCTGCGGGTAGGAGTCAGGTAGCACCCAGGCCCCACCCCCCGGAGGAGAAGGGGTACAGATCCTGGCAATGAATGAGGCTAGGCCTCTGTGCATGAGACTTACCTGCCAGGCAGAAGCCACTCTCACAGATTCTCAGAGTGGGAAGGCCTTGGAGGTTAGCCATTCAACTGGTGGTTGCACAGACTTCCTCCTCTCCACCTCTGAAGAGGGATTGAAATTATTTTTGGTTTTATTCAGACTCTTGGTTTATTTTTTAGTTTTCAGGTTTTCATTTTATAGGTCAACATGTGGCAGGTTGCCTGCCAGATAAAATATGTGAACAGGTGCAAGAACAGGAAAATTAAGTAACAGCGAGTTTAAAAATATTAATGAAATCAGGACACAAAGGAACCCTGAGAGCTTGGTTCCCATTGCTGCTTGCTTAAGGTGCTAGATGTGTGAGGCTGTGAACACAGGCTGTTTCTGCAGGACACGGAGGGGAGGAGAATCATCGCTAAGGAAGAGCTGGCGAGGACAGAGCTTCAATCAGAAGAGAACGTGTGCAGATGAGTGTCCTTTGTGAGAACAGCGCCTGCACTGCTCCTGCTTCATGTGTCTTGCCGAGTAGATAACGGTGCAGAGTCTGTGGGCCCCACTCTGAGTCCACATCAGGCTCCGAGTGGTTCCTCCTTTGATGGAGCCAAGCACTCAGTTACCGGTGGCTGCAGCCAGGCGGGCCGTTCCACATGCTGTGCTAGCTCTGTGGGCCCCCAGCAGCGTGTGAGGCCCGCCCTCCTCCAGCCCCCTGGCCATGGAAGGCGGTATGAGAACAAGAAGACAGGGCATTTATGCCCTAACTGGTTTGGCTCAGTGGATAGAGCATCGGCCTGCAGACTGAAAGGTCCCAGGTTCAATTTCGGACATCCCCAGTAGGGGGTGTGCAGGAGGCAGCTGATTGATGTTTCTTTCTCATCGATGTTTCTAACTCTCTATCCCTCTCCCTTCCTCTCTGGAAAAAATCAATAAAATATATTTAAAAAACAAAAAGAAGAAGAAGACAGGGCATTTATACAAGAGACGTGTGGTAATAAGGGAAATAGACACGTGAGTCCAGCCCTGGAAAGTTGAAAGACAAGGCCTCACCTCAGGGGAATAGGGGATTCTTAGTAGAGTTGGCATCATGGAGCCTGAACAGGAAGTACGGTCGGAATCCGGGGCCTCAGGCGCAGGATTGTGTAGCTCCTCACTCCATTGCTGTACCCAAGAGATGACTTTCCTTTATTTTTCTTTGTGAATCTTTAGACCAGTCCAGGTCCCAGCAGGAAATGGCTGACATGCCTCAGATGGGAGTTGTTTTTTTTTAAAAAAATATATTTGAATTGATATGAGAGAGAGAGAGAGAGAGAGAGAGAGAGAGAGAGAGAGAGAGAGAGAATATCAATCAGCTCCTCCTGCATGTCCCCTACTGGGGATCAAACCTGAAATCCTGGCATGTGTCCTGATGGGAATTGAACTGGCAACCTTTCAGGGCATGGGATGATGCGCAACCAACTGAGCCACAGGGGCCAGGGCTCAACTGGGCATTTTGAAGCAACTGGGGGATCCTCCGCAGCCCTCACTGCTGCCTCATTCTCTGCACCTCCTGTAGGAAGAGCCTTGCTACCCATCACTCGTGTCTGAACTCGTTCTGTTGCACCAGGAAGGGGAGATCCAGTGTTTGAACCAGAGTTCAGAGCTTACATATGGACCTACTTTCTTGGGATCTTTCTCCCGAAAGGGCTGAGTTCTCTTGCTCAGGGAACACGGAAGTCATCATCTCTCTCTTGCTCTCTTGTGCTCCTTCAGCATCTTGCTCTGTGCTGTGTAAAGGTGAGACTGGCCAGGGCTGCTGTTACCGCCCAGCCTGTGAAGCCCAGACCAGCTCTCCTGGGGGCAGGCCCCCCGCGGCCCCCTCAGCCTGGCTGCTGTGCTTGCAGACCCTGATTTGCCTGTGTGCTTTCTGCACTGGTCTGTCCTTCCTACCTGAGCTGTAGGATCTGGGGTTCTCACGTGGGCTGACAGAGAAGGGCGATGGAGGCCACTTACCGGGCTTGGAACCCACAAGCCAGGCCGTCTGGACAATGAGTTGTGCACATGCGCAGTGTGCATTGGAGTTCTCAGCCTCGTAGTAATGAAGGGTATTCTTCTGCCAGACCTTGCCCCACACTTACATTTCCCTCGGGAGCCTGTGAGTGGGTGGGGGCGTGGGGCATGAAGTCCAATCACCCACCTTGTAGTCCCTTCTGTGTCCAGTGCTTTGATAAATCCTTGAAAATACACACTTGTTCTCATTTCTTCCTTATAATCTGAGTCCACATCCAGAACTCACTCCCATTTTACAGATGTGAGAACTGAGGCTTAGATAAGTTAAATAACTTGCCAAAGTCTGATAGGTAATTACTGTCAGATTGGGACTAGAGGGGAGACCCTCTCCACCGCAGCCAGCAAATGAAATAAAGCAAGATGCTCTCAAGGAGTTGTTTGGGAAGCATTCCTAACAAGATACTGCACTGGTTGTCCTCTTGATATTTTTATCTTCTTCTGGTGAAAACAGCATAGGTTTATCATTTCAACAGCAAGATCTATTCCCAAATGAACATAGCATTATATATATATCTCTTTTGAAATAAATGCATTGTTATTATTTAAAAAATCCTTTTGATGAAATTTCTTCGTTAAAGCAAAGACTCACTGAGCTGAGTTTTCTTGCAGAGGTATTAGCCATTTCTGCAGCTGCAGCCTCCTAGAGCACATTGGGACTCACAATATACCACAGTGCAGTCACCAGAGCTGCCAGATATGCAGAGAAAACACAGTAAAAATTACCCTGTTATCCCAATGAAACAATTATTTACATTTTGGTGTGTTTATTTACGGCCTTTTTTTCTTAAATATATATATATATTTTGATTTCAGAGAGGAAGGGAGAGGGAGACAGATAGAAACATCAATGATGAGAGAGAATCCTTAATTGGCTGCCTCCTGCACGCCCCCTACTGGGGACTGAGACCACAACCAGGGCGTGTGCTCTGACCGGGAATTGAACTCCTGGTTCATAGGTGGACACGCAACCACTGAGCCACCTACCAGTAGAGCCATCTAGATTTTCAAATTGATTAGAAGAAATATTATTCTCTTATAATTTAGGAGACTTCTCTGCATCTCTAATATTTCCTTTCATCTGACTTAATGCTACTTTTTGGTGTCTCTCCCCATCCCAACTGCCACTGGCTTGACTACACTTGTTAGATATTTGTTATTATGTTAGTCCTTTTAAGGGATCAGCTTTTGCTTGTATTAATCAGCTTACTTTTCTCAGGTGTTTTTTTGTTTTCTTTTCTTTTTCCTTTATTAATTTCTGTCTTCTATTTTTTGGGGGTTTGTAATCTCCCTTCATATAGCTTCTATTTTGTTTTCTAATAAATACATTTGAGGTAATAGATTCTTTTTTTCTGATACGGTGTTGATAGTTTTCCACAGTTTTGATACCTAATACTTTCATTGTTGTTTACTTTTAAAATAATTTTGTAATTTTAGTTTTTCTCTCTTTAACCTAAGGATAATTTAAAGGGTGCTTTAAATTATAAAAAATTTTAACTCAACATAGCATTTTTCATCCTGTTGTTATTAATGTCTAATTTTATTTATTTCATGGTCTTGTGTTGTTTATTTTTTCTAGGAAGGAATATCTTCTCAAATTTCCCTGGGAGGAGCAATTAAACGGAATGTAAGTTATCTTCTAGTTCATTAGGCATTAGTTCTCATTAGTGGAATTTAGTTCTAATCTTCACGGGTACTGCTTTCCTCAGATGTCGGTGATTCTTGATTAGTGCTCCGTTTTCCGTATGACAGTTTGTGTTTGAGGGCCTCTGAATAAAGATGATGCTTTCAGCTCCTGTGACTGGGTCAGGAGAGAGGCTGGTAGCTTGTCTCCCGGCCTATCACACCACAGTGCTCACTCTCAGTGGGCAAACCCTGCTGTCTGCCTCGTCTGTCTATCTATCTATCTATCTATCTATCTATCTATCTATCTATCTATCTATCTATCTGTCTATCTATCTATCAATCATCTATCATCTATCTACTTACCTACCTATCTAGCCTTACTGTGATAGGTCGAATAATGCCCCCCCCCCCAAATGTTCATATCCTAATCCCCAGAACCTGAAAATATGTTACTTTACATGGCAAAAGGGGCTTTGCAGATGTGATTAAACGGAGGATCTTGAGATGAGGAGACCTGGATTATCCAAGTGGGCCCTTTTCTCATAAGGGAAAGAGGGAAGAGGGAGAGTTAGCGTCAAACAAAGGGATGTGACTGACAGTGAAAGCAGAGATTGAAGTGTGCAATTCTGGCTTTGAAGATGACGTGGACTAGGAGCCAAGAAATATGGGTGGCCTTGGAAACTGGAAAGGGCAAGAGAATGAATGCTCCCCCAGACACTCCAGGAGGAACATCGCCCTTGACTTTAGCCCATTTTGAGTTCTTTTGGGACCCATTTTGGACTTCTGACCTCCAGGACTATAAGATAATAAATGTGTGTTGCTTTAAGTCACTAAGTTGGTGGTAGTTTGTTACAGCAATAGGAAACTAGTACACTTAACTATATTAACTCTTTTAATCCCCCAAACAACCCATTTTAGAAATGAGGAAACTGAGGCACAGAGAGCTTAAGTAACTTGTCCAAGGTCACACAGCTGATAGATAGCAGAGGTGAGATTTGAACTGCGGTAGCCTGGCTCCAGTGGCTGTGTGCTTAACCAAGGTACTATTCTGCCTCTCATGTTAACTGGTTTACTATTTTTTTCAAGATATCTTTCCTGAATTTTTTTTTTAGGATTTTAACAGAAAGGTAAATATTTGTGCTCAGTTGAATATTTTGGCCTCATCATGGTGTATCTCTCATGAATGCCAAGATTCTACTGTATCACTATAGCATAATGGTTAAGAATGGGGTGAAACCAGTCCCAGTGTGGCTACTTACTGGATGAGGACATGAAAATTATTTAATTCAGGATTAAATAATTTGTAAAATGGGGATAATAATTTACCATAGGATTATTTTAAAGTGAGATTATGCATATCAAGCATTTGCACATTGCTTAGAGTAAAAGTGTAATATTTATTGACCCATTATATAGCTAATAATAGCATGATTAGAACTAATAACATGGCATTACTAGAATTACTTCTATTTACCATGTATGCTTATTTCAGGCCCTCCCAGCCCAGCTCATATCCTAAAGCGGACACAGCGGGAGGGAGGAAGAGGCCCATTTGCCGCACTGTCCTTTCTTAGGCTTCTGGAATACTGCTGATGTAAGACCTGGGGCCTGTCATTGAATGAGAAGAGAGCTGGCAGCAGCCTCATCCTGTGCCCTTTTCCACCACTGAAAGCAGAGACAAAGGACATTCATCCAAAGAGAAAGATTGGGTTAGCAATTTACCAATTCATGGAATTCATTCAGCTGTTTCTGTCCTTTTCTTCCCAAGGAGCTGTGCCCCCATCTTCCTCTGCAGCCAGTGCCCGGTGGGCCAGCCTTGGTGTCTGCAGAATTCCCTGCCGTGGGAGACCCTGCCCAGGACCAGGGATGCCACTGGAAGTGCAGGTGGAGGGCTGTTTCTGCAGTTAATTGATGTACCTGTAGTTCATTTCCTTGCTCATTCTGGTCTCCATAAGACAGCCTTAAGGGGTAAAGAGAGAGAGGCAGAGGCAGCTTTAGATGTGACAGTTCTTCCACCTCCCTCCCTCCCTCCCTCCCTCCCTCCCTCCCTCCCTCCCTTGCTGTTCATTGCAACACCCCTCCCCCACTCCACTCCCCCCTGCCCCCCCGCCCTCCCCCCAGCATCAGCAGAAGGGGGTGTGATTGGCAGTTGGGAAGGAGCAGCAGGAAGAGCTGTGCCTCCTTCATGGAGCAACTTCAGAGAAGCAGGTTCTGGCCTTTCTAGCCTGTGAACAGCTCTGGGCTCATCTCCCAAAGCATCCAGTTGGGAAGCTGGAGGGTGGGGCTTCTGCTTAAAAAAAAAAAAAAAAAAAAGCATGTATTGAATTACAAATGAGCTAGAGGCCCAGTGCACGAAATTTGTGCATGGGTGCAGTCCCTAGGCCTGGCCAGTGATTGAAGCGCGAGCGTCTGGCGTGGAAGGGCAGGTCCCAGCTGACTCTGGGCCTGGGGAGCACCTGGGCCCCCAGGCCCCCACATGCCCACCTCTGCCTGAGTTATTGGGCCCCCACCCAGCTCCCTCAGTGCCTGGGAGCCGGGTGGTGGCTCTGCCCCCCACCGCCGCCACTGGTCACCATCTGTGGGGAGATTGGTGGGGTGATCAGGCCCCACTCGCACCCGCCTTGGCCTGGCACTGCCCACTCATCTGCTCCACCATTCCACCATGGTCCCGTTCTTGTCAGGGCCCATTGGGGCTGGCAGTGCCTCCGCTGCCAGCTCTGCGTTGCCGACACCGCCATGTTCCACGCCACCCCCTGGTGGTCAGCGCACATCATAGCGAGTGGTCGAACTCCAAGTCGAGGGGACAATTGCATATTAGGCTTTTATTATATAGGATTGCTTGCCTGGAAATAAAAGTATGGGAATCTGTAGGTTGAGAATGAAATTATTCTTTTTTAAAAAATATGTTTTTATTGATTTCAGAGAGGAAGGGACAGGGAGAGAAAGATAGAAACATCAATGATGAGGATCATTGATCGGCTGCCTCCTGCACGCTCCTTACTGGGGATTGAGCCCACAACCTGGGCACGTGCCCTTGACCAGAATCAAACCTAGGCCCTTCAGTCTGCGGGCCAACTGAGTCAAACTGGCTAGGGCGAGAATGAAATGATTCTTTAATACTATGTCCTAAAGATGACCACTGTCAATAGTTTGGCTCATTGCCTTTCCATTGTGCTGCAACGTGCTTTTCTCACTTATTATTGTATCTTAGACAGCTTTCCAGGTTAGTTCATCTAGGTCTTTTCATTTTTGTTAGTAGCTTAGTATTATTACATGGGATAGGTAAAACATTTTCCTTTTAACTAGTGTTCCCATTAAGGAGTACTTAGGTTGTATCCAACTTTTTTTTGCTATTATAAACAAAGCTGCACTGGAACATTCCTGTTGATATTTCTCAGTACATGAATGTGAGAATGTTTATAGGAAGAATTCCTAGAAGTATAATGTCCAGGTCCAAGAGTCTGCTCATTTAAAATGTTGAAATATATTGCTATATTGCACTCTAAAAAGTTTCGCTAATTTAGATATTTTTATGAGGGTGTTCCTTACCTTTCAATGGCTCTGACCAGCTGCAACATGTGAATTGCCTAAACCAAGAGCTCCTGAGTTCTCCAGAGATTTGGACAATCCTATTAGCTTTTTTTTGGTGCAGGTCAACATACTTTTGTGTGCCTGGTTCAGATACTGTGGTAGGCATGGGGTATTCAAGGATGTCTAAAGGTTGAACAACACTGCATACCCATCTTAGAGATGTTTATAAGTGGGAGAAGAGATAAGTAAAATAAATATAATGTCCCAAGTATCAGGCAATAAATAATATAATATTGAGAAAGCATGGAGGAGGGAGTAACTGCTTCTTTCTGGGCCTTTAGGGAAAGCCTTCCAGAGGAAGTGGGCCTTGAAAAATGAGTCAGAGTTCTGATAAAGGAGTAGGGAAGGGCATGCTAGGCAGAGGAACTAGCATGAGCAAGCGTCCAGAGCTAGGGAAGTTCGTGGGCTGTCTGGAGAACGATTCCTTTGACCTATAGGATATTGGGAGGAGTGGTGAGCAATCAGTCAGGAGATGGGAGGCCACATTGTAAAGGACCGTGAATGCCACAGGAAGGGGGAAGTGTTCAGATTAGGTGAAGAAAGGCTGGAGGGGAGACAGCCTGGAGCCCCAAAGAATGATTAAGAGACTGTGCAGAAGTTCAGGCAGAGGTGATAAAGGATGGGTTTGGGGAGGTGGTGCTCAGGATGGGGGCTGGAGGGCGGGGGTGGGGCCGGAGGAGTGAATAATACTTGGACACATTCCTTTTGTATCTCAGACTCAGGCTGGATTGGCAAGAATCAGGCGTAGAGGTTGTCATCTGGAGCAAATTTATTACACTGGATGGTTAATAACACTGTATTGATTCCATTTCGTTTGCAACAAGAAATCCCTCTGCTGGGAGAAATGTCAAATCTGATGTGTCTGAGAGGAATGAGCAATAAACCTGCTGAGCTTGGTTCAACTGGAAACTGCTGTCCTAGGGCCAGAGCTGCTTGCACTCTATGCTGGGCCAAGGTGAGGCCTGCACTGGGCTAATTCCCTTCTCAATTAGGAGCCCTGACACTGAGCCCAGCTAGAGAGATCAGAGAGGAAGTAGGGAGAAAACTGAAGGTGAGGGCAATGACCATGTGAAAGACAAAACCATTCATTCATTCATTCATTCATTCATTCATTCATTCATTCATCAAAACTGTATGAGAATTTACCCTGTGCCCAGCACAGTGCTGGCCATTGGAAATGTAAGTCCCTGCCCCCAGGGACCTGGTCTAGGACCAGATCCAAAAGAGCTTGCAAATGGGTGGGTTTGGCATGGTCAGATCTCACCTTCAGGAAAACTATGGAGTTTGAGATGTTTGTCTAGGAAACCACCTCTCCTCCCCTTTTCTCCATCCAACCCCACCCCAGGCTCCCTTTCTCACGATGGTGGGTTTGTGTACCCTTCTTGTTCTCAGCTGATTCTCAGCTCATTCCCATTAAAAAATCAATTAACAATCAGAGAATTTCTAAAAATAGCTTAGGGCGTGTTCCATTCTGAGATTTCTTTCCCAATGTATGTGAGAGAAAGCCTGGGAGAAATACCCCGTCTTGATTCCTCCTGGTTACTAGCTTTGTGACTTTGGAAAAATCATTTCGGTTTTCTGAGCCTCATATGAGGCATCATAGTTCCTGCTCTACCCTCCTCATGGCATGGTAGCTGATGTGCTTAGGAAAGTGTCAAGCACAAAAAAAGCAACAGCCTGTAATTGCTGCCTATGTTTTTTGTTGCTTGGAGACAGAGACCTGGATTGTGGTTGCAGGGTGCTTGCAGTTCACAAGCTGCCCCCTTCTTTATCCCAACTCTCCAGGGAGTGGACATACTACCCTGTGAGTCACCCCTCCCCATTCGAAGATGGTGGACTTCGAGGCTGACGGGGTTGAACAAATTTTCCCCAATAAGATTCTGTGTGAAGGGCAAGGTGAGAAAGCTGTTTACTTGCCACGGATAAGATTACCTTCATGAAAGGGAAACAGAGGTTTCAGTTATTATTCACGTCAAAGGAGAGGCTTCTGTCCTGTCTCTCAATTAGGAGCATTTGTGCTGTGATCTTCCCAAGTCAGGGCGATTGAGTGACATAACGGAACGTGTCATGAATGAAGATAAGGAAGATGATGAGGATGGTGATGGGGGCTGAGTTTTCTGCAAATGTTCTATGCGCCAGGCTCTGTGCTAAGTGCTTCACATGGATTATCTCAGTGAATTCTCATCATCACATGATGCACTATTATCCTCACTTTACAGACGCAAAAACTGGGGTTAATGAAGATAAATGCCTCTCTCAAGTTTGCCTCTAGGAAATGAGCAAACCCAGGAGATCTCACCCAGAGCCAACAACTAAATATGTTATTCCTTCGTTTGAATTATTCTCTAGCTCCTGCTGTAACCATTACCATAAGTTATAAGATATATGGATTCAATTGAAGCTGTGGATGGAGATTTCATTTATTTTAGTTCTGCCAGATGGCTGAGCTCGAAAGCTCTTTGAAGAGAATCTCAGAGCTTTCAAATCAAGGCCTCTTATAGCTGCTTGCAAGATACCTTGCTGTTACTTTTTGGAGCGATCTCAAGAGGTGTAGTTACTATCATCCCGCTTAACAGATGAAGATATTGAGACTGGGATAATTTAAGTCAGTGTTCCTCAAACTTTAACATACGTATCATCTGGGGATCTCGTTAAAATCAGATTCTAAGTCAGTAGGCCTGACATGGGGCTTGAGATTCTGCATTTCCCTGGTATTGCCAACGCTGCTGGTCTGGGGACCACATTTTGAAGAACAAGGTCAGTAACCTGGTCAGGATCACTTAGCACAAAAGAAGGAGATCCTTAAAGCTTAGTTTCTTGAGACTCTCTGTGGTCTTGGAAACACATGGTTGCCCTTTGGTGGGACAGGCAGCTGGACAGGAATCCACACTTGAACCAGGCCCTGACAGCTCTGCCTCTTGGTCATGCCTTACCTCAGTTTTCTTTCTACATGCAAAGTTGGAGGTGAATAACATGACTTCTAAGATGTCTGATTACCAGAATAAATCATGAGGAGAAGTGCCCAGGTTGCAGGCTGGAACCGTGCATGGAAAGATGTTTCCATGGGAGGGGAAGATTGGAAGGAGTCACCTTAGAATACAGATCATTTTTGAGAGAGCTTCTTGCCCATGATGAGTAGAGAAAACATTTTATCCACGAGTAGAGAAATGATTAATGCCTCTCAGAGGGTTGATTTTCTAAGGGACTGTGATTTAGCACCAAAAGCCTGGGGAGCTGGAAGGTCAGACTCTCCGGGCTGTGATTTAAACAGTAGGAAGGGAGCAGCCATTGGATGTCTGTCAGTCTGGGAGGCCTGCAGGCTGTCCTGGACTTTCAACCCTGTCTGGGAAAGTAAAGGTTTTTTTTTTTTTTCTCACCCAGGGTGCCTCATCTTATATTCAAGGGCCCTAAGGTAGATGGGACGGTTAACTGAGGTTTATAGAAAGTGCTCAAGTGTTTTTATGGAGAGCAGGATGGTCTTTTAAGGTACCGATAATGACCCAAACAGAAAGTTTCTGTTTGGTTTCTTTCTCACTAGAGACAACGGGGAGGTAGAGTTGTCTCTCTGGGACTGAAGCCAGATGGGGAAAGGACATTTGTATGTTTTCTGTGGAGAAATGTCTCTTTAGGCCTTTCCCCCATTCTTTATTTTTATTTTTAAAATATATTTTTATTGATTTCAGAGAGGGAAGGAGAGGGAGAAAGAGATAGAAACATCAGTGATTAGAAGGAATCATTGATCTGCTGCCTCCTGCCTGCTCCCTACCAGGGATCAAGCCCGCAACCCGGGCATATGCCCTGACCAGGAATTAAACTATGACCTCCTGGTTTATAGGTCGATGCTCAACCACTGAGCCATGCCAGCCGCCTGCTGGGCCTTTCCCCCATTTCTTAATCATGTTATTGTGAGTTGTAGGAAATCATTATACATCCTGGCTATTGACCACTTACCATATATATGATTTGCAAATATTTTCTCCCATTTCATGGGCTGCTTTTATTTATTTATTTTTTTAGTTTTGCCTATTATAATTAAAAAAACTTTATTGTTGAGAGTATTACAGATGTCTCCCTCCCCCCCCCCCCGTCTTTGCCCCCCTCATTCAGTTTCCACCCCACCCCAGGGCTTCACCACTCTACTGTCTGTGTCCGTCTGTAAGATCTTTGGTTACCCCACCCTCCCTTCCCTCAGAGATTCATCAGTCTCTTCCATGCTTCCATGCCTCTGATTCTGTTTTATTCACTTGTTTATTTTGTTCATTATATTTCTTGTTTATTTTGATTTTTTAGATTCAATTGTTGATAGATATGTATTTGTTGCCATTTTCTTGTTCATATTTTATTTCTTCTTCTTCTCTTCCTCCTCCTCCTCCTCCTTCTCCTTCTTCTTCCTCCCCTTAAAGAATATCCTTTAACATTTCATGTAACAATGGTTTGATGGTGATGAACTCCTTTAGTTTTTTTCTTGTTTGTGAAGCTCTTTATCTGACCTTCAAGTCTAAATGAAAGCTTTGCTGGGTAGAGTAATCTTGGTTGTAGGTCCTTGCTATTCATCACTTTGAATAATTCTTGCCACTCCCTTCTGGCCTACAAAGTTTCTGTTGAGAAATCAGCTGATAGTCATATGGGTGCTCCCTTGTAGGTAACTGCTTTTCTCTTGGAAAAGCCACTGCAAACAGCTTGGGTGGGGCTGCAAATTGGATGGGACGGGGTCTCAGGGAATCACCAGGGAGGATCAAACAGTGTGGGCCACACTGAGTGGAAACTCCATTATGTCTGCCAGTCAGCCCTGCAACCAGGGAGGTCCCAGCACAGGAACAATGACCCCTGCAAGTAGCCCTGTCTGGGAGAAAGCTGCCCCCGAGTTCCTGCCCTGATGCCAGACAATCCAGTTCCTCCCATATGTGTCTGCCTTGCCCTGGCTGGAACTCAGAGGAAGCAGGAACTTGTAAATTCAGTTCATGTGCAGGCCCTTTAAAAGGAACACGTGAGTTTCCAGCAGCCTCTGTGTCACTGAGCCCCAATCCCTACTGGTTTTCTATAGCCTTTCATTATGGGGACTTCTCTTCCCAGCTCTGGGAGTCTGGGCTGGGGATCTGGTGTGGGGTTGGGACCTCTTGCTCCTATGGGCAGCCTCCACAGACACGATCTCCCTCCTGATTAAAAAAGCAGTTCACGTGGGTGCTGGACTAGCCCATTCTGCACCTCCACCCCTTCTACTAGTCTCAACATGTTTCCTTCTTTACTTCTCTAGTTGTAGGACTTCCATTCAGCCAGCTTTTCAGGATGATGGTTGATGGTTGTTCTGTATTCTAGTTGTAATTTTGATGTGGTTGCAGGAGGTGGTGAATACAGGTGTTTACCTATGACGCCATCTTTGTGTTTTCCATGGTTTGCTTTTTTTACTCTATTAATTATGTCCTTTGATGCACAGAGGTTTTTAATTTAATATGTCCAATTTATGTATTTATTTTACTTTTGTTGCTTATACTTTTGGTGTTGTATAAAAAATCATCTATATCTATAATAATAAAAGTGTAATATACTAATTAGACCGAACAGCCGAACGACCTTCCAGACATCCTTCCGGACAATCTTCCTGACAAAGCCGGGAGCCCCTTGCACGAATTTCATGCATCGGGCCTCTAGTATATATAAAAGGCTAAGTGACTGACCATATGTCCATCTGACCATCCGACTTACCAACCGGTCAGTACATATGATGTGCACTGGTAATTTAAAAATAAACATTGATTCATGCATGTACAATACATAAAAGCTCTCACTGGCGCCAATCACATGCGTGTGTTTTGATCTGTCATTGTCGATTGTGAATTTGGTTGACACTTCTATTGTAGAGAAAGGGCAAATAGTAATATTAAAATATTTCTTCTAATTAATTTCCTTTAAAAAATATTTTATTGATTTTTTACTGAGAGGAAGGCAGAGAGATAGAGAGTTAGAAACATTGATGAGAGAGAAACATCGATCAGCTGCCTCCTGCCACATCCTACTGGGGATGTGCTCGCAACCAAGGTACATGCCCTTGACCAGAATCGAACCTGGGACCTTTCAGTCTGCAGGCCGATGCTCTATCCACTGAGCCAAACCGGTTAGGGCTTAATTTCCTTTCAATATGCACGAATCTGTGCACTGGGCCACTAGTTGGCAAATAAATGTCATGAAGTTTCCTCCCCTATGTTTTCTTCTAAGGGTTTACAGTTTTAGGGTCTTACATTTAGGTCTTTGATTCAGTTGGAGTTAACTTCATTCTTTTGCATGTAAATATCAGTTATTCCAATACCATTTATTGAAAAAGAGTGTCCTTTTCACCATTGAATGATCTTGGCACCCTTGTCCAAATTTCTGGACTCTTTATTCTATTCCATTGGTCTATATGTCTGTCTTAATGTCAGTAACACAATGTTTTGATTACTGTACCTCTGTAATATCTTTTGAAAACAGAAAGTATGAGACATCCAACTTTGTTCTTTTTCAAGATCGTTTTGGCTCTCCAAGGTCCCTTGAGATTCCATATGAATTTTAGGATGGACTTTTCCACTTATTTAAAAAATGCTATGGGGATTTTGGTAAGGATTACACTTATCTGTAGATTGCTTTAGGTAGTATTCACATTTTAACAATATTGAGTCTTCCAATTCATGAACACATAATGTCTTCTTGGATTTATTTTAGCAATATTTTCTTGTTTTTAATGTACAACTCTTTCACCTCTCTAAATGTGTGAAAGGTATTATTTCATCCGTTAGGTATAACAACCTTAAGAGGTAGGCACTATTATGACCTCCACTTATAAAATATTGAAACACAGATGTTAAGTAACTTGTCCGTAGTGAAATGTCTAGTAGGTAGAGGGGCCAAGATTCAAACCATGGCTATCTGGACATAGGTCCTGAGCTCTTAATTGCTTTACTATATTATTTAGATAATTCATGGAATCCTGCAGAAGGAAATGACAAGAAGAAACCAATTCAATCCTAGAACTCCAGAAAGGCTGAGGAATTGGAAGTACCAGATACCTCACAGGCAGAGGAGAAGGAAAACACTAGATTCCTTTTGGAACCATATGCAATCAGGCAAGCACCTCTCACATATCAGTAGACAAGGGGAAAGAGTTTATTATTTGGAGAAATGGAATCAGACAGGCTCTGCACTCAAGACACCATGGACAGTAGGAGACACACATCTTATTCAAACAGTAGAACTAAGTGAAAGTTTACATATTGGACAGTGAGGCACAAACTATCTTACTCCCACTAAGCTATTAGAAACCAGACTGTCAGACAAAGATGGAATATAGAGGGAAAAAGAGATGTAATTAGAGGATATGTCAAGAGGTCCGGTAGCTGTTTAATTGAATATCAGTATCCTGAATATTATTTGCAAATATATTCAGAACCAAGAAGGAGAGAGAGAAAATTATTCAAGAGAGAAAAGAAAAATTCTCCAACTGAAGGATATAAGCTTGCAGATATAAAGAATTCACTGAGTGCTCAGCACAATGAATAAAAAAGAAACCTACTTCAAGGCATTTTATCATGAAATTTTAGAACTCCAATTGTGGGAGATCAATTGGAACCCATTTACTTTCAATTCTATTGTACTCAGCTGTACTCTGAATTCCCTGTACTCTGGCAAATAACCAAGTTAAGCAGAGTAGTTTAGGACGTTGGCTTCAGGTCACATTAATGTGTATTGTGGGCTAAATGGAAAGAAATTAAAATATTAAAATATGCATATTCACTGGCTTGAAAGGACCTATGGGCTGCAATTAGTACCATACATCATTGCATTAGTACTGCATACATCATTGAAAGGTGGACTTTAAAGGGTTTCTAAAGTCATGTAAAGTTTTTAGGAGTGGGTAGCAAAACAAGCTACATCCTTCTCTTGCATAGAGCAAGTAGCCATACCGTTTTCCTTAGATTGATTTGTATTCTCTTGCTTTCTGCCTTACTATGATTGCTTGGGTAGTCCCTGGAGAAGAGATCCCGGAACACTCATGAATATTCTAAGATTGTGTGAGGCTAAGCAAGCCCAGGCTCTCTATTTGGAATTCTATTTGAGAAATGTCTTGCAAAGATGTACTTCACTCTTAAAAAAGAAAACAAACAAACTTTTAGGGATTGAGTGATACCTTGGACAATCAAATGGAGCTGGGAAGATTTCTTTGACAAGAGAATTGTCTGGGAACCTGTTGAGAGGGGAGACAAATCAAGTTGGAAATATGATTCAAAAGCAAGCTGTGTTGGTTATTACATTATTGTCACTCAGCTCCAAATCCAACTCCTATAGTCTGCTTTGTGATGCTGGTGCTGGGTCTCTGCATAACGGTTTCCTCCTTTGCCAGGTGGCATCTTACTAGGCTCTGCCAACGGGAGGTACGAGAGGGAGATTGGAAGGCAAGAGGAGGGCAGAAGTGATCTTCGTCTTCCTGTTTGCTTTGAGCTCTGGTCACTGTCATCCCAGCCGGAGCCCTTTGCCCCAGTGATAGTGGTTGGTTCTAGCCTCCAGCTTCTTTTGGAACTCCCGTCGCTGGTCTCATCTCGCCCCTGCGTGGTATCAGCAGCCGCCAGGTTTTGCTTCCTCTAGAGCAGTGGTTCTCAACCTTCCTAATGCCGCGACCCTTTAATACAGTTCCTCATGTTGTGGTGACCCCCAATTTCATTGTTACAAATTGAACATAATTAAAGCATAGTATTAATCACAATAACAATATGTAATTATATATGTGTTTTCCAATGGTCTTAGGCGACCCCTGTGAAAGGGTCATTCAACTCCCAAAGGGGTCGCGACCCACAGGTTGAGAACTGCTGCTCTAGAGGCAAAATGAAGCACCATGAGGCACCTCCTTAGACTTTCTCTTTGTTCCCTCAACCTTAGCAGTGGTAGCATCTAACGTGGTTACTATTGCTGGGTACCTCAAAAGTTCCCATTTCACTCTTTCAACTCTCCAGCATCTGTCTGACCAATTGCCTATAGTAATTCCCCCTATTGAAATGCTTAGATTGGTTTCTGTTTTCCTGACCAGACCCCGACAGGTACACAGACTGATACAAAATAACTCTGTGGACATAATCTGACTTTCTTTTCAGTTAGCTGTGCACTGTTATGTGATCCTTCTGGATAAAACTTTGTATTGTCCTCCCATTTCTGATATAAACACATGATTTAGTACATTTTAGAATACATGGTTTTTCAGAAAGGCCAGATGGTACTGGATTCGAGAACAACAATAATAAGTAGGAACTTGGACACCTTTTTCTTACAGCTCACCTTGGGAATCTGGCCCCTGAATCTCAGGGAACGCACTCCTTTATGTGGGTTCTATATTCCGTTGCATGTAACGAAATCCAATTCAAATTATGTACTGGAGAACCTAAGAGCAGAGCTAGCGTTAGGTACCGCTGAAGTTTGGACATATTAAGACATAGTCTCTGCATATGTTGGTTTAGATTTCCTCTATTGGCTTAATTCTCTGGCAGGGTCTTTCTATGTGATGGTAAAGATGGCTAAACAGTTTGTTCTTAGAGTCTGATGTTATTCTGAGAACTTATGATTCCAAACAAAAGTAAGACCTAACTTCCCATCTTCCATTTTCAAACCTCATAGTCACTGACCTCATTTGCTATGCCTGGGGCACATGCCCATTTGAGAACTAATGCTGTGCCCAGAGGAAAAAGGATAAAATAATTAGCTGTATCTGTTGACATTTACCTGTAGATCGGAGGAGCAACAAATGCAGATAGAAGAAGAGGGTGAATGATGGCGATAATAACTACTCTTGTTTATCTCATTTAATACACAAAACTACCTTGCTATGGTTTGTATGTGTTGTCCCCCCACAACAAAAAAAAACTTCATATTTTGAAATCTAATGTCCAATGTGATGGTATTTGGAGGTGGGGCCTTTGGGAGGTGCTTAAGTCATGAAGGTGGAGCCTTTATGAATGGGATTGATTAGTGCCCTCACAAAAGAGACCCAGGAGTAGGCATTTGCCAGATGGATGAGACATTACTAGCAGGGGGCAGCATGTGCACTGTCACTAAAGTGTAAAGAAGTCGTGGGTATCTGGCATCTGCAAGTAGCTGTCCAGGTTTGGGGTGAGTAAGGGTAAGTGGTGGAAAATGAAGCTGGTCAGGCAGGCCTGGGTCAGATCATAACGGGCCTATAGGCCATGCTTTAGGAAGCTTAGATTTTATTTAAAAACAATGAATCACTGAAGAATTTTAAGATGGGAAATTAACTTAATGGTTTCAAAATTTACAATGAAGATGACATTTGAGATAAGGGGACAGGTTAGGGCAGTGGTTGGCAAACTTCAGCTCGTGAGCCACATGCGGCTCTTTGGCCCCTTGAGTGTGGCTCTTCCACAAAATACCACGTGTGGGCACGCACAGACAGTGCGATTGAAACTTCGTGGCCTATGCGCAGAAGTCGGTATTTTGTGGAAGAGCCACACTCAAGGGGCCAAAGAGCCGCATGTGGCTCACGAGCTGCAGTTTGCCGACCACTGGGTTGAGGGATCATTTTTTTGTTGTTAATCCTCACTCCAGGATATTTTTCCATTTATTTTTAGAGAGAGTGGAAGGGAGGGGGAGAGACAGACAGAGAAACATCGATGTGAGAGAGACACATTGATTGGTTGCCTCCTACGCGTGCCCCTGGGGATTGAGCCTGCAACCGAGGTACGTGCTCTTGACCAGAACCAAACTAGGGCCTTTCGGTCCATGGGTTGATGCTCTATCCACCGAGCCCAACTGACCAGGGTGGTTAGGTGTCTGCTTCTTACTTGGACAGTTGGGTGCACGGTGCTGCCATTCACCGAGATTTGGGATATGGGATGTGAAGGTTAATTGTTTGTGCCAGCTTGTCTAGGCCGTGGTACTTAGTTATTTTGTCAAACACCAATCTTAGATGTTGCTGTGAAGATATATTTTTAGATATAACTAACATTTATTATTTATTTATTTTTTAAAAATATATTTTTATTACTTTCAGAGAGGAAGGATTAGGGAGAGAGAGATAAGAACATTAATGATGAGAGAGAATCACTGATCCGCTGCCTCCTGCACTCCCCACACTGGGGATTGAGCCCACAAGCTGGGCATGTGCCCTGACCAGGAAGTGAACCGTGACCTCCTGGTTCATAGTTCGATGCTCAACCACTGAGCTACGCCAGCCGTCAGGTGGATGATATGGTTAATATTTAAATCAATAGACAGACTACTGCCGGGGTCCAGCCCCAGCGGGTCCAGGGGTCCCCAAAGGTGTGGACGGAGTCGGCAAAGAAGGAATGACACGGAGATAGCGTTCAGTTGATCAGCAGCCTAGCCAGGATCTCTAGCCAGGATCTCCAGCCAAGTTCTGGTCTGGATCTCCAGAGAGGTTCTGCTTCGGATCTCCAGCCAGGTTCTGTGGCCATGTTCCCTCGCTAGGTTCTTCAGGTTCTCCAGCCAGGTTCAGTCACCAGGTTCTAGTCAGGTTCTCTTGCCAATTTCTGTAGTCAGGCTCAGTCCAGGATCTTTTGCCATGTTCTCTCCAGCGAAGTTCTTCTGTCTGTAGGTTCTGTGTAGGTTCTGTCTTCTTGGTTCTCTTCTAAGTTCTGTCTCTTTCTGTCTGGTTACATCTGTATTTATACCAGTTGATTCAATCCTATCAATCTCTATTACAAAGGTTAGGGTGTTTCTTATCTCCATTCCAGGGAGTAAAGATTATGTAGCTTAAGCATGATTGTTCGTAGTTAAAGTGATTAATTACCCGCCTGGGACTTGGTTGAGGGGTTTTATTCCCTCCCTAACTTCAGGGGAAAATCCCTACCTGGGGAAACAACCTTTCTCAGAGACCTTGGTTGAAACACATAGGGCCAAGAAGGTGAGCAAACATATTAAGAACAGTATGCCATATATGCCAGGTCCCTTGAAACAGCAAGGATGGACTGGCTCCCGGCAGAATACAGAAGATTATCCTCCATAATGTGATCGGCCTCATTCAATCAATTGAAGGCCTTAAGAGAAAAGACAGATCCCAGATGGCCTTTGGACACAGGATAGCAATATCAACTCTTCCCTGAGTCTCCAGCCTTCCAGCTTGTCCTGCAGATTTCGAATTTGCTGGCCCTACAGTTGTGTAGCCAATTCCTTAAAACAAATCTTTCTCTCTCTCTACATTCTATTGGTTCTGTTTCTCTGGAGAACTTTTACTAATACTGAAGGATGTCTTTTCATTCAAGTCTATGACTCAGAAATGCTTTGCTGAAACAATGGTTCAGGGTTTTTAAAAAGGAAAGTGAAGGTTTATTTTTGTTGTTTATGCCAGAGGGCATTGTGGTTCAATATCAATGTTTATTCCTTTGAGTTGTTGAGCATTGTCCCTTCTTGGTTTCAGTTGTTATTAGAGAAAGTGGGATATACTTGTGTAATTCTCACCAGTAATAAAATCCACTACACACAATAACTTCTAATTATTTTACTGAAGCCAGAATTATTTTCTGGTGGGTTTTTTTTTGGAAGTGATACAGAGGATTTGTACCTGTGAGGAAGTGTTGGAAATGATTCTCAAAAATGTGTATCACTTGCCCTGGCTGGTGTGGTTCAGTTGGTTGAGCATCATCCCTTGCACTGAGGGGTTGTTGGTAATCTGCTCAGGGCACATGTCCAGGTTACGGGTTCGATTCCCAGTGGGGACACCGGTCAGGGTGCATACAGGATGCAACAGATTGATGTTGCTCTCTTTTTCTCTGTTGCCCTCTACCACCTTCTTCCTCTCTCTCTAAAATCAATAAAAAACATATTTGGTGGAGGGATTGAGCAAAAAAGAAAAAAAGGGAGAGAACTTTTTGGATGGACAGCAGTGTGGTGATTGGGGGGGGGGGAGGTGGGAGAGGGCATAGAGGGGATCAATGGTGATGGAAGAAAACACACAAAAAGAACAACTGGAATATGCAGATTGTCAACACTTGAAATTTTCTCAAGAATGAAGGGAACTGACAGGAAGTAGACATGACATCTTTTTGGTTAAAAGATTCAAGCTGCCCTAGCCGTTTTGGCTCAGTGGGTGGAGCGTCGGCCTGCAGATGCAAGGGTCCCAGGTTCGATTCTGGTCAAGGTCATGTACCTTGGTATGCGGGCACATACCCAATGGGGGGTGTGCGAGGAGGCAGCTGATCGATGTCTCTCTCTCATCGATGTTTCTGGCTCTCAGTCCCTCTCCCTTCCTCTCTGTAAAAAATCAATGGAATATATATATTTTTTAAAAAAGATTCAAGCTGAAGAATAAACCTTATTTCATGAAAAACAAAACTATACCTTCATGCATGTCTCCTTTTCCCTGTTTCACATGGCCAGTTCTTCAAAACTCAGGTTGATACCCCTTCTAACGGAGCTTTCTCTGTTCTTGCCCAACCCTTCCTTGTATTTCAGCAGCATCTGAGGTTCTTCTAATGCACATCTCCAGGGAGCAGCAGTGAAATTTTATTCTATAAATAAATAGTCTATTTATTCTATAGAGTTGTCCAGTGGGTGCCCTTATGCTCACTCCATCACAGCACTTACTATATTGCGTATAATTGTTTGTATCTTTTTATAACAGGAAACCAGGACCATATTCAACTTTCTAACTCCAGTGTCTGGCACCAGTGCCTGGCACATTGTCTAAGGAAAGAATGAGTGGGTGGGTGGATGAATGGGTAGATGGACAAAAATCTTCAGTACATTACAATCAGGACCATGTGATAAATATTACTTTTCATCATCTGCTATTTCCAATCATGTTTGCATCTCCCCCAAGTACTACTGAGGGCATTGCCATGATGTAGAACTTATGACATTTACGAAGTTTGCGATTCCATCCTCAGGGTCTACCCATCACAGTCAGATTCAATCGGGCAGCTTCTGGGTGCAAAATTAGAATGAGGTATGGGACCACGAGTAGAAATTGTGATTAGTGTTTAATGAAGCCGACTGTTCTGAATATCAAGTTGGTTTGCATGCTCATTTGCAGTTTCCATAAACTGTTGGAAATGCTCATAAAATCAGGATTATAAACTTAGAGATGAATCACTTATACCTTGACTTCCTGTTGAGTGGAGATAATTAATCCCATCCTTTTTCATCAGAGCACCCCATACAATTGCAGCCTTTATTTTTAGCCCATCGCCTATTGACAGTGACAGCTCCTACCTGAACCAACTAATTTCGTGTGGTCAGGAAATGTGAGGTTAAATCTAGGGCAAAAGGAAAGAAAAACTTAGAAAACTGTGTCAACAGTCTTGTTAGACACAGATTCCACATTGCAATTTTGCAAAGAAGTCATTGTATGAGGACGACAGTAGCCTCCCAATTAGTAGGGTCCAGCCCGTAATCTGGTCTCCCACCCCGACTGGCTCTCTTCTCATGCCCCCCGCCCTGGCCTGCAGAGGCCTCGGCAAGCATCTGTGCCAGAGCGCTGCCAAGGCACCCCCTGCTCTATCACTGTGAGTCTGTGGGCCCCTCCCCACAGAGAGCCACCCCTCTGACTCTGTGTTTAAGGTTCCTTTGCTTTTAGTTACAGTTTTAGTTGCTGGTAAAATGTGTGCATTTCTATGCAATACCGTGTCAAGTTTGTTAGAGCTTGAACCTTAGGAAGCATGTATTATGCTGAATATTTTCTCTTGTGACTTCGTTTCTTTCATGCAACATGTTTTTGGGATTCATCCATGTTGGTATGTATAACTGTAACTCATTCATTTTCATTTCTGGTGGAATGAGTGTACAGGTCCTTAAAGCTTTAGTAAAATTCCCTGGGGCCCATAGTCTTTTTTGCTTGTTTTTATAAAGGTAATAGGATATATTCAGATATTATGCAATTACATCAATCACATAGTACCCCCCCATTAGAGTCATATAGAAGCATTTGTAACCAGACACGTGAATATTTCTTTAAAAAAAAAAAATATATATATATATATATTTATTGATTGATTGATTTCAGAGAGGAAAGGGGAGGGAGAGAGAGGTAGAAACATCAACGATGAGAGAGAATCATTAATCAGCTGCCTCCTGCCTCGTGAATGGTCCTTAACAGATGGAGCGCGAAACACGAGAAAACTCGTGAGCGATACGCAATGTGTTAATTCATGTCAGGCTCTTTTGCCAAATAATTATGAAGTCACTTTCAGTTTTCAAAATGTAGGGACTATGGGCCTACTCCATAGTTATTTTTCTATTCTCTCTTTGATGGATAGACACATTTGGTTGGTTTCCAGCTTTTTGTTATCACAAATAATGCTACTAAAACCATCCAAATATGGCTGCCTCCACTGACTGAGATTTTTGAAGGCAAAAGTTGGGTCATATTCATCTTTATGGCTTAGCACAGGGCCTCAGTAAATGTGTTTTGCATGAATAAATAAGTGCTCAGACACTGCTCTACTTGAAAATTATGGAGCCATATCAAAATCACAAAAATGAGTCCCAAGGTAGGAGCTCAGTTCACCGATTCCATTTAAAAAGTGTGCAATAAGTCAAATAAATAAAAACCCCCAAGCAACTCCAGGAGCATTTTTCTCGATTACTGGTTAGATAGAATGCCCTCATGTTTCTCCCTGCTAAACCATTACAGGTCTTTCAAGGACATTCTATTACTTTTAAGAATAATCTTAGTAAAGTTTATAGTGGCACCTCCAACCCCCTTTTTTCTCACCCTGGCTTCAGGGGCCACATGCAGAGTTTGAAGAGTCCAATACAGACCAAAGGGTGGGAAAATGGAGAGGTGGCTTCTCTGAATGTAGGGACGAAGCCCTGAACTCCATCAATTACAGTCTCTACCTGTGGTTCATGTGTTTTGAGGGCAACAGGGGTGGCAGAGTAGATGCAGTCTGTGCCCAGGGACTAGTTTAAAGGTTTTTGCTGGATGTATTTCTATTCCCACTCAGTGGTGGAGAAGAGCCATAAGAGGGAAAGTCACCTGGTCTCAGCTTTAGGGATGGGCATGCCATATCCTTTCTCATTCCCGGACACAGGCTATTGTATTCTTCATAGTATTTGTTCCTAACATTTTTGCCTACAGGTCAAAATTATTTATCAATCTCTAAATAAAACACTGCCACTGTTCTAAGAGGTTTTTGTAATTATACTAATAAGTCAAAGAGAAAATGCTTGGGTCATACTGAACTGGATGTTTCAAGTCTTTGAAGAAGTTGCCTCTCTATTCACTGGACATCATTCATTCAAAAAACACCCTGCGTATTAAGCCTTTGCTGGGTGCTGAGGATGTCAAAGACAAATGTGACAGAGTCCCTGTCGTGGTTAAACTTATGTGTCAACTCATTATGTGCCTCGATATTTGGTCAAACATTGTTCTGGGTTTTTCTGCGAGAGTGTTTTTGGATGAGATTTACATTTAAATTGATGGACTTTGAGTAAAGCAGATTGCCCTCCATAATGTGGGTGGGCCTCATCCAATCAGTTGAGGGCCTGAATAGAACAAAAAACTGACCTCTTCCCCTGAGCAAGGAAAACTTCCTAGTGAATTGCCCTCAGACTTTATCTCAACAGAGGCTTGTAGGATGGCCTTTGGACTTGAACTGCAGCTCTTCCCTGAATCCCCAGCTGTCAGCCTCCCCTGTCAGATTTTGGATTCACCAAGCCTCCACAATCACATGAGCCAATTTTTAAACACACACACACACACACACACACACACACACACACACACACACACCCTATTATATTTATCCTATTGGTTCCATTTCTCTGGAGGATAATAGGATAAATTATATATATCCTATTGGTTGTGTTACCCTGGAGACCCTGACTAATATAGCCCCTTTTTCTGAAGCACCCAGTGTCTCTTGAAACTGACATGCCAACAACAGACTCTAATCCAGTGGGAAGATTACCCTAATGGTTAGTCACACGTATAAAGTGCCATGAAGCACACAGACAAAGAAGCGTTTGTACTCCACTGGGGATACTTAGGGAAGGCTTTCCAGGAAATATTTTTCTAGGACAGCAGAGCAGTGTCTTTGGCAGAGAGAGTAACATGTAAAGGTCCAAAGGTATGGGAAAGCAAAACGTCTTCTGAGGACCATCTGCGCAGGAGGAAGTGGTGCAAAATTGAAATTCAAAGTGTAGAAATGAAACAGAATGCTCCAAAGTTAACATAAAGCAATCACATGCCTGTGCACACCTGTAGACAGACAGACACTCTCCTTGGGGCCAAGGACTGGAAAGGAGCTTATTTTGCACCAGAGTCCAGTGTCAAAAACAAGGCAAACAAATGCGGAAGCAGCACTCCTGTTAAGCGTAGACAAGACGGATAGAATATAAGAGCTGGGGGAGCTCCGAGCACATGTCGTGGCCTGCCCACAGGCACCTATGACCAGGATGGCCTTTTCTGTGGTGAATGTTGGTTAAAAAGCTCTGACATGTAGTACACTTGTCTCAAATAATTGATGCATGATTTAGAGAAGCAAGGGCTTATTTTTATAGCCATGATTACATAATAGAAGCAAATGGGCTTTAAAAAAGAAGAGAGAGAGAGAGAGAGAGAGAGAGAGAGAGAGAGAGAGAGAGAGAGAGAGAGAGAGAAATGGTAGCTATTAAGACACAGAGTCAGTTGAGAATGCTGCCCCATTTTCTGAGGGAAGTTGTGGAGAAAAAGCTAAAAATAGATACTAAAAAGGATATGATAGAAATCTGAATAAAAAAATCCAGACCTCTAGGCTAGAGATTGATTAGTATCCAAAGTAGATTGTACACTTAACCTAATTGCAGTGAAGTCACTGTAATTGGATTGAAGAAACTTAGAGTGTAAACATTTCAAGGTTACCTCCACCTGATCAGTTTTCCTAGTGGAGATGCCGAGCACAGGGGGAGCGTCTTACTCATCATAAGAAGAGCTGGATGGAGCCTGGAGTGGAGGCTGGGAGGAGTGTTTTGTCTTAGCTTGGTCCTTTCTGAGCACTTATCTGCCCCTCTGCCGGCTAGCTCCCTCACATTCTTATGTTTATCCCGTCTAAAGGCTCTCTGTGCTGGGCTCTCTGCTTTGCTGGTTTCCACCCATAGCCTACAGCAATGATTGCCCATCAGCTCCAGCAACACGGCCACACCCCGATAGACCTTTCTCATTTCCAAGGCCTGCACTCTGACATAAGCAATTTTTGATGACATTTCAAAGTAAATGGAATAGAGCTTGTATTTTACATGATTGTGCCTTGCACGCTTGTATTTTCGGAGCCTGTAGGATATAGGAACGGGCTTTACTTGGAAACTACGTTTCATGGAGAGATCGAGTAGCAAATTCAACTGTCAGTGCCAATGGTCTCTATTGTACCTACCGCACACATACGAAAGTTCAAGCTGCACAAAGAATCTACGCTGACCTTAGAGAAACTGTGTGTGCGTGTGTGTGTGTGTGTGTGTGTGTGTGTGTGTGTGTGTTGGTGAGAGATTGGAAATGACTCCGGTATATAAATACCAACCTCTCCTCACTGAGGCATTGTGGAGGAAGATGAATGCGTTGGCTATCAAATATAACTATTTTACCTGTATGAAGATTAAGACTTGATGACGGATTTTGTAACTGGCTCTTTGGTCTTAAATTCTTGGAGCTTCTGTGTCCTCATCTGTAAAAGGAGGATACAGGGATTGCCTAACTAATCGTTTTGTCAGAATAAAAAAGGTAACACGTGTGACGGTACCAGTCTGGCATTCAAAGTCCATCATAGTCTGGCCATTAGGGTCCTCTCTCACCTTGTCTTGTGCCGTTCCCCTAAATCGGGGTGGGGAACGTCCAGCTCATGGGACTATGAAATCATTTGGTCTGACCCTGCCAAGGCATTAGGGGTGAGTTAATTAAATGTTTGACTAAATACAGCAGGCTCATTTAAAAAAATATTTTTATTGATTTCAGAGAGAAAGGGAGAAGGAGATATAGAAACATCAATGATTAGTTGGCTGCCTCCTGCCCGCCCCTTACTGGGGATTAAGCCTGCAACCGGAGCATGTACCCTGACCAGGAATCAAACTGTAACCTCCTGGTTCATAGTTTGATGCTCAACTATTAAACCACACTGGCAAGGCAACAGGCTACTTTTTAAGTTGATAATTTTGTATGGCCCTTGAATGATGTTATAAATATCCAAATGGCCCTTGGCAGAAAAGAGGTTCCCCACTCCTGCAACAAAACTTTGCTCTCTCCAAACTGGTGTGCCCAGGAAACCTTGCAGGTGCCATGCCATTGCTCACCTGGTTTTTTCTTCCTGCAATGCCAACTTCATTTTTTTTTTTTGCTTGTCCGAAGAAAATGGAGTTTTCAGAATTCAGCTTGAATCCCATCCGTTTTATGAAGCCTTCCTAGATTATCTTAGCTTTGATGACTGCTTTTCCCTTGAACTCCTCTGAACTCTTGTTGCACTTTATCAAGTGGTTAACACAATCCCCTTGGACAGCTTAATATTTAGTGCATGTAACAGAGATAATATTTTCAAAATAACTCTTTTTGCATTTTTCATTTCTTGTTAATTCTGTTTATTTTCCCATAATGTTTTCTCTACTAGAACTAGACGAGAAGGCTGACATGAGGAAAGGAGGAGGCAATGTCTTTTTCTAGAGGAAAAAGGAAGTTAAAGGACCTTCTAGTACTGGGTGGAAGAGGTGAGGCAGAAGAAGGGAGGCAAAGTTCAAGTAAAAATGACCTTCCCTCTCTCTCTCTAAGATCAGATATTGAGGAGGGTGATGGACCAGTGGATAGGATGATGGAAACATAAAGACAGAAAACAAATGATCTAGTGTCCTACTTGCTTCACACATGGCCCCAAGACATTGTAAACCCCATAGAGAAGCCCAGAATTTGTATTGGTCATGGTACTCCTGCCTGCAAGGTGTTCAGATGATAAGTAGGACTTACAAAGAGAAGTGTCTAAGACAGTGATGTCAAACCTATGACACGCATGTCAGAGGTGACACGCGAACTCATTTTTTTGGTTGATTTTTCTTTGTTAAATGGCATTTAAATATGTAAAATAAATATCAAAAATATAAGTCTTTGTTTTACTATGGTTGCAAATATCAAAAAATTTCTATATGTGACACAGCACCAGAGTTAAGTTAGGGTTTTTCAAAACGCTGACACGCCGAGCTCAAAAGGTTCGCCATCACTGGCCTAAGACATGGGCCTTAGCTCTCTACTGTCTGTTCTCTAGGGCATCCAGAAGTTATATGTGGCCCTTAGGCACTAGGGTATTTGGGAGATGCTGGCTGATGAGCCCAGAAGTCCAAAGGGGATGTCCATAATAGTCATAGGTGAGGAGATGCTGCAGGAGAAGGCAGGGCAGGCCACCATGGTGGGTACCGCAAAGCAGTTGCAGGTGCCTTGGAGGACCAGTGGTTCCAGTGAGACCCAGGGTGGGACCAAGCCAGTCATAGACCCAGCAATAGCAGAGACAGCAGAAACTGAAGGAAACAAGTAGAAGAATCATAGCTTCATCTAGATTTAAAATTTTCTAACCCTCTCCCTCTCATGTGCATGAGGACAAGTGCTTGAGAGCAAGGTGAGATAAATTATAGGAAATGAGGCCCACAGTTTTCTCTCTCTCTCTCTCTCTGTCTTCCTCCTCTTTCCTTTGCACTGATAAGTAGTGAGCAAGTTCTGGCCTCACTACTTATGTATATCTTATCTCCCCAAATAGATTAGAAGTAATTGAGGAGAGGAACAGAGTTTTAGAGCCATGCCTGATGTAGTGTTCCAAACACAGTGAGTGCTTATTCATGTACTCAGTTCTGTGGAGTTTGAACAAGTAAATTACATCTTCATCTGCAGAAGCAGTGGTGGTAGTAATAATAATTGCTTCTGTTTATTGCAAGGAAGCCACATAGAGTAGTAGGTGAAGAGAAGATTCTAGATCCAGATCGTTTGAGTGTTATCCCTGGGCCTTCAATTGACTAGCTATGGGACCCTGGGGGGAATCACTCAACCTCCCTGTACCTTGGTTTCTTTAGCTGCAAAATGATGTTAGCTCTTAGCACTGTTATAAGAATTAAATAAATTGTACATGTACATATAAAGAACTAAGAATGATACTTGGCTCATACAAAGTACTTGCAAACACTTTAGTCTTATATGCTAGGCAATTTAAGTGCTATTTCTGTCTCCATCAGAGATGAGGAAACCGAGGTGTAGCACTATTAAGTGACTCAGGCAAGAACACACAGCTGGGAAGTGACAGAGCCAGATTCCAGGCAGGCAGTGAGCTCACAGGCCACACACACCTCTCTGCAGAGCAGAGGCAGGATGGAACCGCTCACTTCCTATTAGTCCTCAAGTCCTCACTCTGTGAGCGCTTTCTCCTCTACTAGGGCCATTCTGTTAGCAGTTTTTTATCTTCCGAGTCCACTTAGCTAGTGACAACCTAGAGGCCCTTAAAAACTATTCTACTTGGTATATTATGGTTTAGAAAAAAAGAACTATAAAGCTTCTTTTATGGTACTTATTCTCTCAAGTATTTAAAGGTTCTTAAAATTAAAATTTTAAGTTCCCATTTTTCTCCCAGGTTAAGCATAGGTTTATTAGAGTGAAAATTTGCATTTTGTGTTATTTAGGAAGTTTAGATATAATAGAGTAAGCTGAAATATCAGTAATATTAGATACTGTTTATTAAGCACATGCTGGTGACAAACATTATATTGTATCTAGTCTTCAAAATGACCTTGAAAGTTTAGTATTACTGTTTGGTTTTAAAGATGAAGGAAATGAAGGGTCTTTATAATAGCCAGAAATCCCCAGAAAAATTATTTAAGTATAAAATAATACAACGATACCAGGAATCCTCTGAAAAAAATTATTAGGAGCTCATTTTAGGAGATTAAATAAAATTCAGTTTATAAATTATGAGAGTGGTGTCAATGGTATAAATATGCAATAACACCCTAGTAATTTAATTTTCTGGAGGCCACATCAGTATGCTGCCTAATTCGACATAGAAATCTGCATGGAGTTAACTTAGTTATTCCCTAGAAAGATCCTTTGCAGAACCTGATTACAAGGCAAGACAATAAAATTAGGAGAAAAATGAAATTAGAAGCCTTGAGCTTAGAGGAAGATGGGGCCACAAACACACCGAGGAAAGGGGTGGATGTCCCGGGGTAAGGGTTCACTGGGGAAGTTCTATCTGAATGTCTTTCCTAAAGCTTCAGGTGTGGGGGTCAGTGTCAGACTTACGCGTCATTTTCACAGTATTCTGTTAGAAATAGAAGCAGCTGACTTAGGAGCTGTTGGTGTCTTTTCAGTGGGGCTGGGAAAGGGGCACAGTCTTAGGGAGATAACGGGAGACAGGGGGTCTCAGTCTCGGCTTGCATCAGAATCACCTGGAGGACTCGGGAAAACACATTGCAGGGCCTCCATCCTGATTCTGACTGTAGGCCTGCGGTGAGGACTGAGGATTTGCGTTTCTAACAAGTTCCCAGGTGATGCTGATGCTGATAATCCAGGGACCACACTTTGAGAACCACTGATTTAGGAGAAACTTGTTTGACTTTCATTCATTTTTGGTAGATTTCCTTCCTCTTCTCTATATTGTCTGCCTCTTACTCTTTTCCCGCTCTCCTCATTGGTCTCTTTGTTGATTTAGTTTTCGTTTCAGGGACTGTGGGGTGGGGGAAATTCAAAATTAGGCAGTCGCCATTTTTCTCAAGACACAAAATATGCTGGGAGGCAGACTGTTCTGACAGAGAGCTAACCCGAGGAGAACTGTAACAGTGGGGAATTGTATCCCACCCCACTATTCTTTTCACATTGTTTCTGTAAATGCTGACTCTGACTAATATGTAGCTTATAGATAAACAGCATGTTTGTATAAGAATCTTAAGAACTAACTTCAGAAAATGCAGACTTTGACCTTCAGTCATCCCAGTTCTGGGAGATTTACTGACCTCAAATGTGGAACCAGGATGATGAAGACCACGGTGATGCAAACCAGACCATTTCTGGACCAGTTTCAAGATCCTTATTGGAATGGACTGTGCTGGCTGCACGTAGAGAACTTTTCAACCCCCTTCCCCCACTTGATTTCCTTGTTTCCCTCTCCTTCCTTATAAAAACCTCTGCCTTCACTGAGATGGAGAGATGGGCTTTGTAAAAGAGTCTGCCATCTTCTTGAGATGCCAGCACTTGAATAAACCTCTTTCCTTTTTCCACTAGCACCTGTGTCATGCAGCTGAACCTGGGCTTTGCTTAAAGAACTATCTATATATATAAAAGGCTAATATGCCAAGTGTCCATCTGGGTAATGATGTTACATAGTAATGGCCAGCTTCCTCTCCCTAGTAACTAGCCTCCTTGGAGTTTCTTCAGCCCAGGAACACAACTTGCTTTATAGCCAGGTGGAAACATTTTACACTTTAACTAAATGTCTGTGAAGTGTTTTCCCATGCTTCATCTCATTTGATCCTCACAGAAGTCCTGGAGTAGGTAGATAGGAGACTTGATGGAATCCTATATATTTTCTTTTCATCAGCCGGAAAACGGAGATTTAGAAAGCTTAGAAACTTGACCCGACTGAAAAGAAGTAAGAAATGGTGGACCTTGAAAATGACTTCAGGTTTTCTCACTGCACAGAATATAGTCAAAACACTGCTGCAGTTAAATATTTTACCCTTTGTTTTCCCTGCATGATCTACAATCATAATCTGCTTTGTGTTGATATTTACTGCTGTGTTGCTGACAATTACCTGAAAGAGAAGTTGGGGTGCTTCACTGGGCTGGAAAAAGTTTAGCTAAATCAGAAAGCAAGTCTAATTAAGCAAGTTTATTCTATATCTATAAAAGGCTAAGTTGACTCGTGCATGCGCGATACATGTAAAGCTCTAGCTGGTGCCAGTCACATGCATGTTTCAACCTGTGATTGTCGATTGTGAATTTGGTTGACGCTTTTATAGAGAAAGGGCAAATAGTGATATTAAAATATTTATTCTAATTAATTTCCTTTTAATATGCATGAATTTGTGCAGCAGGCCACTAGTATATAAATATATAAATATATAAATATATAAATATATAAATATATAAATATATAAATATATAAATATATAAATATATAAATATTTGTCTTCTGAGCTCTAAGTGTGTCTGATTGGTTCTCAGTTTATTGTGATGATGGACTGAGTTCAGCTATGTCAGGATGAACATGTTAGGCTAATGTGTTCAAGTGTTAAATGCTTCTTTGGTTATATTTCAATTGTGAGGGTCCATAATGGGTCACCCCAAGACGTGCCTTTGTGGTATGCAGGTTGTGTTGAGCTAAAGGCAACTTTAGCTATACATTCAAGAGAATCTTCTGTCCCTCCCTCTAACTACCGAGGAGAACATGAATTTGGGCCTAGTTCCTAATAAAAGATTATCATCAGAGATAACCTCTTTCAACTCATCTATAGGGCAGGACAATCTCCTATTCTTATCATCCTGCAATGAACCTTTGAAGCCCCCAGTGTATTACCTCATCCCTAGCTCAGGATGTCTTATATACCTAATCCCCCTTTCTACCTCTGAACCTTTCCTGCATGTGGGGTCTCTGATTCTCTCATGTATGCAGGGTTCCCATACATATGTATGTATTAAATTTAGTTATTTGCTCTTGCTAATCTGTCTCATGTCTATTTAATTACTAGACAAGCCACAAGAACCTTGAGAGTAAAGGAAAATTTGTTCCTTTCCCGCACTACCAAGCAAATAGTTCCCCACTAGACATTTACTTTCCTCTGTCCATCTTTCTTTCTTTATGCCGCTGTTGTGCTTTCTTCTGATCCTTCCTGCTTCTCCCCTGATATAGTGCCATAGTCAAAATCTGGCCATGCTTTCAGTCACACCTGTAGCCAATCGTAAGGCTTATCAACTCCACATCCTTACTGAGGACTGTGTGATGTCAGATTGGTACAGAGACTTAAACTTATGGGCCTGGATTGTGTTTAATTCATATTGATGTATTTGTTTGCCTGAGCTCTGAATGAGTTCTGGCCCCTTTTGACATTTTCCTAAGGCCAAGACAAGAGAAAAGATAAAAATAATAATTTAGAACAACCTGTTTCCAAACACTAGAGACACAAATGACGGCTCAGGATGTTATTTGCATTTCAATACAACCATTGCTGGATGGAGGGTGCTCAGCACAATTAAGCCTCTGGGGACACATCTAGCCAGTGCATCCTTTGATTAAAGAAAATTGAATCAATATACAGTGAGTTCCTGTATTAACATGCAATTTAGGAGGCATTTATGCTGAGCTCAAAATCTAATTAGTGGTTTCCTGTTTGTACTATAGTGACTTTATTCTATTTGCAGTTCACCTGGGTCTGTCATAAGTTCTCATGGTTGATTTCCATTCAGTTGGTGACATTTTATCTTTCATCCCCAGCCTTTTCACAAAAGGACTCAGGAACTCAATGTACCACAAACAAATGGCAAAGAGGATTCAAAATGAGGACTTCTGATTAAATGCTTAGTTCCCCACATCATTCATAGAAAGGAGCTAATAAAATTCTCAATAATGGGAAAGGGGCATTTGCAATGTACTTTTCCCATCTGTGGCTCTGAGTGTCCCTCATGACCATGAGTGATAAACTACTATTGTTACAACATGTTAGGGTTCACAGGAAATTTGGAGGCCATAATTCTACTTCTACTTCAGCTAAGTCCTGATGATGTTTATGGGTGTTTTAAAGCTTCCTTCTGAACCTATTTTTCTATATGAGATTATGTAAGGCTGAACTTATATATGTAGGGTCAGGGTCAGTGTATATAGGAATTTGCCTTCAAAATGGCTGTAGACCCCAGGTTGTCACCCAGTGGTTGGCATGGGTTGATACCTGGGAAGCACACTGAGATTTCTGCTGCACCCAAATAACTGGACCTTCAGAATATAGGATGTATACACTGTGGGGCAAAAGTAGGTTTACAGTTGTGAGTACACGAAACAGAGTTTATTCTTGTATTATTATTGTTTATTAATTATTGTTTTATTTTCCATATGAACAACAACTGTAAGCCTACTTTTGCCCTGCCCTATATTTTTGAATTGTGTAGCCATATGTTAAGGAAAATGATTCAATCTCAAAGACTGCCTTTTTTGTTTTGTTTTTATATTGATAACTGAGTAGAAAGTAATATTAGCCCTAACCAGTTTGGGTCAGTGGATAGAGTGTTAGCCCGTGGACTGAAGGGTCCCAGGTTTGATTCTGGTCAAGGGCATATACCTTGGTTGCAGGCTTGATCCCTGGCCCCAGTTGGGGCGCATGCGGGAGGCAACCAATCAATGTATATCTCTCAATCGATGTTTCACTCTCTGTTTCTTCCCATTCTTTCTACTCTCTCTAAAAAATCAATGAGGGCATGAGTCGGGGGGGGGGGGGCAATGGGGGGATAAGGACGATAAGGAAACATATGTAATACCTTAATCAATAAAGAAAAAAATAAAATAAAAATCAATGGAAAAATATCCTGGGGTGAGGATTAACAAAAAAAAAAAAAAAAAAAAAAAAAAAAAAAAAAAAAAAAAAGAAAAGAAAAGAAAAAAAGGAAGAAAGAAAGAAATGGTCTACCCACATGTTTAAATGCTTAAAACCATTCAAGACTTGAAACTTAGTGGCACTTAAGTATGTGTTAAAGGGTTGCAATGGTTACAGTGGGCTTGTGTCCTGTTTGAAAGCAGCTTTGTCTTGCTTAGAGTCTCTGTTTGTGACATTAGCAGCCATTGATGATGACTACATCTGTTATATCACTTGAAGTTGCAAAATAGTGATTTCTTATTGCATCACTTCTTCATCTATTAGCTGAGAATCCTATCTAATAAAAGAGAAACATGGTAATTGGCGTACGACCGATACCCTTTTCATTGGCTAATCAGCAAGTTATGCAAATTAACTGTCAGCCAAGATGGCAGCCGGCAGCCAGGCAGCTTGAAACTAACATGAGGCTTGGTTGCCTCAGTGACAGAGAATCGTTGGTTTCCAACGTTCCCCGCCTGCGGCTGTAGGCCTCTGAGCGGGCAGTTTAAGAAACATTGTAACAAATACACCCAACTTCAGCCAGCAGATTCGCAACATTGTAAGCAAAGGCCAGAAACCTACTTTCAGCCGGAGGCCAAAGAGCTGGAGCCAAGCCTCAAGCTAAAGCTGGCCCAGAATAAAAAAAAAAAAAAAAAAAAAAAGGAAAAAAGGAGCGTTTGGGAGTTCAGTCACCCCCAGCCTGAAAACAGCCCTCAGCTCCTCACCCAGACTGGCCAGGCACCCCAGTGGGGACCCCCACCCTGATCCAGGACACCCTTCAGGGCAAACCAGCCGGCCCCACCCGTGCACCAGGCCTCTACCCTATATAGTAAAAGGGTAATATGCCTCCCAGCACTGGGATCAGCGGAGCCGTGAGGCCTCCCGGCACTGGAATCAGCATGACAGGGGGCAGCACCCAAACCCCCTGATCGTCCTGCGGCTCTGTGTGTGACAGGGGGCGGGGCCACAACCTCCCTATCCACCCTGCTCTGTGCCTGATAGGGGGGAGCTCCCCCCCCCCCACGGGCCCTGCTCTGTGTGTGACGGGGTAGAGCCATAACCTCCCCATCAGCCCTGCCCTGAGTGTGAGAGTGGCAGCGCCCCAACCCCCTGATCCGCCCTGCTCTGTGGGTGATAGAGGGCAGCACCCCAACCCCCTGATGGGCCCTGCTCTGTGCGTGACAGGGTACAGAGCCCCAACCCCCTGATGGGCCCTGCTCTGTGCGTGACAGGGGGTTGCTCCACAACCTCCCCATCGACCCTGCCTTGAGTGTGACAGGGGGCAGCGCCCCAACTCCCCAATCAGCCCTGCTCTGAGCCCGACCAGGGGCTGCACCTAGGGATTGGGCCTGCCCTCTGCCACCCGGGAGCAGGCCTAAGCCAGCAGGTCGTTATCTCCCGAGGGGTCCCAGACTGCTAGAGGGCACAGGCCAGGCTGAGGGACCCCCCCTCCCCCCCCCGAGTGCACAAATTTTTGTGCACCGGGCCTCTAGTTTCTTTTATAAAAAGACACTTCTTATCAACTCTTCAGTTACCTTTACATACAGTGTGTACATGAAAGAGCACCTTCCAAAGGTAACTAATATGATTATTTTAATGTGTCATTTCTCATGGCTTTAAACGTGTACTAGTATGATATATTCTGTCAATTGCAGGTTATCATTCTCATTGAAGTTTGAATTGTCCCATCTTTGTCCAATAGGAGCCTCTTCAAATTGTCTCCTGAGTCCTTTTGTCACAACCCCATCCCAGAGGAACACTCTCTGACCCAAAACTATATAGGATTCTGATAGCAAAGCCCGGCTGGAGATGAGCTTAAGATCACAAATTAAAACACCCATAAGAAAGCAATGAGCAAGAATCAACAGACACAAAAACAAAGAATTAGAGCTCTAATAAGTATGTTATTACATAACATAGAACAATCTTAGAGACTAAAGAAATTTTAAAAGATAGTTAAATAAACAAAAACAAAAATAAGTTGAAACTAAGAAAAGAAAAAAACACTGAGTAAAAAGAGGAGGTGGTTTAGAAAGTTCTAAGTAGGGTTTATAAAAAACAAAAATCATGATTTAGACCTCTAGAGATAGAATAATTAAAAAATACCTCAGTAGATGGGTAAAAACAGGTTCTTTAAATTACTTTAAAAAAAACTTAAATTATTTATTGTTTAAAGTATTACATGAGTCTCCTTTTCCCCCCATTGACCTCTCCCTAGCCGCTCCCACCCCTCAGCACATTCCCTCACCCCCCTACTGTCTGTGCCCATTGGTTATGCTCATATGCATGCATACACGTCCTTTGGTTGATCTCTTACCCGCCCCCCCCCCCCCCCCCCCACCGTCTTTCCTAAGAGGTTGGACAGTCTGTTCGATGCTTCTATGTCTCTGGTTTTAGTTTTGTTCATCAGTTTATGTTGTTCATTATATTCCACAAATGAGTGAGATTATGTGATATTTATCTTTCTCTGGTTGGCTTACTTCACTTAGCATAATGCTCTCCATTTCCATCCATGCTGTTGCCAATGGTAAGAATTCCTTCTTTTCCTACATCAGCATAGTATTCCATTGTGTAGATGTAACACAGTTTTCTAATCCATTCATCTGCTGATGGGCACCTACATTGTTTCCAAATCTTAGCTATTATAAATTGTGCTGCTATGAACATAGGGGTGCATATATCCTTTCTGATCGGTGTTTCTGTTTTCTTGGGATTTATTCCTAGAAGTGGGATTACTGGGTCAAATAGGAGTTCCACTGTTAATGTTTTGAGGAAACTCTGCACTGTTTTCCACAGTGGCTGCAGTAGTCTGCATTCCCACCAGCAGTGCATGAGGGTTCCTTTTTTTCCACATCCTTACCAGCACTTGTCATTTGTTGACTTGTTGATAGTCATTCTGACAGGTGCAAAATGTTACCTCATTGTCGTTTTGATTTGCATCTCTCGGATGATTAGTGACTTTGAGCATGTTTTCATATGTCTCTTGGCTTTCTGTATGTCCTCTTTCGAAAAGTGCCTATTTAGGCTCTTTGCCCATTTTTTGATTGGATTGTTTATCTTCCTTTTGTTAAGTTGTATCAGTTACCTATAAATTTTGGAGATTAAATCCTTATCAGAGAGAACATTGGCAGATATGTTCTCCCATGCAGTGCGCTTTTTCCTTATTTTGTTGATTTTGGGAGGAGGGGGGGGGGGGGCTGTGCAGAAGCTTTTTATTTTGTTTTTTTTTATTTTTTATTAAATCTTTATTGTTCAGATTATTACAGTTGTTCCTCTTTTTTCCCCCCATAGCTCCCCTCCACCCGGTTCCCCTTCCACCCTCCACCCTCACCCCTCCACCACTGTCCTCATTCATAGGTGCACGATTTTTGTCCAGTCTCTTCCCACATCCCCCACACCCCTTTCCCCCACAAGAATAGTCAGTCCACTCTCTTTCTATGCCCCTGATTCTATTATAATCACCAGTTTATTCTGTTCATCAGATTATTTATTCACTTGATTTTTAGATTCACTTGTTGATGGATGTGTATTTGTTGTTCATAATTTGTATCTTTACCTTTTTCTTCTTCTTCCTCTTCTTAAAGAATACCTTTCAGCATTTCATATAATACTGGTTTGGTGGTGATGAACTCCTTTAGCTTTTCCTTATCTGTGAAGCTCTTTATCTGACCTTCAATTCTGAATGATAGCTTTGCTGGATAAAGTAATCTTGGTTGTAGGTTCTTGGCATTCATCACCTTGAATATTTCTTGCCACTCTCTTCTGGCCTGCAAAGTTTCTGTTGAGAAATCAGCTGACAGTCGTATGAGTATTCCCTTGGAGGTAACTGACTGTCTTTCTCTTGCTGCTTTTAAGATTCTCTCTTGTCTTTTGCTCTTGGCATTTAAATTATGATGTGTCTTGGTGTGGTCCTCTTTGGATTCCCTTTGTTTCGGGTTCTCTGTGCTTCCTGGACTTGTAAGTTTATTTCTTTCACCAGGTAGGGGAAGTTTTCTGTCATTATTTCTTCAAATAGGTTTTCAATATCTTGCTCTCTCTCTCCCTTCTTCTGGCACCCCTATAATTCGGATGTTGGTACGCTTGAAGCTGTCCCAGAGGCTCCTTACACTTCCTTCGTATTTTTGATTCTTTTTTCAATTTGCTTTTCCGGTTGGGTGTTTTTTGCTTCTTCGTATTTCAAATCTTTGACTTGATTCTTGCGATCCTCTGGTCTGCTGTTGTGCCGGGAGCCGGTCCATCCTTGCTGTTTCAAGGGACCTGGCATATATGGCATACGGTTCTTAATATGTTTGCTCACCTTCTTGGCGCTGTGTTTTAACCCAGAAGCTTTTTATTTTGATGAAGTCCCATTTGTTTATTTTCTCCGTAGTTTCCATTGTCCTAGGAGCTGTATCAGTAAAGATATTGCTATGACATATTTTTCTGACTATAGATTCTCTAAGATTTTTATGATTTCTGGTCTTACATTTAAGTCCTTTATCCATTTTGAGTTTATTTTTGTGTATAGTATAAATTGTTGGTCTAGTTTCACTTTTTTGCATGTATCTGACCAAATTTTACAACACCATCAATCAGGTCCAGTCTATAAGCACAGAGAAAATGAGCACTGAAAGAAAAAGATATGGGAAATATGGTGGAAATATTAATAAATGGAGAATAGGATAAATTTATTAGATTGAAGAGGAGATCCAAAAACAGAATAGGTAACATTCAATAAATAATGACTGAGAATTTTCTGGAACTTATGGAAGACATCATTCAGATTTAAGAAGCCCATTAAATCCCAAGGAACATTGATAATAGTAATAACAATAATAATAATAAATGCTATAGCTAGATACTTCACAGTGAAAATGCAAAAACAAAAGCAAAGACTTTTTCGGGGGGTACGATAATGATCCATTTTCTACAGTTTCCTGAACAGGGCACAAAGGCTCAGAGCCATGGACTAATTAGCTTAGACAGCTAGTAAGTGGTCAAGTTAGGATTTGTGTAGGGAACGGCTCTAGGATCAAGCCTCAGGCTGACCTGTGGCAGGGCCACAAACAAGTCCCAGCCTGGAGAACAGAGATCTCCCAGCATAATTAAGCCTGATCTTGTAGCCCTCCCTAATTCCTTCCTAAGTAGCTAATGGGCTGTGGGAGGTGTAGCAAGTGTTGCCAAAACAAGAGCATCTGTATACATGTTAATCTACCCTTGTTTTAATCAGACTGTAAAATAAAGCATTGGCTTGCAGGCTGGGTCTTTTGTGTCCTCAGCCACGCACAGGAGATCCACCGAGCCCCAGCTGTATTCTCTTGTCTGTCTTTTCTTCAATCCTTCACCGCCCCTCCTCAGGTTCACCCTTGGCCGTGCTGGCACAGCCCAGATTTGAACCCAGGTCTGTCTGAGTCACTAAATTATACTTTTTTCACTTAAGAAAATGATGTTTCCTTGAGTCCTAAAGATTAGAAAAGTGGAAATGCTGGTGGTAGCCATTAGTTCTTTTATTTATCAGATATTTATTAAGCCCCTACAATTGCTAGACTCCATCCTAGGAGGTGGAATACGGTGGGAGCACTCCTGAGACTCATAGTGCCACACACTTGAAGGCATTGTTATTGTTCGTCATGGCTGAAAAAGAAATGAAAAAAATACATTTTGATCTTCCGTAAGGTTCTGCAGCCCTTTACAGTTTCAAGGCTCTTCACGTTCATTACCATATTTTGATCTTTACAATGAGAGAGAGAGGAAATAGTACCGATAATATTATGCCCATCTTCCAGATAAGGAAACCGAGGCTCAGAAAAGTCATGTGTCAGAGCGTATGTCTTCCCAGGCCATGTCCAGTGCTCTTATATTACACAAGGCAGCCTCATGCATTCAGTAGGAAAGCATAGTTCCTATTGAATCCATCCAATGATTCTTTTGTTCACTTGTCTGCGTGATGCCAAGTAGCACCAATGGCAGTTTTCCTTTTCCTCCAGCCTTTGTAGGTGCAGGCAGGTCTGCCTAACACTTTCCTACAAGCCCTCTCTGGCTTGTAGACAATTTGGGGCTGGTGCCTCATAACTCAGGCAGCGGTAATGGGTCAGGTGTCACCGCCTCTCTGCAAGGTCACACCGTTTGGATAGGGTATACCACTCCACCTGCACCCACACATATGGTGTTGAAAATGGTCCCAGCTTCAGGACCATAATTTGGGGGCCCGTCACTTAACCCACAGACTTTCCCTGAGGCTGGGCACCGTGTTTGAAGAGAGGCACAGAGGAACAGAAATGAACAGAGTGGGGACACATCCCAGAGTCCTTGTCAGCTGAGAAGCAGCTAAGAGACCAGGGAGGTTTTGCCTGGAGAAGAGAACACAGGGGTGGCTGAGGGAGGAAGGGGGCAGGGAATATTGATTTAATATTCACTGTGTTTCAGGCACTGTACAAGGGTCTGAAAATAGAGCGACATTCTGGTCCTCCTGGAGAATATGCTAAATTATAAATATAATGGCTTACATTTTTCTTTTTTTTATCCTCACCTGAGGATATATTCATTGATTTTTAGAGAGAAAGGAAGGGAGAGAGAGAGAGAGAGAGAGAGAGAGAGAGAGAGAAACAGAGAAACATTAATGTGACAGAGAAACATTGATTAGTTGCCTCTTGTATGCACCCTGATGGGGAATCAAACCCACAACCTAGGCATGTGCCCTGACTGGGAATCGAACCTGCAACCTTTTGGTGTATAGGACAACACTCACCCAACTGAGCTACCTGACCAGGGCTGGTTTACATTTATTTGAGGGCTTATCTTGGTTAGATACTGACCTGCAAGCCTCATATAACTGATCACATTGAATCCCCCCCAAACCCTCTATGAGGCAGCTATTATTATTATCATGCTCATTTGGCTGGTAAAGAAACAGGCACGAGCCGAAACTGGTTTGGCTCAGTGGATAGAGCGTCGGCCTGGGGACTGAAAGGTCCCAGGTTCGATTCTGGTCAAGGACATGTACCTGGGTTTCGGGCACATCCCCAGTGGGGGATGTGCAGGAGGCGGCTGATCGATGTTTCTCTCTCATCGATGTTTCTGACTCTCTATCTCTCTCCCTTCCTCTCTGTAAAAAATCAATAAAAATATTAAAAAAAAAAAAAGAAACAGGCACAAGAGGTAGAGATCTTGCTGGAGGCGTTAAGGTCAGTGACAACTGGTACCTGACCCGGGGCTTCCAGGCTGCAGCTCCTGGTGCTTAACCATGGGGCTTATTGCCCTTCTCCAGTCTAAGACGCTGCCACAGTGAGTGAATGCTTGGGTTTAGATTGATGGCAGCAGCCCCATCTCCCTGTGTAACTCATAGTGCCAGAGCAAACTGTGGCCTTGAACCATTGCCCGGCCTCTGCCTGCAGGCTACAGGCACTGAGGCAGATTGCACAGTGGGAGAAAATAAAATAGGAAAAGAAATACTTGCAAACACATTATTCCCTTTGATCCTCATAGCAGTTCTGCGAGGGACCTGTGATGGCCACCATGAGCGATGAAGGCATTTCCCCAGCAGGCTAGTGTCCCCGAGCCTGTCCTGGCGCCCTCCACAGGACCCAGGGTACAGTGTCTCCTTTGTGCTGTGTCTTAACAGTTCCCCCACAGTGAACATGTATTCTTTTATAACCACTAAAACAGTATCAAAGTACAGAACGTGGCCTTTTCTTCTCTCCATGTGCTGTAGTTAGCTCGCAGCTGTGAGTGTGGCCTGTATTTCGGAGGTGGCCTGCGGGACACTGTGCTCTTTCATTTTCTTCATTTACAGTTTCCTGCTTGTGAGTTATGTGCTGTGGGGAACTGGGCAGCAAAGCTTCCAGAGGCATCAAGAACCACGCCAGCATTCCCCGCCAGGAGGCGCTCACGGACGCCTTTCCACCCGTGCGCCAGGGGGGCGGTGGGAATCTCAGAGCAGGCGCGGGATTTTCTTCTCACGACCCACTAACCTTAGGGTAGGCTGCTCTATCTTGAAAACAATAGCAACTTGACCCAATCACTCGCTTTTTTCTTTTTTTCCTGCAGTTTGGTAATTATCTTTTAATGTTGCCAGTGGGAGGGACAAGATCCTGCGGCTTATAGAACTGGGGAAGGTGAGAGCCGTTTGGACGAATTCTCTTCATTTTACAAGGAAAGAAGCGAAGGCTAACCGAGGAACTGGAGGAGACGTGACTTGCTCTCTGGTGAGGAATGTCACCTCCGGTTCTAGTTCTGCTACCTACATACCTCTCAGCTCTCCTAGTCCGACTCCTTTTCAGAGAGAAGAAAACAGAAAGGTACATGATTTGTCCAAGGCCAAGTGAAGGTACAGATGGACCAAAGGCCAGGTCTTCTAGCTCCCAGTCCCAGCAGCTGGGCGAGGACGAAATAAACCGGTTACCTGAAGCATATGATCCTCACAGAGCAAACACACAAAGCAGCCATGCATACAGGACAAAGAGTGAGCGGGTCAAAAACAGAGACAAGAGAGACAGGAAGAGGAGAGAGAGAAATATTTTTCTAAAAGTAGGTACAGAATTCCCTCAGGGAGAGAGCGCCTGCTGTGGGAAAATGAGCTCCCCAGGGGAACTGAGTATCTGTTGCTACCAGAGAATTGAGACGAACTGTCTGAATAACAGAGAAAGAAAGTTCTGGAGCTCTGAGGGGAGTGTCTAACTTGAGGTTTCTCCAAAAGCCAACCCAAGACCAGGGCTTGGGTGCAGGTAGTGTGTCTGGGAGGTGATCATAGGAAGCACCATGAAGCCAGTTACACCAGAGATCTGTCTCCTCTTTCACAGCAGGAGGTGATGCTGCCTCGTTTTATTTTTCCCGGGGAAGGAGATCTGAGGTTGAAGTTCTACTCTGAGAAAAGGCTTTGTCACTCACTCTAGCTGCTACTCTGGCCTCTTTATAGATGAGATAACCTGTAGGTGGTTTTCTCATCTATAAAATGGGGATGATAAAGCCTTCTCTGCCTAATTCACAGGGTCTTGGGGGAGACAGTCAGCTGAGATAATGATTGTAAACACCTTGTATAAATGGTAGAGCATGTCATTCACCCATTATCAAGTGATTATGAGCGTTTATGTCTGTGTTGGTTCCTGAGAATTTAAGAATGAGATATAGTTCCTACCCATGTGGGACTTTCAGTTTGATGTGGATATTGACAACTAAGAGCATAATTGAGTTACTATGACTTATCCTATGAATTACTGTGACTCACCCTAACATAGTAATTATAGGTTACCATGCTATGAGAACACAAAAGACTTGGTGGTGCCCACACATACCCAGCAGGAGAGTGGCACATGTATCCGGTCCCCAAGCCTTTACAGAATCCCCGATCAGTACATGTGCATATCTCTACTGGTTGAGGCGTGTGCCTCCTTGGCTCTCATGTCACTGTTTGTTCTCTCTGTCCCCTGTTGCTTGACATGTCTGTTTTTGGCATAACCTCTTTTCCTGGCCACAGGGACAGACCCGTTCTACTGTCCTTTCTTGGCCAAACATCCCATAAAAACATCCTGGCCAGCCTCCCAGGAAGTACAGGCTGTTCCTGTGTGCACACAGCCTCAGGGACTAGGTGTCTGCCAAGCCTAACATGCAGCCTTGCGTATCTAGTGTTTCTGAGGTCATGACATGCCAAGAGAAAGGAGCCCAGAGATCCCAATTCTCCATCTCTCCCCTTGCAATGCAAAACCCCTTCTATCTGCCAGGTATATATGAAGAGCTGTGCGCTAGCCCAACCCAGTGGCCAACACCACCTCCTACCAGATGGCAGGAAGCAAACCTGAAGGAGGTTAGAGCAGCGGTTCTCAACCTGTGGGTCGCGACCCCTTTGGGGGTCGAATGACCCTTTCACAGGGGTCACCTAAGACCATCGGAAAACACATATATAATTACATATTGTTTTTGTGATTAATCACTATGCTTTAATTATGTTCAATTTGTAGCAATGAAAATAGATCCTGCATATCAGATATTTACATTACGATTCATAACAGTAGCAACATTACAGTTGTGAAGTAGCAACGAAAATAATTTTATGGTTGGGTCACAACATGAGGAACTGTATTTAAAGGGCCAGAAGATTGAGAACCACTGCTCTAACCCAGTGGTTCTCAACCTTCCTAATGCCGCGACCCTTTAATACAGTTCCTCATATTGTGATGACCCCCACAGAGAGATTGGAGAAAGGGATATTGGGGATGATTGTCAATTTCTGCCATAGTATGTAAAAGCATATTTTTTCCCCCCTAAGATTCTTTGATTCAACCATTTAAACTAATTAACTGATAGATTCTTGGAGCAGATAGCCTCAGATAAGAAGACTCTTACTGTATAACTTACCTTCCTGGGACTCTCTTCTGCCTAAGTGCTATTGAACCTTTGTTCATTCAGTGGTTTTTTATGCATTCATTTATTTAGTCCACAGATGCTTATTGCTGTGCAAGGCACCAGGCTCTGAGGAAATGGTGACAGGCCCCGCCTCCTGTGGTTCACAGCCTGGTCGGGATCCTGCATAGGTGGCGTGACGGGGGCATATATAGAGTCCTGACAGAGCACACAGGAGAGGATGAGGGTTAGAGAAAACTTCCAGGAGGTGAATTTTGAGAAGGTCAGTAGGTATGAGGGGGCAGTGAGATGAAGGTGTATCATAAGTGTGACCATGCTGCTCAGGACACTCACTTTGAAGTTAGTGCCCACTGTCCCCTTCATGCTCTCCCTGTCCCCACCCCCAGGTACATTTTGCTTCTTCCCCTACCAACACTTCCTCCTCTTGAATAGGCAAGCTGTCATGCCTTTTCCTTCCCTCTTGTCTTACCTTTTCCTTTTGCTTAGAGTGCCTTCCTCATCTTGTCATTCTGACAATCTTCTGCTCATCCTGCCTCACTGTCGGTGTTCCCCTGACTCTGCCCACAAGGGCTCCCCTCTCTTGCCTTTGGGCTTTCCCAGCACTTTACAGGCTCTTCTAGGATGTTGCCTACTTGATAGTTTCATGGGCGTGTCTGTCGCCCTAAGCACAATGCAAGCACAGGGAAGGCCGTCACTGTGCTTTCCAATGCAAGTGCCTAGCTCAGTGCTTAGTCTTCAGTGAGGGCTCAACAATGTTCGAGGAGGATGTGGGATTTTGGAGGAGTGGAGCGAGCCCTGGACTAGGACTCAGAAGACTTGGCATGGCTCCACCTTTTCACATAGTGCAGGATGGTGGGCAACTCACTTCCTCGGCTTGGAGCTTAGTTCCCTATCAATACAATGAGAAGATTGCATTTAATAATTGCTATGATTATTTTACAAAACCATAATTCAAAATGCTCACCACTCCTATGGCCACCTTCCTAGGGCACAAGTTGCTGGACTTTGAATCATACGACTTCGCAACCTTGATCATAGCTAAAGCTTAGATGTGAGGGAGTCGGTGGCTTCTGAGGGGCCTGGCCTGAGATCTGTATGTTAGGGAAGAGGAGCCATGGGTGAGGAACTATGCCAACCACACCCTTTCTGTTTAAGAATTTGAATGCAGGCTACAATAGGTGTCAGTCAGGGACAGGCACAGGCACAGAGAAGTCAGTGACAGAAGCCATGAGGCCGGCAGAGGAGAGAGTGGGGAGTGAGAATTTGCCAGGAGGAATGGAAACAGATTCCGAGAGAAGTGAGGGGGTGCTGTAGGATCATTAGAGCTGCTGTGGTGTGGGGAATGCCTGTGGCTGAGATGGTTCCTTCTGCTTCCTTACTTCCCACATGGCAGTTTAGGTCATGTGTGAGCTCTTTGCAATGTATTTAACAAAAACTTACTGTTCTAAACATTTTATAATCCCTAGAATATAGGCACTGTCATTACCCCACTCTATAGAGGAGGAACAGAGAGGATAAATGCTCTAGTCAGTACATACTAGTAAATAGCAGAGTCAGGATTCAAACTCAGCCTGAGTTTGACCCAGGCACTTAGCCCTTTTACCACGGATTTGTGCATCAGTGGGGTCCCTCTGCCTGGCCTGCGGGGATTGGGCCGAAACCGGCTCTCCAACATCCCTCAAGGGGTCCCAGATTGCGAGAGGGTGGTTCTCAGGTGACACACCCTGGAATGGGGCTCCCTCCACTCTGGTTCCGGTGTGTCACCTGAGAACCGCAGCTGCCAAGTCACCACAGCTCGGCACCTCCTGCATTGGGCGTCTGCCCCTGGTGGTCATTGTACATCATAGCTACTGGTCAGATGGTCGAATGGTTGGACGGTTGCTTAGGTTTTTATATATATAAAAGATGCTTCTTTATAGGTAGCAAGCAATTTTGAGCACCTACCTATATGCCAAACCCCATGCTAGGTACTTTACTATTCCGTTTACTACTATATGTATTATCTCAGGTTTGTTGTAATTCTTGCAACAACCCTGTGAAGCAGATGTCTATATGCTTATCCTATGGATGGGAAATAGATGCTCAAAAATGTTAAATGTTTTGTCCAAGGTCAAACAGCTGGCCAGTGGTAGGGCCAACCATGCCTGCCTGGGATGGTAAAGAAAGCTCTCAGCGATTTCCTCCTGAATGATGGAGGCAGCTGAGCCCCCAATCTTGGGATCTGCCATTCACAGTGACAACTTGTACACTATCTGTCATTTCAGGAGCTGTGAAATATGAGACAGAGCCTAAAGATGTTAAGAATTCACAGGCATTTCTAGAGGCTGCAACTGAAGTGGGGTGTGGGGGAGGGGAAGAGACAGGGCCAAGAATGTAGCTTGCAATGAGCTACTTTTTTCTCTCCCATCTTTTCTGCCTTCTGCTTAATTGCTTGATAAAGATAAATAAAGCTGGAGAAAATTACATTTGGCAGCCTTCAATAGGGTTTGAATTTGTGGTTCTTTTCTTCACTGCTTATTTTTTGTTTATAGTAGATTTGTTAACTGAGATTTTCATATTTTATACTTGTATTCTTTTCTGGATTGAATAAGAAAATGATATGCAAGTGATACCCTAACCCTAGGCAAACTAGCAGATGCATAAAAATATGCAAATTGGAAATGAATCTGCGGGGGGGGCTAACTAGCCTTATTGTCTGAAACCATTTTCTTAACCTGTCTGGGCCTTTGGTGTATCCTTCCTAAATTGGGAGATCAGGAATCCAGCCAAAAGCAACATGGTTGCTGGAAAGATCCAGTAAGATCAAAATACCTCCTTGATTTTATTTATGCTGTTACGTTAGGATTTACCTCTAAGTCCTCTCACTGGCTCAGTTTTATCCCCATTTTATGTATAAAGGAATAAACTTAGAGATATTAGGTGGTTGGGCTATCACCACCCAGCTAGCAGTAACTCAACACCTAGGGACAAGGGGTTAAAATTATCACAAAACAATACTACCCACAGAGGAAGTCATGATACCGGACACAACGGGCCTGAGGCCTCCTGTCACTGCTTGAGCCAAGTTAATCGTATATGAGCATCTATTCCAATAATGCTGGAAGTATGGGGAGAGCAGTGGGTCACCCTGGAAATTCTGCTCTGACTCCCCTCACCGGTTGGCTGATCGCATACGGGCAAGAGAGAAGATGACTGCGTGCAGCTGGGAGCTGCAAGGGTTACAGGGAAAGGCAGGGAGGGTCTGCAGTCCGGCCTCCAGGATCTCGAAGTCTGATAACAAAGTGGCTAATCTCCTGTGATGTCACCACAGCTCGGCCTGTTCCTGACGCCTGAGAATGGTCAGCGTTCCTGAGGCAAACTCCCAGAGGGGGTCAGGGTCTGGGCACATCCACCAAATCAAAGCGTGTCCTGTCCTGTCCTTGGTCTGTTCTCAAAATGGACCCATCGAGGTATCTCATCTTTCTACAGCCTCGTTTCATCCTCCAGTTTCCTAGGGTCTCTAAGAAAAGCTTTTAGTCAGGTGAATAATTATTAAACAACTGTGACTCTATTCTTATTACATGCCCTTCCCTCTATCAGTCACATTACTTAATTATTTTACTCTCGTTTGTTTTTTCTGGTATAAAACTAATACGAGTTATTGTTTTAAATTCAAATTCCTTAGACATACAAATCTAAGAAAGTATCTTTTAGTCATCACCTGAGGATATTTTTTTTCATTGCTTTAGATAGAGTGGGAGGGAGGGAGGAGAGAGAGAGAAACATCTATTTGAGAGAGACATATTGAATTGATTGGTTGCCTCCTGCACAAGCCCTGAGTGGGGCTGGGGAGCAACCAGAAACCCAGGTACTTGCCCTTGATGGCAAATCAAATCTGTGACTTTTCAGTGCACGTGCCTACGCCCTAACCACTTAGCAACACTGGCCAGGACCTAAGAAAGTATCTTTTAATCTCGCCACTCAGAGGTAAATCCTGCTAGCAGTTTGCTGTATATTTTTTCAGATCTTTTTTTTTTCTATAGCATCATCGCTATTAGCAAGTGACATCCTGATCGCCTGTAATAGTTGCAAAGGGCTTTCACAAAAATGATCTCAAGGCGCGTGTATCCATCATAATTTCCTTTTCCTGTGATTGCAGGGAGGTTGTGCCTGTGCCATGAAGGATACTAAAGAGCCAGTGAGTGAGATCTGTATCTGCCTGAGGTCTTAAGAGCAAGCATTTCAACTGACTGTTCCCTGCAGTCTGGGAAGTTGGCTCCCCTCCCTTTACTGATGAGCTGTTTGACAGCTCAGTGGTTGTTGTGACATTTCATAGATACAGCCTGAGCCGCTCCAGATAGAAGGAAGTCGGCATCCACCGACCTCTGAACAGTGAGGATCCACAGGTTTATAATAGGTTAATTTGCAAGTATTGGAATGTCTTGAATTGAGCTAAGAAATGGAATATCCTAAAAAAATATGAGAGGTGGAGTCGCCGTGGGCACTAGCAGGGACCTCAGAAATCACCTGGTCTGGCCTTTATGTTTTATTTTTCAGTGAAGAAAACGGAGCTCCAGAGCTAGGAAGAGATTTAACCTTATATGTAGTTCAGTTTGGTTGGAGAAATGTTTTCTGAGCTCCAAGTATGTTTCGCCATCCTGTTATTCTTATGAGATGTTTGGGTTAGATATGTTTCCAGCCTTCAAAGAATTGACAGTCCACTCTTCATTGTCCAATTTAACAGTGGCTCTCAACCTTCCTAATGCCGCGGCCCTTTAATACAGTTCCTCATGTTGTGGTGACCCCCAACCATAAAATTATTTTCATTGCTACTTCATAACTGTAATTTTGCTACTGTTATGAATCATAATGTAAATATCTGATATGCAGGATGTATTTTCAGGGGTCACGACCCACAGATTGAGAACCGCTGGTCCAAAACATTATAAAAGCACACAGGGAAATAGTCTAAACATTTTCATGAAGGAAGAGAGGTGCACCCGACTTGCGTTGAAGTGTATACCAGAGTGAAAGAACCATTCAGTAATGCCTTCCTGAATCACCCTTCTGTAACCCCTCCCCCCCAGTCTTCCCTGCAGCGACCCCCGCCCCATGGTGACCTCCCAAGCCTTTCACTTGGACCTCATCTGTAACATTTGCACTCTCAACCTCACATCATAGTCCCCTCCCTCATCAGACTGTGGCCAATTCCCCAACAAAGGCTGTGGCATGCTGATATTTTTATTCTTTGTGCCTAGCTTGCATATCGAATAAATGCTTGTCAATTGATGAATGCATTTCTGCTTCCTTAAGACAGATTGCACTTTTCATGGTGCTATACATGCCTTCCAAATGATACATTTCTGGAGTGTTAGATAAGACTTGAGGATATAAATTCAATATACAGGCACACTGGCCTCTACATAACACTCTCCCCTCAGGGTTGTAGCCCATATGCTCACGCTTTGATTTTTGGCAATGTGCTTGGTGTCATCAATCAAGATCAAATGTGGTGCTCTTCCTTTGTGGAGTGCCTGTGGGGCAATGTTTGGTCTATAGTACATTGATCGCTGCTAAAAATGTGTAGGTAAGTCACTCCTATCATGCATATTTATGACATTTTTGCTGTCTCATATGCAAAATTCCTACCTTGAACCCCCAGGCCAGAAGCTGAAGTGGCAGATTCTCTGCTCCCAGTTCCCTGGCAGCCAGAGCACAGAGACGACCTTGGGACTGTAAATCTGAAGCAACAGAAAGAAGCAGGGGAGTTCTGACTTTTCATCCTAGGTGGTGGAGTCAGGGGCATCTGAAGTCTGTAGTGATTGGCAGCTACAGTGCCCACATTAGCAGCAGGATCTAGCACCAGGGGTGTTGGCAGTGCCCAGGGGACCACCTTGGCTGGGCATTTTTTGGTTATAGTTCTGGCTGCTTAGTTTTCTTTGGTTCTGCCCTATTTTCTGATCCTTCTTGCCTGATGTCCCCAACATGCCTGTGAGCTATCAATATCCTTCTACTAATTTTCTTTGCTGCTTACGTTAACCCAGATGGCTTTTTTTTGGTTATTTGCAACTAAGAGTTTTGACCACTACGGTCATGAAAAGGTAATATCTGTGTTTGGATCACTTGGCTTTTCATAACTAACTAGAGGCCCGGTGCACAAAAATTTGTGCACTCGGGGGGGGGGGGTCCCTCAGCCAGGTCTGTGCCCTCTCGCAGTCTGGGACCCCTCAGGGGATGCCCACCTGCTGGCTTAGGCCCGCTACCCGGGGTATTGGGCCTAAGCTGGCAATCAGACATCACTCTGGCAGCCCAGGAGCCCCAGGGGGATGTCTACTTGCCAACGGGGAGCAGGCCTAAGCTGCAGTTGGACAGCCTTAGTGCTGCTGAGGAGACGGGAGAGGCTCCCGCCACCACCGCTGTACTGGCAGCCATCAGCCTGGCTTGTGGCTGAACAGAGCTCCCCATGTGAGAGTGCACTGACCTCTAGAGGGCAGCTCCTGCATTGAGCGTCTGCTCCCTGGTGGTCAGTGTGTGCCATAGTGACCAGTCATTCCCAGTCGTTCTGCTGTTAGGGTCAATTTGCATATTACCCTTTTATTCTATAGGATAGAGGCCTGGTGCACAGGTGGGGGATGGCTGGTTTGCCCTGAAGGGTGTCCCAGATCAGGGTGGGGGTCCCGCTGGGGTGCCTGACCAGCCTGGGTAAGGGGCTAAGGGCCGTTTTAAGGCTGGCCACACCCCCTTCAGGGTGGGGGTCCCCACTGGGGTGCCTGGCCAGCCTGGGTGAGTGGCTGATGGCTGTTTTCAGGCTCCCACATTCCCTTCAGGGTGGGGGGGTCCCACTGGGGTGCCTGGCCAGCCTGGGTGAGGGGCTGATGGCCATTTTAAGGCTGGCCACGCCCCCCGGTGACCCAAGCTCCAGCCCTTCCTTTTTTTTTTTTTTCCAGCACCTCCTTTAGTGGAGACCACTGCCAGCTGGAAGCAGGTATCTGGGATTTATTTATCTTCTATAATTGAAACTTTGTAGCCTTGAGTGGAGCCCAGGTCCTGCCAGGGCAGGCAGGAAGCTTGGCTTCCTCCGTCGCTGGGGGCAACCCAAGCCTCCTGTTTGCTCCAGATACGTGGCTGCAGCCATCTTAGTTGGGTTAATTTGCATACTCACTCCTGATTGGCTGGTGGGTGTAGTGGAGTGACAGAGTGATGGTTAATTTGCATGTTTCTCTTTTATTAGTGTAGATTTTAAACTTCAGACTCTTCACTCTTTGTGACTGCCTTTAGAAGAGTAAGATTGATTTTGTGTGAAAATGATAGGACATCTTGGATTCCAATCTCAGCCCTGAAAATTACCAGCTGAGTAACCTTTTATAACTGCAGAACCAACACTTAAAATGGTCCTATCCTGTTTAATGAGTTACTGAGTTGCTTTTCAGAGATGACAGACCAAAACCACAAGTCATGCTGCTGTAGCATGGCATGCGTAAAGGAGAGAACTTTGACCACCAGCTGCACCAGAACCAGAGTCTTGCCCACCCCCACCCCCACAACCAAAGGCCCAGAACATAACTGGAACTTGAACACCAGAACTCTTTTCAGAAGCAAAGGGTCCATTGTCCAGAACGATCTGGTGTTGACACCCCTTTACCATAAATGGTCAAGTTCCAAGGTCCTCCAATTAAAACTTGCTCCACCAGCACTTCCACATACCTGTTCCCCTGAACTCCTTAGAACCTAGTTCAGTGAGCAAGATGGGTTTGAGGCACTATTAGGTCTCCATCTTCTTAATCAGTAAACATTTCCTTTTTTCAATTTTAAGTTTTCAGTTACAGTTTACTTTCAATATGATTTTTGTATTGGTTTGAGGTGCACAGCACAGTGATTGGACAATCAAATACTTTACCAGGTGTTCCTCCTGATATTTCCAGTATCCAGTTGGCATTGTACATAGTTATTGGAAAATTATTGACTATATCCCCTATGCTGTACTTTATATCCCCATGACTATTTTGTAACTACCAATTTGTACTTCTTAATCCTTTCACCTCTTTCACTCAGTATCCCAAACCCCCTCCTCTCTGCCAACCACCCATCTGCTTTCTGTGTCTATGAGTCTGTTTCAAGTTTGTTTGTTCATTTATTTTGGTCTTTAGATTCCATAGATAAGTGAAATCATATGGTATTTATCTATCTATCTCTGACTGACTTATTTTCCTGAGCATAATACCCTCTAAATCCATCTATGCTGCTCCCAAATGGTCAGATTTCGGTTTTATTTTTTCATGACCAAGTAATATGCCATTGTATATGTGTACCACTACTTTTTAATGCACTCATTTCTTGATGAGCACTTGCATTGCTTCCATACCTTGTCTATTGTAAATAACACTGCAAAGAACAGGGGGTGCATATATATTCTTTTGAGTTAGTGTTTTGGGTTTCTGAACTCTGACTTTTTTAGTTTGGGCCTTTTGAAGCAATGGGCACACAAACTTGGCTTTGGTAACACTTTGAGGCATGATTGAAGTCTCTGAGCCTCCATTTTCTCACCTACAAAATAGAGACTCTTATGGGCTGCATTGAAACTCATCCAAAATTCATATTGTTATTGCCTTGGGGTCCTTGATTTCCCCAAGATAGACATCGAGAGGAAACCCCAGAGAAATTTCCAGACAGATTTTATTAAGCTTATGCTCAAGCACAAGGAAAGCAGCACAGAGAAAAGGAAGGTCCTCTGGACTGGCTTGGGCTGGCTCTGCTTGGCTGCTTTTATCAGCGGGGGACTAAGTGGGCTTTTGTGAAAAGATGGGCTTTTTGAAAAAGATATTTTCCATTTCAGGGTTGGGTGACTTTCTCTTCCAGCTGCATTGCCTGGTAACTATATCTGTGACTGTGCTGTCGGGACAACGAGGCAGACAGCTCATTACCACACCCTAGGAAGGTTGTATAGTAGTTAAACATTGATCAATTGCACGTGTGGGTCAGAAATTTCATCAGCAGTTAGATAAAATTAGCTACTTCTGTGGGGTTTTTTTAATAATATATTTTTTATTGATTTTAGAGAGGAAGGGAGAGGGAGAGAGAGAGATAGAAACATTAATGATGAGAGAGAATCATTGAGTGGCTGCCTCCTGCACACCCCCTACTGGGGATCGAGCCTGCTACCAGGGCATGTGCCCTGATCAGGAATCCAGCCGTGACCTCTTGGTTCATAGGTCGACATTCAACCAATGAGCCACCGTGGCCAGGCCCTGTGGGTTTTTGAGTAGGTGGAGGAGTGATGACATTCCTGAGGTCAGTTTATCTGGCATTTCTTCTAGCTACCTGGTCTTGGCTTCCAGGCCACCTGGTATTTTCCATTCCTGGGCCCAAGTCTCTATGCTGTCCCATGTTGGAGTACGTCAGCATGGGTCTGTATTTGGAGATAGGGTCTTTAAAGAGGCAATTAAATTAAAATGAGGTCATTAGGATGGACCAGCCGTGGGCAAACTACAGCCCGCTGGCCAGATTGGCCCGTTTGAAATGAATAAAACTAAAAAAAAAAAGACCATACCCTTTTATGTAATGATGTTTACTTTGAATTTATATTAGTTCACACAAACACTCCATCCATGCTTTTGTTCCGGCCTTCCGGTCCAGTTTAAGAACCCATTGTGGCCCTCGAGTCAAAAAGTTTGCCCACCCCAGGGATGGACCCTAATTCAATACAACTGGTGTGAAGAGAAAATTTGTACATAGACAAGTACAGAGAGAAGTCTTTGTAAAGATACAGAGAGAAGGCAACCATCTGCACACTAAGGAGTGAGGCCTTAGAAGAAACCAGCTCTGCTAACACTTGATCTCAGGCTTCTAGATGCTAGAACCGCGAGACAATACATTTCTGTGGGTTAAGCCACCCAGTCTGCGGTACATGCTTATGGCAACCCTAGTAAACTGATACAGGGACAATAAAAGTTATTGGGATATTATAAAGATTCATTGAGATAACGTATGTGAAGTATTTGACAAAGAATAGATGCTCCAAAAAAGTGTTAGCTATCTTCCTTTCTTTCATTGATTTTTAAAATGTTTTTTCTTGATAACCCCTTCCATTTTTCCCAATTCTATTATTACTACTATTTTCTAAATGAAGGTCCTTACTGGGTGCTCTATAAACATGTATTGAATGAATACATATTTTAAGCCTTTAAAACATGTTGCAGTTGTTAAGTGATCAGACACATTTCCAAACTGCTATATTTTATGGTAACTCAAGAAGTCTACTTTCATTTCCTCCAGAGAAGAAGATGTAGCTCATACATCTGCATCAGCTGCAAAACATCTTGAAATAACCTTAGGGCAGTGGTTCTCAACCTGTGGGTCGCGACCCCTGAAAATACATCCTGCATATCAGATATTTACATTACGATTCGTAACAGTCGCAAAATTACATTATGAAGTAGCAACGAAAATAATTTTTATGGTTGGGGGTCACCACAACATGAGGAACTGTATTAAAGGGTCGTGGCATTAGGAAGTTTGAGAACCACTGCCTTAGGGTAACTTGCCTTTTCAGTCAGGATTCTCAGGCTCAGGTTTTCCGGCCCTGTGTTTTAGCAGACCTGGACCCGGGGTAGGAGGGACCTGGCTGGAAGCACCCATTTCGCCTCTCCCTAGTTCTGTATCTTCCGAGTAGGTCATAAACTTTCTGAGCAACAGTTTCTCATTTGCAATACGCTGGTTATAATACATCAGAGAGGATAAAAAACGATAGTGTCTCTGAGAGCAACTTAAAAAAAGGCAAAGTGACTTATAAACTGTAAGGTGATTTTCAACTGCCGAGTATACAGAGCCCCTTTGACAGAGGGTTCGCAAAGAGCCCAGGCTGCTTGCTCTGCATCTAAATGATTTGTCTTTTTCTCTTCTTTGTACTACCCACCTGGAATAGCAATCACCTAATAAAGGCTGGCTGAATGACTGACATTAGGAAATCATAGAGTGGATAAAGGAACAATGGAGTATTCTCTGAGAAGATGGCATCTCATTTGAAATTCTAAGTAAGGCTGAGCGTGGAATGCATAATCCTTCAAGGGTTTATGAAGTTTAATTGGTTTGTCTGAGGTGACTTTATATAAAAAGAGAAAAATCAAAGGAAAACTGAGAAAGGTTAAGTGTCACCATATGATTCAGATGATTTAGCTGAAACATATAATTTAATGATTTAATGGTTTCCTGCCTATCTTCCCTCTCCTTCATCTTTGCACCCAACATTTTAAGAATCTGACCTTCAGATTAGAGAACTACAAGAAGGATGCGGCAAGCTTCCCTTTAAAGAATAAATGTGTCCCTAGGATGTAATGTGTAAATTGAATTTTTATGGATTGAAATATGAAGTCATATTTAAATACACTTGGAGAGCCGACACTGGCAAATTAAAAGAAACACATTTGTATGGTACAATAATAGATTATCATTTATTAAGTTAACTACTGAACATGAGACCCTTTGTACATATTATCCTGATTTCACAATAACCCCACAAGATAGGAAATATAATTTCTATTTTGTAGGTAATAGAATTGAAGCAAGGAGTTTCAGAAACATATCCATTGTCACACAGATAATAAATGATAAAGCCAGTATTTAAACTGATTTCAAAGTTTAGCCTACTAAGCCACAGCTGCCTTGAACTGGGAATGTCTTTGAAATTCAATTTTTTTCCCCTCTCTAAAGTATTACAGAAAAGAACTAAAATTTTTGTGCCATTGAGGTGACTAGGAATTTTCCATGACTTTGCACCTCATTAACCTTCCAGTTGGTCCTCCTGAACCTCAGGAGTGTCAGCCAGTAGGATTTCTCACAGACCAAATGAAGGTACTTCCTCATTTACCCTTTGCACTGCCTATAGGATCATTATATTCTATTCAAAGCCGGTTAAAGTAACCAGATTAAGCCCAATATGGAGTCGCTCATGCTAAGCCCTAGGCCAGCAAACTAAGGCTTCTAAATTTGTGTGTTCAGCTCTCCCAGCAAAGGAAGGCTAAGTCAACTGATCAGCACTTGCTTGCTCAGCCCAAGTTATTTAACCCAGCTCCAAGACTTCCCTTTGCTCCATATGAAGGAAGTAACCCTGCTTTCACCAACTAGGAAATGCCTAGTATATTCTTTGTTCCTGCTCACTTTGGTTTATAAAAATCTCTTGCCCTGTACAATTCTTCAGAGCTCCTTTCTTTTCTTTCTTTCTTTTAAAAAAAATGTATATTTTTATTGATTTCAGAGAGGAAGAAAGAGGCAGAGAGAGACAGAAACATTAATGATGAGAGAGAATCATCCATTGACTGCCTCCCGCATGCCCCCTACTGGGGATCGAGCCTGCAACCCAGGTATGTGCCCCAACTGGGAATCGAACCGTGACCTCCTGGTTCATAGGTCAATGCTCAACCACTGAGCCACACTGGCAAGGCCAGAGCTCCTTTCTATCTACTAGATTGGATACTACCTGACTTGTGAATTGCTGAATAAAGCGAGTAAGAACTTTAAAATTTACTCACTTAAATTTTGTTTTTGATAACCTTTAGGATCTCATCCTTACTGCCTATCTGTCTAATCTTCTGCTTCTTCTGCTTGCCTCTTCTGCTCCCTATAAATTCATATCTATGGTTCTCTAAATGCTCTAGGCCAGTAGTCGCTGACCGGTGGTCCGTGGACCACTGGTGGTCTGTGAGGTCTGATAGGTTGGCGACCGCTGCTCTAGGCTTTGTCTCACTGAGATAGGCCAGGCAGCCAGGACAAGTGGAATAGGGAAACTGAGACAAATAACTGAACAAACTGGCAGAGCCATTTATAGCCAGATACAGAAGGTCATCTCCCTAGAGACAACATTTAGGCCTCAGTTGTATTTCAGACAAGCAGCAAAACCAGGTGAGCAACACCGGGATTAGCTGCAATGACTAATGACCCCCTGCCCTGGCACTGACCAATCAGTGGAGATCATAACCCTGGAAGAGCACACCTGGAAAACTGATGAATATTCTACTGAAACCCTACCCTGAGACCTCCCTTAAAATTCCTGCCTGCAAGAGAGAGATAAAAGCATCAAGACAAAGGACCCAGAGTGCAGTCCCCACAGGGGAGCAGTGCACCATTCCCTTCCGTCTCTTCTTCCCCCACAAGCATGAATATCCTAAACTCTAAGGGTCTCCACGAGACTTGCAACCAGGGGAGCAGTAGGCAGCAGCAGCTCATGCCAAGCTAATCCCCTGAACCTGACTCCAAGGCCCCGTCCCGTTTTCTCTGACTTCCCAGAGAGCTGAGGCAGCCCAGTAGAGGGTCTCCTGTTGCTTCTTTTATGCTAAGCCCTTCCTTGTTTTCCTGCCCCCAGCTTTAATAAATGCACCCTCATACTGACCTGGACTCATGTTAAGAAAATTTTCCTGAAGTCAAGAACTCACTCACTCCTGGCTGGCCCTAGGCAGACCTGCTCAGGGCCAGGTCCCCTGCTCAGTAACATCACCACTGCCTGGAATGATTTCTTCCTCTTGTCAGTTTGGCAACTCCTCTTAAGCCTTACCTTAAAGATTCAGCTCTAACATCACTTTCTCTGGGAAGCTTATGTGACCTTCCCACACAGAAGCACCTTCCCTCCATCACACCTTGGTCTGAGCACTCATGTCTCCTGGAGCCATTGCTGTGTCCCCTCTAGACCATCAGCAACTTGAAGAGGACAAGTATTGGTGTCTCCAGTGCCCACAGCGACTTAAGAACCCTCCTGGAGCCCATCAAGGACTTCAGTCCTATTGACTCCATCACCTAAGGCACAGAGGAAAAGAACCCCTGCACCTTAAGGGCCTCACTCTAATCTCACTCTGTCCCTTTATTTCCTCCACCTCACCTCCCTTTCCTAGAGGCCTGGCAGTTCTTTTGGAAAACAGTAAACCCTCTATCAATGTTCCATGGGGTGCAAGGTGAATGATAGGTTGCCAGTGGTTCCAGAATTCCTGGGCTCCCGATGCAGACTAACGCTTTCCTTAGTCTCTTCCATCCCCTTATTATATGTACCCATTACTTATCTTTCAACCAAAAATATGAGAAAACCAAAGTACACTTTTTGTAAGTGTCTTAAATTTGGTCAGCCCCCCCAACTCTCTCTTGTTTGGTAGTGCCTTGGCAAGCTCTTAACTTTAGCGGAGTCTCTTAACTTTCTAGCCTTGAGTGTCCTCCACCAATAAAGGGAAAGACCAGCTATTAGGCAGCTAAGTGTTTTACAAAAAAAATCCTTATTGTATTGTTACCATCTTGCCCGTTTTTCAGATAAGAAACAGGAGAGTTCTGAAAAGTTAAGAAACTTTCCCAAGTTCCCTTACTTACTTACAAAGGGTTGAGCTGGAATTTTACCTCAGGCTATTTGACTTCCAAATCCATGCTTTTCCCAGTGTGTCAATACTATGGTTCCAGTCTCAGGGGTTAACGGTGAAAAAGGAATGAGATAATGACAGTGAAATTGCTTTGAAGTACATACAATGCTATACAGATGTTAGATTAAAAAAAATATTCATCAACATGTCAACAATATGCAATAGTCAGTATAGAGTACTAATCCTAACTATGATCAACCCTGAAAGGCAAAAAGATAAAATAAAATAAACTAAAATGAAGGGGAAAATATGCCTCATAAGAAACAAATTCCACAGACAAATTAGAATGTGACCTGTAACATTTAATATACTTTACTTAATCCTTTACAAATGCCCAGAATTAGTCCCAGATTTACAAAATATCTTTTCAGCAAAAAGAGACCTAAATGAGCCCTACTCCCCTATTCCATCGAAGCTAAAATTGAAACGCAAAGAGGGAAAGTGTCTTGCATATGAAGGCGCCTATAGCATAGCAGTGTCTGGAACTAGAGTTTTGACAATGAATTCGTGCTTCTTCATATTAAGGACTTGACTTAGAGGAATGTACAGGGATTCTGATCTGCTCCTGATCACAGCTTAGCACCAGTAATTGAGTGCCCTCATGCCCTGGTTATCAGTTTAAAATGAACCAAGCATATTTCTTCATTTCTAGAAATGTGTATACCAAATTCTCCCTTCCCAAGGGCAATTATCTCTCAAAATTGGGTTATTGCTTATGAAAATATCTTGATTCTTAGTGAGAAAGAGACTCAAATGGTTTTGTACCTGAAGCAAATGAAGTATGCATCTTGGAATGCTAAATTTCATCTCCAAAGGAAAGCAGCTTGATGTTTTACTTTGATGCATCTGCTTTTTTTTCTTTCTTTCATTTTGGTCAAAAAAGGCTACCTTGAGCTATTTTCTTCCTAAATAATTTTTTTTACTAATCAGATATTTCACCCTCTATGGATTTCATATGAAAATGATTCTTATCCTGAAACTTAAAAGTATTTTTTCCTGCCTTTCAGTGTGCATGGAGATAATAGCCTGGAAGGCTTAAAGCAAAAGATGGAATGACAGCTGATTCGTTTGAATTTGTTACAGCAGACAGTTATAGGAGCCTATGATGTATTTGACATCCCAGGGGTGAAAAGAGACAGAAGACAGGCATCTTGAATGAAGAGCTCAGGATTTGAGGTCAGATTTGAGTTTAGTCTCAGTAGAACCACTGTTAACATTGTTACCTTAGGCAAGCTTTTAACTTCTCTGAGCCTCAGTTTTAGCTTCTTAAAAATGAAGGTGATATCGTCAATCTCATAGGGTCATTGTGAGGAATGAAAGAGAAATGAGTGGCTAATATTTAATGAGCACTTGTGGCATAGTGTTGAGTTCTTTTACATACACTATCTTATGTAGCCATCATAACAAATTTATTAGGTAGGAACAATTATGATGTTCATTTTACGGATTAGGAAATTGAAGCTAAGGTTAATTAACCTACAAATTTGCACAGAAACTATGGTGGGGATAGAGCTTGAAATTGGATTTGTTTTGTTACCAGAAAGGGACCAAGCTGGGTCTGCCATGGTACAGTCTGGAATGTGTGGGTCTTGACTCCATGCAGGAAAGATTTCACGATATGGGTCCAGGTGATTTTGAGAGTACGTTTATGAGGCAGTAACACTTAGTGGTTAAGAACACAGGCTTTGAAATCCAATGTAGCTTTAAATCACCCTTTTGTGTCTAGCTTTGTGACTTCAGCAATTCTTTTTAGTTGTCTGAGCTAAGCTTTTGTTTCTTCATCTATGAAATAGAGATAATGACAGTAACTTTCCCCGGTTTACATAAGCATCAGATGAGCGGGCATAAGTGAAAGCTCACTACAAATGCCCTATGTTATACTTAACGTTATATTTCCTGTGTCTCCTCTGGTGTCAGCTTTCATTAGGAACCTGTCCTGAATGCACCAGGGTTTACCGGGAGTGATCATCTCGGAGAGGGAAAAGGCTTCTGGGAGGAGTGCTGTTTCTATAGCAACCATTTGTTAAATATCTGTTGGCCTTGAAGTAGGCCTGAGATGAAGAAAAGACAGATCATATAATATGTCTCTGGGTGTCCTCTGGGAAAAGCGAGGGCCTCTGGACTGTTGTTGTGCCTGATGCGTTCAGGTTGACATTCTACATGTCTGGGTCAATAGAACCTGTGGTTGCCATAGTAACTTCTGGGCATTTAAGAGCTGGTGGAGCTACTCCCATCTACACAGTGGAATGGTAGAGTATGAGATCTGGAAGAAACCCTGAAGATCATTGAGCACAAATTGGGAAACTAAGGCCAAAGAGGAAAGGTTTGCCAAGGGCATTCAGTCCCTCCAGTTCTTAATGCCTATCTAAGTCTAGTGCTTTTTCATAAACTTTTCTTTCAACAAGTATTCATTGAGCACTTGTTATGTGGGAAGCTCTGGTTAGGTATGGGCGATGCAGAGAAAAATGAAATACATTTTTTATCATCTAGATCAGATGTAATGGTGGAGAGAGACATATGCCATAAAATAAAAACTTCCCTGCTTTTCCTACTCACCAACTAAAGGACATTCTTGTTCTTCCTCTACTACTTTACTTTTTTAAGATTTTTAAAAATTGATTTTTAGACAGAGAGGAAGGGAGAGGGAAAGAGAGAGAGAGAAACATCCATGTGAGAACCAAATATTGATGGCTGCCTCCTGCACACCCCCTACTGGGGATTGAGCTCACAACTGGGGCATGTGCCCTGATAGGGAATTGACCGTTGAACCTTGATCTCCTGGTTCATGGGTTAGTGCTCAACATTGACTGGCCACATTGACTGGGTGGGTTTTTCTTTTTTATTAGCACCCATGAGAAATGGTGCCAAATTTGAACTTCTCTTCCTTCCTTCCTTCCTTCCTTCCTTCCTTCCTTCCTTCCTTCCTTCCTTCCTTCCTTCCTTCCTGTATTTTCAGTTAGGGCTTTTTTTATTTTTATTTATTTATTTTTATGGGGGCTTCATTTTGTAGACATGATTAATTAAGTCATTGGCCATTAGTTATTGATTCAACCTCCAGCCCTTCTTTCTATCCCCAGAGATTGGGGAGTGGAGCTGAAAGTTCCAACTCTCTAATCACAGGGTTGGTTCCCCTGGCAACCAGGCCCCATCCTGAGGCTATGCAGAAGCCCTAACCACCAGTCATCAAAAAATGTCATAAAAAAGGTACTTATCACTTTGGAGATTCCAAGGGTTTTAGGAGTTGTTTTTAGGAAAAGGGGTTGGAGGTGAGTGGGGGTGGGAGCAGAGAGCAAATATATATTTCTTATTATGTGACAGCCATGTTTCAAGAGCACTAGGGGGGCGGGGGGGCATGTAGTGGGAGCTCCTAAGCAGCCTGCCTGTGTCAGGAATCCCTGGAGCAAAGCAGGAATCAGCCCGATGAAGGTGCATGGTGGTAAATGTACCAGGCAAATGGAACGGCACAAGCAAAGACCCAGGAGAGAGAAAGTGGATGCTGATCTTAGGATTGAAAGCAGTTCAGCCGGGCTGGAGAAGAGTATGAAGTGAAGGGGCAGACACAGATAACCTCAAAAAGAAGTTAATAAGATCCAGATCACAGAGGGCCTGGAAGAAGCCTCACTCAGGGATCTGTTCTTCATTCCATGGGCAACGAAATGACCTTTTAATGACTTTGCTCTAGAAGTTCTCTTTATAAAGACTGGCTTTTTATTAAGTACAACAGCTATTTTAAAACATCTGTAAATCTTTATAAATATAGATAAAGCAAATATGGCTAAATATTAGCAATTGTCAATGTTTTCTTACTTAGCTTGTAGGTATAACAATGTTCATTATACTATTGTTTGGATAACTTTTCTTTTTTTAAAAATATATTTTTATTGATTCAGAGAGAGAGAGAGAGAGAGAGAGAGAGAGAGAGAGAGAGAGAGAAACATCAATGATGAGAGAGAATCATTGACTGGCTGCCTCCTGGGCGCCCCCAACTGGGGATGGAGCCTGAAACCTGGGCATGTGCCCCCAACCAGAATCGAACCTGGGATCCTTCAGTTCCCAGGCTGATGCTCTGTTCACTGAGCCAAACCGGCCAGGGATAACTTTTCTTTATGTATGAATTTTTTAATAATAAAAAAGTTTACGAAAAAATGACTGTGTTTGCTCTACTATGCCTTGAATTGCTTGGCCCAGTCTGTGTTTAATTTGTACAAATGATGTGTCCAGTTCAATTATTTTTAGCTTGAAATACCTCTGATATTCTCAGAACCTATGCCTTCTAAATCCAGTAATTCCTCTGTTCCCAGAAATAGTAATTTATTGAACACTTCCTCTGTTCTAGGTGTAAGGATTAAAACAAGATTTGGACATTTCAGTCTAGGGAAATGAGTTGATTAAGTAAACAGATCATTAGAATACAATGAAGTAGAACACAGAAAAATGTTCAAGATGCTGTAAGAACATATGCAGAGTAGCAATGAAACTGTGCTTATTAAAATAAGAAACTTTTACCCCTTCTATGATCTTTGACATAGAAATGCTGGGTGGTTGGAGGAGGGACACTTGATCTTCAAGTGACTTGTTGGTCTGAAGTTGAGAGTAGATAGATAATTCTGAAAGACTCACTAAGTCCCTTGAGTAACTTTATAAGCAGGTTTTGAACTCTGTGTCCAGTAGTTTGCTTGGTTCCATTTCTCTCATTTGTGACATGTCTATTTGTCTCCGCATTTTGGCTGCTTCCCCGTGTTTGTGTCTATGTATTAGGTAGAGCTGCTATGTCTCCTGGAGTTGGTAGAGTGGCCTTGTGGAGTAGGTGTCCTGCAGGGCCCAATGGCTCAACCTCCCCAGTCACTGAGCTGGGCACCCTATGTGCACACCTGTGTGGGCCGTGTGTAGTCTTGTAGTTGAGCCTTGATTGCTGTTGGCATTTCTGGGAAGAGTTGACCTCTAGGCCAATTGGCTGTGAGGACCAGCTGCGACTGCAGTGGGAGAGCTGCTGTGAAGCAAGGCAGGCTGGTGCTGGTGCTGGGCCTTGGGCCTTATATTGATAGGGTTTGGGGCGCATTGTCATTAGCTGTAGCTTGAGAGATTTTCGTGAAGTCTGAAGCCTGAGCAGGGACAGGCCATTCATATGGAAAAGCTGATGAAATAGCTTGGGAGGAGCTGCAAATTGGAGGGCAGGGTCTCAGGGAAATCACCTGGATGGAGTAGGCCAGTGATGGCGAACCTATGACACTTGTGTCAGAGGTGACACGCGAACTCATTTTTTTGGTTGATTTTTCTTTGTTAAATGGCATTTAAATATGTAAAGTAAATATAAAAAATACTAGGGGCCCAGTGCACAAAATTCGTGCACTGGGTGGCGGGGGGGCGGGGAGTGTCCCTCAGCCCAGCCTGCCCCCTCTCACATACTGGGAGCCCTCAGGCGTTGACCCCCATCACCCTCCAATCGCAGGATCGGCCCCTTGCCCAGGCCTGACGCCTGTGACAGAGGCGTCAGGCCTGAGCAGGGGACCCTCATTTCCCCCCATCATTGGTTCTGCCCCCAGCCCAGGCCTGATGCCTCGGCCAGAGGCGTAGACTCCCATCACCCTCCGATCACCTGATCGGCCCCTTGCCCAGGCCTGACGCCTCCGCCAGAGGTGTCAGGCTTGGACAGGGGACCCCTATCTCCCCCTGATCACTGGCTCTGGCCCCCGCCCAGGCCTGAGGCATCTGGCCCAGGAATCATGCCTGGGCAGGGGACCCCCATCTCCCTCTGATCACTTGCTCCACCCCCCACCCAAGCCTGACGCCTCTGACCCAGGCTTCAGGCCTGGGCAAGGGGACCATCATATCCCCCCAACCCCCGGCTCCGCCCCCCACCCAGGCCTGATGCCTCGGCCAGAGGAGTTGACCCTCATCACCCTCCGATCACCAATCACCGGATCAGCCCCTTGACCAGGCCTGAGGCCTCCAGAAGAGGTGTCAGGCCTGGGCAGGGGACCCCCAACTCCCCGTGGTTGCAGGCTCCGCCCCTGCCCAGGCCTAACGCCTCTGGCCTAGGTGTCCAGCCCGGGCAGCGGGGACCTGCAGCTGCAGCGGCCCCACAATCGCGGGCTTCGCTTTAGGCCCAGGCAAGGGACCCCTAGCTCCCGGGACTGCCAGCTTTGACTGTGCCCAGCTCCCATCGCTGGCTCGACCCCTACTTCCTGCTATCACTGGCCAGGGCGGAAAAGGCGCTTGATTCTCTGATCATGGCTGGGGGGCAGGGCAAAGGCGGCCCCAGGGCCGCCTTTGCCCTGCCCCCCAGCTCTTAGCTCCCCCCTGGGTTTCTGATCACTGTCAGTGGCAGGGGACTTCTTCCTGCTTTCCCTTTCGCCTCCCTGCATTGTGCCTACATATGCAAATTAACCGCCATCTTGTTGGCAGTTAATTTGCATATAGCCCTGATTAACCAATGAAAAGGGTAGCGTCGTACGCCAATTACCATTTTTCTCTTTTATTAGTGTAGATAAGTCTTTGTTTTACTGTGGTTGCAAATATCAAAAAATTTCTATATGTAACACAGCACCAGAGTTATGTTAGGGTTTTTCAAAATGCTGGCACGCCGAGCTCAAAAGGTTCGCCATCACTGGAGTAGGCCATGCTGATATGGCTGCCAGTCAGCCCTGGGACAGGTCAAGTCCTAGCACAGGAACAATGGCCTTTGTGATACCCCCTGCCTGGGAGAAAGCCGACCCGGAGTTCCTGCCCCGATGCCAGACAATCTAGTTTCTCCTTGCATGCTTCTGGGTCCCCTGGTGCTGGAGCTGGGAAGAAGCAGGACCATGTAAGTTTGTCCATGGGCCCTTTCAGAGGAACATCTGGGATTTCAGCAGCCTCAGTGTTACTCAGCCACAATCCCAATGTGCTTTCTTCTTTACTTCTCTAGTTGTAGGACTTCCATTCAGCCAGCTTTCAGGTGGTTCTGCATGGTGGTGGTTCTGTATTTTAGTTATAATTTTGATGTGGTTGTGGGAAGCAGTGAGTACAGGTGTTTACCTTTGCCTCCATATTGGTTCTCCCTCAGAATGCTTCTTGTTGGGAAGAGTCTTATACAGTCCATGGAGGGAAGGGAGCCCACAGGCACCCCTATGGAGTTGTGGCTCCTTTGGCAGGGATTTCAGGAGGAAGGAGAATGTCTATGAATTTCAGAACATCAAAGCTGGAAAAGGTGGTCTCTGGGCCAGTGCCTCCTTAGAGGTGAATGTAAATAAAGATAGGAGAACTCAGGTTCTTTCTAGTATTTCCCCAAATCTAGCAGACATTAACCATTTATGGACAGAGGTCCAGTCAGATGAACCAAGACATAAATCTTCTTGTCTTTTAGTCAGAATTATTTTAGCTCACAGTGGTAACATTGGTTATCTTGTGCCAATAAGAAGTTCTGACTGGTAGTTTAACTGTGGTTAACAAAAAATGAAAAATATTATCAGAGATAAAATAATAATAGCAGAAGAAAAATACTAATAATTAAATAATGGGCAAGCATTTTTACATCCTCATTTTATTGATGTGAAAGTTGGGATGAATGAACTTGTCTAAGCCAGCGAGTAGAGTTGGGATTTGAACTCTGAGTTGCCAGGATGTGAGCTTTTTACTGTTCTTTAACTATTATCATGAGAAAGAGGAGGCTTCTATACAAATTACAGGAATAAGGGGGAAAACCCTCAATGGGAAGAATTAGAAAAATAAATAAAAGTACAATCTATTTGATAAAGTCTCTATTGATGGGAGGAACAGCAGACAAGAATGGGAGAAGTTATTGGTGGCCAACTTTGGAGATCATCCTTACACAAATTATGAGCAAAAAGTTCCATGATCAGCCCTAACCGGTTTGGCTCAGTGGATAGAGCGTCGGCCTGCGGACTGAGGGGTCCCGGGTTCGATTCCAGTCAAGGGCATGTACCTTGGTTGCGGACACATCCCCAGTGGGGAGTGTGCAGGAGGCAGCTGATTGATGTTTCTCTCTCATCGATGTTTCTAACTCTCTATTCCTCTCCTCTCCTCTCTGTAAAAAATCAATAAAATATATTTTAAAAAAAAGTTCCATGATCAACTTGACTCATAAAACCACAATTAAAAGGTTTCTTAACAGCAAGACTTCTTAGAGTTGTTCAAATGCTAATTGAAGTGCCAAGAAGAATATAACATAGGTAGCAAGTGTAAAAGGAAGTGAAGGGAGAAATATAATTATTGCTTTCTAGCCTAACTTTGCCCTTCCTGACCTTCGTACACAGATCAATATGAAAGAAGAGGATAAAATGCAACCAGTCTAATAGGAAATATTTATGGTAACACTGGACACCACAAAGCCACTTAGATCTTCAAATTTACTTGGTTGATTTTTGTTCTTTAACACAACCATGTCTGGCTATTGGCATTTACCTAATGGTGTACTATAGTCCCACCTCTATACTTTTTCTCGTGCTTCCACCTTGATTTATTTATTTATATCTTCCTTCCTTTCTTTTTCAGTAATATACTTTCTAGGCACAGATCAAATGCCAGGCTTTCCTAATGCCTCCAAGGAGAAGTATCATTCTTTCCTTTCATTCTTACAACAGTAGATATTCTCTGCCCATAACATTGCTCTGCCCATCAGGCAGGTGATATTGCTTTTCCCGTGGGCCCCTCCCACTGGATTGTAAGCTCTTGAGAGCAGGGGCCATGACTGATTCAACTTTGTAGTCATGCGCCTCAATGAATGAGGGATTGTTTCCTGGACCAGGCCTCCTTGTTTATTAAGGGAAAAGTTGTGAACATATGGTACGTTTGTCTGTTCAGCATCCCTTCCCTCTACTTCTAATAACAGCATCTCTCCTTCCTTGAGGGCTGTCCCTCTTCCATTTCCACCAGTTAGAGTCCGCCCCCCCCCCCCACCCCCCCATCCTTCTGCTGCAGCTTCTCCTTCAACTCTGTGAGCTGCCCAGAAGTCTTCACTTCCTTTCTTGATGAAGTTGGTTGGAGTATACAGGTCAGAGTTGCTACATGAAATTTGTAAGAGTTAGTTCTTTACAATACTTTGAAGCATTCCTTTTACATTAGGCTTAGTCTCCTTAGGTGAAAAATATGTCCAACAGATTTCTAACTACAGTCCTCTTCCTCATCAAGATGGCTCTTTGGTGACTGTGACAGGGTTGTGGCTTACTGTGTCCTCTTGGCAGTGGGAAGGGAAGGGTTCTTTGGGTTCATGCGATATTGACTGGCCTCTCTAGTATCTATGACTGTCTCCTGTTTCCATGGCCACATTCTTTGTCCACTAGAGGGATTTGTGTCTAAAGTCAAAGCTGGTATTACTTGCAATTTGGTCTCTCTAGGCTTGGCAGAGACTCCACTCCCAGGATACCAAATAGGGAGCAGACTGGGACCCCTCTGCCCTAACTGTTCTCCAAATTGTCAGCATTCAGGCCATGGAAAGAAGCAAAACATAATGTGACTGTCACCTCTCCACCTCTGTTTCTTCTCTGCCTTCTGCCCACATTGTCTTTAAGAGCCTTGACTTAAAAGGGATGGGCTTCTCTTTTACTTCTATTTTATATCCCTTTGCTCCAGCCTGTAGTTTTATGGCCTTCTAAATTACACCACAGGAAAAATTCTACATCAAGCTGATATGTAAAATGGGAACAAAAGAAGTTTAGACTTTCAAACATATTGCCTTCAAAAATGTCAACAGCTGACTTTCTTTGCATTCCTCCTCTAAGAATCCAAATTCTTCTCTGTTCACCTCATTCCCCACCTGCTGCCAAGAAAGGTGAACAGCTTGGCTAACTATGGAGAAGATCAGGTAATGTGCATATAAATCTACATTAATATTTTCAAAATATTTCCTCTTATACCTTTGACTAAGGAAGCCTAGCTAATATAAGCAGCACGATACACAATTTACAATTTGCTTGTGGATAATTTAATCTTTCCTTTCTGCTGAAGCCTTTCCAAGAATTATCCAAAAGGGAGTTGATCCAGAGTATAAATAGAAACAGATGGCACCATCATGTTGGCAGTGAAGGGGATCGGGAAACTCAGGTGAGGGGTGGTGAGCAGAATCTAAGCCCCCCTCACGGCGCCATAATGTGATCCTGACCACCCTGGAGCCCAGGTGCTATCTGAGGAGACTGGGAAGCAGAGGCAGGACAATTCTGGATCATTGGCTAAATCACAGCCTTTGACAGAGCTTACCTAAACATGATTAATATAAAAGGCAAGTTGAGGGCTTGGAGTTAATAAATTCAAACTAGTACTAGATAAAGACAGAAACAATTAGAATCCTCAAATTTTTGACTATGAAAATGGTATCTCTCATATGAGGTGAGATTTGTTGCCCTTTAAAATTTATTTTATTGATTTTTTTCAGAGAGGAAGGGAGAGAGATAGAGAGTTAGAAACATCGATGAGAGAGAAACATCGATCAGCTGCCTCTTGCACACCTTCTACTGGGGATGTGCCCGAAACCAAGGTACATGCCTTGACCGGAATCGAACCTGGGACCTATCAGTCCACAGGCCGACACTCTATCCACTGAGCCAAACCAGTTAGGGCTTGTTGCCCTTTAAATTAATTATTTATGATTTTTTTCATGATTTGGATGTGTGAAATCCTGGAAGAATTATCATAAAGATGTTTGTCATCAAGTTTGGAAAGAAGTAGCAGACTTCTGAGATAATCAAGAGACCATTGAAAGCCACCTTGGCTGGGTAGCTTGGTTGTTGGAGCATCGTCCTGTACACCAAAAGGTTGCGGGTTTGATTCTGGGTCAGGGCACATACCTAGGTTGCGGGTTCAATTCCCACTTAGGATGTGTATAGGAGGCAACTGATCCGTGCTTTTGTCACATCGATGTTTCTCTCTCTCTAAAAATCAATTGAAACTCCCCGACCCCATATCCTTGGGTGAGGATTAAAAAAAAAAAAAAAAAAAAAAAAAAAAGAGCCCGAATGGTGTGGCTCAGTGGTTGAGCATCGACCCATGAACCAAGAGGTAACAGTTCGATTCCAGGTCAGGGCACAAATGGGTTGCAGGCTCAATTCCTAGTAGGGGGTGTGCAGGAGGTAGCTGATCAACGAATCTCTCTAATCATTGATGTTCCTATCTCTCTCTCTCCCTCTCCTTTCCTCTAAAATCAATTTAAAAAAAAAAAAAGAGAGAGCCCTAGCTGGTTTGGTTCAGTAGATAGAGCGTCAGCCTGCAGATTGAAGGGTCTTGGGTTTGATTCTGGTGAAGGGCACATGCCCGGATTGCAGGCTCAATCCCAAGTAGGGGGCGTGCAGGCCTCAATGATTCTCTCTCATCATTGATGTTTCTTTCTCCCTCTCCCTTCTTCTCTGAAGTCAATTAAAAATATATTTTTTTAAAAAGATCATTAACAGCCAAAATATGAGAGATTTGAAGGTTCTTAGAGACTTTGATGACAGAAGGTCCCACCATGGAACAGCTAGTCAGAATAAAATAGATGAAAAATGGTGCCATTAAGTTTCTTGCTGTTGGAGTGGGAGAAAGCTGGAATGATCCAGGTAATTGATGAGAGGGGAGACACCAGTATGAGCTTGT